>NC_060153.1:10063673-10157936 GCF_021292245.1 Micropterus dolomieu | reverse complement strand
TATTTAAAAGAGACAAGTTTTTAGGGTTAAACACCCCTGCTGTGACCCAGCCTGTCCGGCGGAGAACATTTACCCAGGCAAACAGTGGCCTCTTCCCCACCCACACCCCCACCTCCACCCCAACACACCCACCACAGTGGCTTGTCGCAGCCCAGGAATGAAAAGAGGAGGACTGACTCAACTCTCATCCTCTCCACCACCGTCCGAGATTAAATCAGGAAATCATTCAGTGTTTGTGTGGTCTTCCCTGGCTATGAGGAGAAAGGATGGACTGGGTAGAGACAGAGAGGAGGGAATCTGCTCGAGTCAGTGTGGGAACCACATAGGGAGAAATCCCTGGCTGATCCAAAACACTTTGTTTTCCCTCCCTCTCTTTCTCTACATCCATTTTTGGGTTTTCATTTTTATTCATAGGGTGATCAGGGTGGAGGGAAGGGTGTCAAGAAAGCAGGGGGCAGTTGTGTGTGTGTGTGTGTGTGTGTGTGTGTGTGTGTGTGTGTGTGTGTGTGTGTAGGAGGAGGAAGGGATTGTCAGTCAGTTGATGCCAGTGGATGTAGGTGCAGGCCTCAGACCAGTCCTGCCAACAATAGCCACAGTGTTGTTTGGGTAGTTGCGTCCAGGACTCTTGGACATTCTTCCCATGTCAGTATAATCACTACTGGGAGGTAGCTCCATTACGGATTACCATATCATTAATAGTATCCATGACTTTTGTTCAAAGGCTACTTGTGTAATGTTGCCTTGTGGATGACGGCTAATCCGCTGAGCTGCAGCTGTAGGAAAGAAGAGGGGTAGATCCCACCATCAGTCTCTCGCTCTCTCTCTCTCTCCCTACCTCACACACACACACACACACACACACACATATATATAGAAAGACTCACTACACCACACATGCAAACACATATAGAGGCATCTTTCTGTCCAGGCCCACGGGGATCAGGCCTCTGAAAGACAGATACAAACAACAGTCAAATACAAAGTTCCCCCCATAGAGAAAAAGAAACATCCATTCTACACTTCCCAACTGATCCCCTCCTTAAAGCTAAAGACCAACCCCCTTTCTCTCCCCTCTCCTCCCCTATCCCTAAGTTGGCTCTCGTCCTCCCATTAAAGCCCCCCACTCTTTAGCGCAGCCCTCCTCTCAGATGGTGGGCCAGATTAGGAGGGGAACAATAACAGTTTTCAATGTAAAATGTGCATCTTGTTAGTCCTTTTTCTCTCCTCTCCTGTCTTATGATGGGGAGAGAAAAGGAGAAGCGAAAGCGGCCATTCAGAAAGTTATCTGTGGTTGTCTTCTCCTCACAAACGGTGGCTTGTTCTGTGGCTGTTTTAATCCTCCTAGTTCTCAGTGTACCGCTGGATTTTAGCAGAAAATACACAACCGAGACCTATAGACCGGGGTTTCCATTGGCATTTCAGCTCTTCGTTCAGTGGATATAAAGTTATAAATAAACATTGGTCTTTATGTTTTTTACTTGCCGACACAAATCAAAACAGAAACTTCTTGACACTCTTTCGTTTTTTGTCTAATTTCAAAGATCTAGATTTAAGCAAAACAACTGATAAACATTCAATTCAAATATAATAAAAGATTTGAAGAAGGTCACCTCATTAATGGTTTTCTTGTCCACTGATAAATGCAGCGGCAGCAGCATCAGTTAGCTGCAATTATATGTTTGTTAAATTAAGCATTTGTCATAATCTACGTTAGACTGATTTTGTAATGGGATCCTCTTCAACAGACGACAGACAACAGAAAAAGACAAAAAGCAAGACGAAGGACGTGGTGTGACTTACTACTCTTTATTGTCTTTACCAAGCATTTACAGGAATCATGTAGTTTTGTTCTCAATAGACAATATGTAGTGACAATGAAGACTTCTACTAGATTGATGTCTGATACCAAACAAGGTACATGCACAATTTCTCCTCAGATGTAGTTTTTTGAACATTTTTTGAATGGATTCCAGACCCATCTTGGAAAGCCTGAGAGTCACACCCGATGTTGGCATGTAAGCAGAGAGAGCTGCCAACTCTGAGTGCAGCAGATACCTCTGAATGATGCACTCTCAAGCCCTTGTTTGTTTTCCTAATGGGGATTGATGTTGGTTATAAAACAAAACTCCCTTGTTTGTGTGTTGGCTCTGTGCTGATGGTTTAGAGGAGGCAGCAGGACCGCAGTAAAGATGTATAAACTGGAAGTGACAGTTTGAAAAATAGTTTGACAAAATAATCTGAACTCTAGGTCCACTTCATAATTTAGTCCAGAGCTTTCAACTGCATCTCACAGTCTCAGTGAATGGAGTTTAAATATATAATATTTAATTTGCTAATGAAGGATGAGATTGGGTAAAACCATATTAAACAGACCTTGAATTAGGATTATTTTGGCATACTACTGTTCCCAATGTCATGAATTAACTTTCTTTTTAAAAAATATAGTTTGAATGAATTCATACATTTACCTGCAAACACTTTTATGTGGTCACTGGGAAAAATATGGATGTACAGTACGACTCAATCACAGCTTGTGAAATAGTCAGATTTTGAAAACTGAAACCAGAGACTTTAGTTTTGCATTAGTTTTAATTAACAGTTCAGCTATTACAATGTTAGTAAGAGTGTCAGTACTGTCATGATGAAGTTTCAACATCAGCTGCTGGCGAATTGTGGTTTGTAAGGTGTCTAGTTAATAAAATGTAACAAAAAATATGCAGTGTTTTTTTTTTTTAGGAGTAGGACATTAATTCAATCTACTGTGTAATAGAAATTATAGCTATTCATTCAATGCCAGTCTAAAAGGTGCAGACACTCACAATGTTGCAGACCGATCATTTTAATGAAGGTGTAAGGTGACAAGTAGGCCTAACATGTTTGACCTGGGAAACTGCACCAAGACACTTTAACTCACTGCTCACTGTGTCCTGGTAATAGCATGCAACAAAAAGACATCTCTGTGACCCACATACTGTGACCAGGGACAAAGAGTGTAGGTTAAAATGTATATAGTCTCTTTTCATTATAATAGAAATTCTGAATCACGAGTGCACCCTGGTGGCCCTGGGGGTTTGGTGCTTTCACACCTGCCTCATTTAGTTCGGTTGAATCACACTATAGAGTATAGTTTATATACTATAGAGTTCGTTTTCCTCCTTGGTGCGGTTTGTTTGGGCAGGTGTGAATGCAGAAATCGCACTCGGGTGCGCACCAAAAGTTTCAAACGAACTCTGGTGCAGTTCGCGTGTGGTGTGAAAGCAAACGACCCAACCACAGGATTTTATGATAGCATAGATGTGATCTGAGTTTTATCCAAAGCTAAACCACTAATAAATCCATCTGCTGACCGCGAAATGTCTAAAGCGATCTTATAATTGATCTGTATAAGCCGCTATGTTATGAAAATCATTTGGTAACGTATACTTGCCAGTGCGGGTATTTTCCCTGAGTTAATGGGTCGAAATCTGTTTAAAAAAAAACATTTGTGACAGTGATACCACAGTATACTATAGGCTAATATGCCCTGAATTATTACTGTAACCTATTACATGTTCTGTTTTTACGTTAGCGTATTATTCATAATAGGCTGTGTGGTCGATCTGCGGTCTAACGTTACTAATCATGTTTATAATATTACTTCGTGAGCTCTTTGCGATACAGATCAGAAGCGTTAAAGTGCTGCATAAACTTCTGTCAGTCACCAGAGTTTGATTTCCCCACGTGGGTCCTGATGATGCAGGATGACAATCTGACAATCGCCAAAACTATAACTATATATATATATACATACACAATGTCTAAACTGGCAAAAAAAAAAAACATTCAACAAAAGTGAGTACACCCCTGAAAATGCCCAAAATTGGGCCCAAAGTGTCAATATTTTGTGTGGCCACCATTATTTTCCAGCACTGCCTTAACCCTCTTGGGCATGGAGTTCACCAGAGTTTCATAGGTTGCCACTGGAGTCCTCTTATGGATCTTAGAGACCTTGCGCTCCTCCACCTTCCATTTGAGGATGCCCCACAAATGCTCAATAGGGTTTAGGTCTGGAGACATGCTTGGCCAGTCCATCACCTTTACCATCAGCTTCTTTAGCAAAGCAGTGGTCCTCTTAGAAGTGTGTTTGGAGTTGTCATCATGTGGGAATATTGCCCTGCGGCCCAGTCTCCGATTGCAGTACATTTGAATGCCTGGCTTTCTTGTGCATCATCTTTAGAAGAGGCTTCCTTCTGGGATGACAGCCATGCAGACCAGTTTGATGTATTGTACGCCGTATGGTCTGAGCACTGACAGGTTGACCCCCCACCCTCATACGTCTATTTCCCAAAGACAACCTCTAGATATGACGCTAAGCATGTGCACTTAACTTCTTTGGTCAACCATGGTGAGGCCTGTTCTGAGTGGAACCTGTCTTGTTGAACTGCTGTATGATCTTGGCCACCGCCCTGCAGCTCAGTTTCAGGGTCTTGGCAATCTTCTTATAGCCTAGGCCATCTTTATGTGAAGCAACCATTCTTCAGATCCTCAGAGAGTTCTTTGCCATGAGGTGCCATGTTGAACTTCCAGTGACCAGTATGTGGGAATGGGAGAGTGATGACACCTGCTCCCCATTCACACCTGAGACCTTGTAACACTAACAAGTCACATGACACCGGGGAAGGAAAATGGCTAATTGGGCCCAATTTGGACATTTTCACTTAGGGGTGTACTCACTTTTGTTGTCAGTGGTTTAGACATTAATGGGTGTGTGATGTGTTATTATGAGGGGACAGCAAATTTACACTGTTATACAAGCTGTATACTCACTACTTTCTTTACATTGTAGCAAAGTCTCATTTCTTCCGTGTTGTCACATGAAAAGATATAATCAAATATTAACAAAAATATGAGGGCTGTACTCACTTATATACTCACTATATACAGTATATATATATATATATATACACACACACACACACACATTCAACAACTTGTGTCAAACTTGTGCTTTCAGTTTGTTCTGTTATATATTATAACATATATATATATATGGGTTGTTTTTTTTTTTCAAATACCGGTATGTATGTTTCCAACATTCAGTGATCAAAATAATGGATATATATAAAAAAGGTTATTGTTTGGCTGCTCTGTCTCATTTGACAAATGACTTGTACTGTTTCAAACTGATTTACGGCATTATGAAGTTGTTGTAGTCTGGTTTGTGCTGCATCATGTTCTTGGTGTCAGACATGGCTTCCCTGCTGTGGAGGTCACTTTGAGGTCAGTGAGGGTATGACCACTTCTCTCACCACCATGATGACCACTGCCCTATGACCAGTTGTTTAAACACTGTAAAAACCAAAGGAAACATTCTTTAAATTCACAATATTGTTTCTTATTTTGGAAAATTGCTCCCATTGTCTATCAGCTCTCCTCGCAGTGTCTGAATTTCTTTGTTTGCTTCAGCTTTATCTTCATTTATCCTAAAGCTGCCTCCTACACACACAAAAAAACCCTCTTTCAGTTAAAACATTCAGTCACACTATCAACATTCACACGAGGAGATGTATTTGCTGGATCTCATTCAGTATGACCACATGCAGTCACTTGAGATGAAGTCTTCCGCCCTCACTGGCTGCCAATCTCATTTCAGCTTTAGTTCTTTCTCTGGATTGGTTACTCAGAACATGACCTCAGAGGGTGACCTGTGGAGCCCCAGGGGTCGCTCCTCGCTGGCCCTATGCTGGCCCCGGACGCAGCTAAATACAGAGGAGCGTCCGTCATCTCGCCGGACAAAAGGGTGAACATACCATGCTCACCCCTCATGAGTCCAGCCAAGCGCACAGGGAGCACATTAGGACCTCTGGGTTTTATTTACCCTTTCTTTTTGGCTGTGCAAAGAGTTGACTGGGGCGTCAAGTTTGTCAGGTGCCTCAGCTGTGACTGTCTGACCACATCACACACACACACAGCCTTTGAGATTCCCAAAGAGCTTCACGTTGCTTTCTCCTGATTCACAATGTCAGTTTTCATATTCTCCATTCGCCACTGAAGCGTTATGTTTGAGAAAGATTTCTGGCAGGAATAAACCAGCGTCAGTACAACCTAAAGGCATTCTCAAAGAGACCTTCACATGTGAATGCAGCCTCACAAGTACGAGAGTGAATGAAGCTGAAAGGATGGCTCTCCTCATTGAATCCCAAGGTGGTGCTGGAGATCTAGAGCTCTGCTTGCAGAAAAGAGGTGAAATAGGCGAGTTAACTGTGTGAGGCAGGGAAATAAAAAGTAAAGTGATGACAGAAGTGAGAGCAGTTTACAATCCAATTGGATGATTGACTGATATCCATATTGAAGCAATGATAAAAGCTCTGCTTCTAAAATCCTGTAGGACGTCAATCAAATTACGCTTGATCAGGAACATAGAAAATGTTTTTATGAACACATAATTTAAAGAGCTGGTTTACCCAAATTACAAACAAGCATATTTTATTCCCTTATTGTAGCCTGGTGGATTTCCAGCCATGCTGAGAAGTAAAAGCAGCTGCACAACAATGTAAAAATACTCTGTTTAGTAAAAGCCCTGCATTCCAAATTTTATCAAAATATAACTACATAGGCATGATCATCAAATATAACAGTAAATAAAAGTAAATAAAAATAAAAGTACAGAGAGAGTAAGTACTTATTAATCAGAATGGCCAGAAAGAGTGTTATTACAGGCTAGATATTCATTGGTGCATCATAATAAAAGATTAACATGTAAGCGGCATGTTGAGTGTTGTAGCTCATCTCATCAAAGTGAAGCTAATTTAACAGGTTTATACTCCGTGAGGGGTTTCATCTTTAATAATCATATTTTGTAAACTCATCAAATGATTTCTGTGGAAAAATATGAATCTTTGATTTAGCAGACAAGTACATATAGAGAAGTACAAAAAATATTTCACTCTAGAATGTAGTGGAATCAAAATATAAGTATAAAAATGAAGGGTAGCTCAGCAATTTAAAGTTCTGCACTAGAGCAAATGTAGTTATTTACTTTCCGCCTTTCGGGATTTCTGCTTCTATCTCGATACAGTGAAAATAGAACCTTTCAAGTGAAAAAATGTTACTCTGGACAATCCACATATTTTGCTGTCAATCATTTGGACATGGACTATTTCTTTGGTGAAAGTTTTGAAGTTTTAGGCACTTAAAGCCAAATATTTTTTCAAATTCAAACACTAAGAAAAGGAAAAGATTGTTGTATAGTGTGTTTTGAAATAATAGGTAGAAAGAGTACAAATTGTGCCACTGTACTATATTTATAGTACATTGGTTTTGTAAATGTTTAATTTAAAAAGCAATCTTAAAAGTTGTTTTTCAATTTTCAAAGTTATCTCTCTTCTTCAGTTATCTATTTTTCTTTTTAATTGCCTTTTCTTAAAATATTATTTCTTTGTTTTGCTGTTCTGACACCTGCACCAAAACAAATTCCAGTGTACCCATCTACTTGGTGAATTATGTTTGATTCTCTTTCTAAAAAAAAAAAGGTGTTTTTTATATCAGTTACATGACTTGAACAGTTGTGCAAAACAACTGACAAGTTCTCAAAGTTGAGAAAGAAGTAAAGAGTCAGGACCTTGACATCTCAACAAAAGCAAAATGTTGCCAGAAATATTTAGAAATTACATTTCTGCTTTTAAGGTCAAGGAGTGAAAAATTTGGTAAATATGTTTCTTAAGAGTTCTTTAAATTGACATGTTCTTCCAAATCTGAATAATTTATTGATGTTGTCAAACTTCATGCCATTAGTCTACAACAAAAACGCCATAAATTATAAATTATGCCACTCAATTGGAGACGTCTTGTGAAATTACTCACATGGTGTTTTGCCTCCTCTTAACACATACTCCCTTTATAAACACACACGGGAACTGGAATGTATGCCACTCTTTGTCTAACTACCATGCAAAATTACCTGATTTATCTCAAGCACTTTCCGATGTCACACTGTCTGTGCTCGTGACAAAAGTGCCCCTTGTTGTAGCACACCAGATAACCGGACCCACCCTCATGAAACTCACAACACTGATCTAAAACACACTCTCTCAACCTTTTGTCCCCCCAAAAACAAAGAACTGCTCTTTCTCTTGGCAAATGATGCCTTAATTGTGCAAGTTAACAAGCCTGCTCTTTTTTCCCATGAATAACAAAGAGTTTGGTCCCAGTTTGTTTCTTTTTGTTTGTTGTTTTGGTTTTTTTTTTGTTTTGTTTTGTGTCTTTAACTCTGAGCTCTTTTCTAAAGCGTGTTGTTGCACAGTTGTTGGACTGTTCCCATGCTGCTCTCTGCCTCCGTATTTCTCAGATCGAAATGTGTTGCACACGAGAAAAGAACGACAGAAAAAGACAAAGAGAAAGACAAGCAATGGGGTGTGACTGAAATGATCCACAGTGGGATACTCTGTACAGTATTCATTATGTTTTCATTTTTATCGATGTCTTTGACCTGTCCCTGCTCTTGCTCCTTTAAAACACTGCCTCTTTTATCGCTCCATTCATTTTTGGCTCAAATATCTCAGTTCTAAATGGAGGTAGTGTTGAATAGGACATCTCCATGTATTTGCATAATCTGATGCCATTGCTGGTGAGCACATAGAGGGTTGTGCCAAGTGTAGAAAGGTGAAGTCCTCATCCCTTTGCAGGGGGCAGAGTACACAGATTTCATAGCTGACATGTTCGGCCTAACATCATATTTTTTTAGTCTGCATGAGCAAAAAAAATTTATTAAAAAATTTTAAAAAATTAAATTATGTATTTTCTGTGTTTATCTCCAGAAACATTTACCTTTCTCTGGGAAAAACACTCATCGTCAGATGACTTTTTACATTCTTGTGTCAGCTCAGTGATGTGCTCTCACCAGAATCACTCCCCAGACAATCAAAAGGCATTCATATGTGCTGTTTTTTTTCTCCTAACAGACTCCATTCATGTCTGCTCTCTTCTTACAGTGCCCGTCATTCTTCAGACATCGCTGGTGCCAAGGCAGTGGGATGGCTGCCTTTCACTGATGGGAAACTGTTGCTCATGTGCTGGGTTGGCTGCCAAGTTTTGGCATTATTGGTAAGGAGGAAGGGGGGGTGCAGAAAGGGGGCCCTTTCAACCCTGTGAGATAGTGGTATCTGTTGTGGGATGATCTTCATCCCTTTCCCCCCTCTTTTCTTAACACTCCCTCTGTTTCTCACTGTTTCTCTCACTCTCTTCTTCTGTCTCTCTCTGTCTCCCCCTGCCTCCCCTCCCCTCCTGCCCTCTGTCTCTGTCTTTTCATGCTGGAGATCAGACGACCATCCTGAGGTGAGCCGGCGGAGATCCGATGCCACTGGAGGACTTTTATTACCAACCAGCACTGACTGTTGGATTTCTCACAGCTCGTGTATTTCTTTGGCCTCGCTCCCAAAGCTCAACTGTACCCCTCCTTCACACACACACAGAGGCAACACACTACACCATGGTAAAGGAAAGGAGATTTGCTGTTGTACTCTCAGAAGCTTAGCTAACCGTCTAATCCAGACTTCGGTGCTCATACGGGTGCAATGATCAAAACAGGAGCTCTCAGACGTTCAGGGTCCCTCTTTGGGCTACAGCAGTGTTTCCAAAATGTGTTGGGTTATAAAGGAATAGTTTAACATTTAGGAAAAACACTTAATTCACTTTCTTGCAGAGATAGAGAAGAGAGGATTGACACCACTCTCATGTCTGTCAAGAGGCAGCAGGTGGTTAGCATAACTTAGCATAAAGACTGGAAGCATGGGCGACAACAGCTAGAGTGAATCTGTCTAAAGGTACTAAAAACCCACCTACCAACACCTTGAACACTCACTAATTGACACAGCATAGCTTGTTTATTTAATATGTACAAAAACCTAAGTGTAAACATGATAATCAACAGTTTTAGGGAGGTGTTCTGTGTCGGACTATTTCCATCCAAGACTCCAGAAAGTGTGTTTTCCCAGCCAAGAAATAGTCAGACAGATAACCCCCCCGGCTAATTGTCGCTTTAACACTCTGGTTTTTGAACGGATTGAACAAACAAGATATACGATAATGTGTTAATTAGTGAGCTTTAGAAGTGCTGGTAGAAAGATCTTGTTACCATTTGGACAAAATCAGACCAGCTGTTTCCCTGTTTCCAGTCTTTGTGTAAATCTAAGTTAATCAGCTGCTGGCTGTAGCTTTATATGTGATGGACAGACACCAATCGTCTGGGCAAGAAAGTGAATGAGCTTATTTCTCAAAATGTCAAACTATTCCTTTAAAATGAAGCAACATCTCATCACAGGTCATGCCCTCAACATTTAAAGAATTTTTAACAACAATTTTTATGTAAATGCTCCGTACTTGTATAGCGCCTTTCTACTCTTTTCGACCACTCAAAGCGCTTTTGCACTACATCTGCATTCACCATTCACACACATTCATACACTGGCGGAACAGCCGCCAGGGGCAATTCGGGGTTCATTATCTTGCCCAAGGACACTTCGACATGCAGCCTGGGGGTGCCGGAATTGAACCGCCGACCTTCCGATTAACAACCAACCTGCTCTACCTCCTGATCCAGTCTTTAACAACAAAAAAGAAGAATTTGAAAAAAGTGAGCAAGTTTTTTTTCATATCCCTTTTATCATCCCTCTCTATCTTATCTGTTCATCTCTGTCCACAATTGACTTTGAAAATCCAATTTTTTCTAGAATGAGTGTCTTGAAATAAGACAGAAGAAGGCAGGTTGATGCACTAATATGAAGAAAGTGGATTTTAGTAAATACTTTAACTAAACTAATTTACTTTGGAAAAACATATAAATATTCTCACTGCACTGGCAAATTTCATAAGACTTTAGTGACTCCAGCTACAATCAAAAATCAAAAAGAAGAATCTTCAACCCTATAGTTTGGAACCACGAAGCCACAGTATGTGATTATTCACAAGCACACGTTTGTTTCCACAGGTGCTCATGTACCTGCTGTATTTACACAAACACAAATACTGAACCACTACAAAGAGGAAACACATTGAGCATTTATTCATAATATTTCTAACAATGTGAAAATATTTAACTGAATTAAATGTTTAACCTTTTATCAATAAAAATCATTTTGCACAAATGCGTACACTCACTATTTCCGAATATATAACTGTAAAGTTGCAGTGTATAAAATAAGCTGTGGATTGTTTCCTTGCCAGTTGTGTAATAAGTATTACCTAAAAATCAATACCACTGTGTGAAATACTCCACTACAAGTTATCCATTCAAGTAAAAGCACAAGTGTTATCAGCAAAATGTACTTAAAGTAGGGACTATGAAAAGTAATGTGCATTGTGACCCCGTTCAGTGTTGTATTGTTATATATTGTTACATTTGATTGGTATTACTGATGCATTAATGTTGTAGTTGGCCAAAGTCGAGGTAATGTAAACTATTTTATATACTGTTTAGCTTCATCTATACAAATGCATCATAATTTATAGACTGATTATGTATGTGTTCGTTTTCAAAATACAATACAAAAAACAAGAGACAAATTCAAGACACACTACAACTGAGACAAACACGCCAACATCAAAACGTCCATAGGTGAATACAACCACTTAATGGTCACAGAAAGGCTCTGAACAAATACTTGCCCAAAAGCATAATAGCGGATAAGGAATATTAAATATCTTGTGAATTGTATATAATATGTAGACATTGCATCATCTGAAACATGAACAATTTAACTCAAAATAAGAAGACGAACCATTTTTAAACATGTGAAACGTTGTTATTCTTAATTGAAGCACTTGAGGAAATGTACTTACTTTGTACTTTACTTTGCACCACTGTCCCTTGCTACATCTTGATTAGCATCAGAAAATAACACCAAAATATGTTCTAAACAAAATGTTACACATGTTTGAAATATTTGAAAGTAATATTTTATAGAGGTTAAATTCATTTTGCATTAAATGTAATTTTTCTTTTTCCCTTTCTTGAAACGCCCATTTAGAACCTAGAGGATAAGATAAGATCAGCTTTATTGATCCCACACAGCAAAATTCAAGTGTTACAGCAGCAGAAATACAACCAGATGCATAATTAACTTTTAAACTTTTAAAAACTAAAACACTATAGACATTGTGAATATCTATTATAACCAAATTAATCAAATATACTACATACTATATACACCAACATAAATAGTTACTAGAAAGTGTATTGAGACAAAAGTAGTCACAAATAAAATGTGCAGGTTGTGATAAAGAATTAAATACAAACATTTCTATTGTGAGGGTGGAATTGGGCGATGGGTGTAAAGCGGGAAAATAGTGCAAAAATCATATCTCAATAAATCAACACACAACAACAAATAGATGTTTTTGTAATTGAATGCACAGGGCTTCTCATATATTTATAAAATGCAAACATATAAAGGAACAATAATGCTTTGGACTCATTCCCATCATTGTCCCTCTTTTCACATGACGATGAAACTTGTTTTTGTTCCTCATAAACTCTCCCGACTTCATGCTCATCAAAGCTAAAGTATAAATTCGGAGGGAGAATTGCGTTTTCCTTTGACATTCCAGTGATGAATAATTTTTCAAAAGAGCGGATTGTTAATGTTCAGCATGTGATATTAATTCGAAAGACAAACATTCTCAAGCTTTACCACTGCGGCTCAGTTTACATGACAATAAATGGTTTGGAGTCTTTTTTTTATCCGTGCTCAATTTATTATTATTCATGTGATGTGCTGCGGCTAAATCGTTCTCATCTGGCTGAACATGGGTCTTTTCCCCTCCTGTTTAGAGTCAGGATTTAAACCAATATTGGGGCTCTAGGGATCCAAGTATTCCTTCAAAAGCCTTTTCTCTTTTATCATATTGTCATTTTTTCCATCTGCATGGACACTGTCTTTCATTTCTTTCATTTGCTCTCTTGTTGCTTGTCGTTTTGATCAGGGGCTGGTTAATGTGGGTTTATCCAACCATCCAGGCGATTAATGCGGGCTTATCCATCCATCTGTCATCTACCCATCCATCCAGAAACGATCCTTCCATCCATCATAACTGTCCATACATGTCAGTACACATATGTGGACACCTACAACACACCTTTCTTGTTGTCTTTTAGTAATACGCACAGGTATATTTGCCTATAGGTTGATACAGGAGAGAGATATATGCAAGGACCCCAGGAAAACTGGGAGAAAAGGTGTTTTCTTGAACTCCTCATAGAGAGAAACTATGATTTCATGGTGTTGATTATTTTTCTTCGCAATCACTCAAGGATAAAGCACAAGGACGCTGAGATTGTTCCCCTTTCAGATGCACCACAATGGGGCTCCTTGGTTAAAAAAAGGACAACAAGGAGTGCCCCCCACCCCCGACCCCCCCACACACACACACACACCTCTTTTTTTTACTTCTCTTTTTACAATCCAACAACTTACTTAAAGACAGAAGGAGCCTGGAAGCAGTTTAATGCATTTATTGAGACGCAGCGGCTACATAGCAGACCCAAGCTTGCCAAAAACATTTTCTTTTGATCAGAGTAATTCCTTCTTCTGTGGGAGGCGAAAAGCCCCTTCTATCAGTAACTATTCCCAATAAGTCTTTCCTTTAGAAAGTGGGAGAACAGTTTAAAAGGTTTCTTAGGAGCTCACAGATCTCACAGATTTAATGGAATGCTGCTCTCTATGTTTGATATTTGAATGAAAACACTACACATTTTACATGCAAATAAGTGCCAACTTTTACCCTGCATAACTTCCGTCTTTCCTCCTGGTGAATAGACAACCTCATTTCCCTAAACATATGGAAAGAGTAGAACTTGGCTAAAATTCAGAAGGGGCTTTGATCCTGTTTTAACACTTTACTTTTTGAGATCCTAGAAATGCAGCTTTTTATACAAAACACATCACAATTACTTTACTGTAAAGATTGTCATCTTTGTTTGACTTGTTTTCTCCTTATTAGGTCCAAAAATTGTTTTGTATTCAATAACAGATTTGAATTTTAAGGAAAGGGGAGTGTTGGGTGAATCAATGGTTTTGTTAACTGCCATGTTTGTTTATAGGTCAGGAGTGGGTGGCCCAGTGGGAATCAGGCTCATGTCTGCCCCCTGGAACTGGCTGTGACACCCATTAAACCCACAGATCAGAGATGAAGACTTGTGTGGACAAGCTGAAGAAAAATAGTGGTGGTGCGCCACAAATAGTGATCAGCCTTTTGATAAAGTTTGAGCACAGTCAGCCTGCTCCAGATGACCCACTTTGCTATGACAAATCACTCCAAACTATTATTTACTATTTACTATTTTAAAGATATGAAAGCTCTTGTTTAGCTGTTTTCTGTATATACTCAGCAATAGTGTGTGGGGCAGAATCAGAAAATCATTAATAATTCGCTGAAGATTAAAATTTAAGTTGCACTTAAAATGTTTTCTCTTTCTTCTAATCTATTTCATTGCTTTCCCAACCACTTTGAAGATAACAAGGTTGTAATTGCTTGTAATTTTGGAGATCTGTGGTCTTAGAGAATTACCTGACCGCCTAAAACTGTGTAAATGATGCCAAAACAAGCTGCGTTTTAGTCAGAAATATTTATTCACAACATGTACAAGATCTATTTCCATAATCACAAATATATAAATAAAAATAACAAAACATAGCTAAAGTATTTACATGGCGTGTTGCGCACTGTGCAAACTAAATGTGTTTGCGTGTGTGTGACCGATGAAGTTGAAATAGTGGTGATCGAGTCCCTGCACCGGTGACAAGTATCCACCGTGCTGCTGCGTGTGAGCAGAGAGAGGCACTGTTGGGTACGAGATGCCCGGGCTGCGTGCCGAGCTGTGCCAGGAGAAGTGTCCCGGCGGACTCTGCTGATACACGGAGTCAGAGGGACTGTGGCTTTGGTGCTCCGGAGAGGAGTGCAGCTGGCTGAGGTAGTCAGACGGTTCTGGCATCGAGCCGACGGAGCCGAACACAGGCTCGGTAACCACACGGGACTTGGACTGTAAGAAGGCGAGGATCCGTGCGTACTTGATGTCTTTGGTTTCAGCTCTGTCCTCTGTGGTCAAGTAGTGCACCAGGTTCTTCATACACTCGTGGTATCCGTAGTGGAAGTAGTTTGCAAACTCAGCCAGAAGTTCACCTGGAATGAATCAAAGTAAGCAGCGATTACAACGCAGCCCTATGAAATGAAAAGTCTGACGCAACTCAGTTTTTGTGGTGTGGTTCCGGTGCGTTTAGCGGGACTTTCAACACCGTGTATAAATATTAGTGAGGTTACACTTTAAATGATATAACTACACAAATAATGCATATTTATATATATTCAGCATTGTACAAATGTCCCCACTATTTATCAACAGAAATGTGGGTTCGGGATGCGTAAAGTGTCAGAGCTCTGTGAAACGTCAACTCACCCTTTTCTCTCCCACGGGGGAAATCCGCGGAGTGCAGCGCTCGCAAGTACTGAACTGTCATTTCCAAGATCTCAGCCTTCTCCAGTTTTCCAGAGTTCTACCAAAATATCCACAAATGGCCACATTATAAAATGTTTGCTGCGAATATTACATGACAAGATTCTTTGTTTAACAACAGCTGATAAATGTCTATGAAGATTCTCAGTCATCCAGGTCATAGTTATCCAACGAAGGTTAAAATTGATTTTAACCTTCGTTGGATAACAGCTGATAAACATATTCTTGCTAAATGATCAATATTGTATAATCAATAAGAAATATCTGTCACACAATTTACGTTACAAATTTTACAATACCTGTTTTGCCAGTGCCATTGGTACTGTTTTTCCTAACTCGTTAAGGCAGCGATTAATGCGGTCCCGTCTTCGTTTCTCTATGACTTTGTGAGAGATCGGAGTTCTCTGTAGAAGCAAGGAGAGAGAGACAACATGAGCGCACAAAAACAATACAGTACACCTCAATTACACCTGTTCTGTCATCCAGAAACACGAAAATAAAACTGGCAGGAATGTAAGAATTAAAATAAATCGATGCAGCGACGAAATGTTTTGGAAACTTGCTGGTGAGATTTGTAACTCCCTGAGAGTTTTGCGCGCCGCGCGCTGTGCTGCTCCAGAGCGCGCGCGGAGATCTGCGCTCCGGGCAGTTTCTATAACTGTTGAGGCCTTATTGGAAACAGTTGAAATCTCTTTTAGTAACTTTCGCACACTATAAGTGTTTGTAACCAAAGCCATTGCAATAAAATTTCCAAATATTCCGTTTATGTCTACTATTGTACATCAGTACTGCGCCGTTGGTATCCTGTAACGCGTGCCACAGAGGTGGTGGACAATAGTTTTCCACATCTCTACCACGGAAGTTACTCCGTGTTGCAGTAGTAAAAAATAATATTCGATGTAAATACTGAAATACACAGTTCCACAAAGTAACCCAAACGTGTTAAAAGTGCCACGTTGCCAAAATAGTTCAGTCCTCATAATGCAGAGCGCACGTGGAGCGCGTACCTTCCTGTCTTTCATTTTAGATGCCATCGACGAGTTTCGGTCAAACTTGTTAAAAATCAGTTCAGCTGGATGTTGGAGAGATGTGTTGCTCTGGCAGGAGATGAATCAGACTGAGGTTTGAGGGGAAAGCTGGTCCTTATAAAGGGATCATCGAAGGGACTCTGGCATTCATGGTGTAAATTATTCCTTGGGATTAGAGCCCTGCATTGGGTAAATGTGTGCATTTAGGATCAGTTAAAGAAATAGTAAAAATCTAAAGCCAGGGCTAGCAGGGGGGCAAACCTGCTTTGTTAATCCACGTGGCTGTTCAAAGGACACGTGATTACTTTCGGAATATTATTTGCATAGTAACAACCCAGGCGGGAAATAAGAAGTGAGCGTTGGTATCGCCTGATCCGGCGGGGCGCACTGTGCGCACTGAAAACAAAGCCGGCGAAAAAAGAAACCCTCTTTCTTCCAACTCGCGTTTCTCACACGATCGCCTGTTTACAAATCCCAGCAAGCGATCTTAACTCTCGTCCAAGCCCAGTCCGAGTTTTAAGGCCTGTCCAGTGTCATTAGAGTAATTAAGTAAGCCTTTAATAGGCTGTTCCGCCAAGTTCAGGGGAGATCTTTTGGAGACGGAGTCCCCCCGTTTGTTCTCGGCGTTTCTCACACGACTTGGTGACACGTCCATCTTTTATGAGAGATGGCAAGCTTTTTGTTTACATTCTTTATTTTGTTGGACTCCTCGGCAGGTGTGTGATTAGCCCTGGCACACGAGCGTCGTCTGCGTCAAGGCCAGCGTCTCCAGCAGCCTCTGGCACACGAGGGTTACCCACCACTGGAGACTCTTTGGAGAGGCTCAATTTGTATCCTATTATCCTATAAGAAAATGTCTATTCAGTCGAATGAATAGTTTCATTGGCCTAAATTTTAATAATGCTGTGAAAGAAAGGGAGAAATAAAGAAGAATGCAGCTGGTGTGAACGCGCATTATTCCCCGTCACCTGCAAGATGGGTAGCCTGGAGACCCCTATTCATTTGCCTAATTTCGGTCAACTTAACAAACTTTGGGAGAAATTATACTGCCATTGTTATGAAGGGTGAAGCTTTCTGATCGAATTAACAGCATGTTTTGATCCGGTAAATGTCATTAGAAAGAAAGAAACAATCGCGTTTAAAGGGGCCTGGGTAATGCGCCAAGTGGAGACGCCAAAGCGCAAACTGCACAAAGGGTGCTAGTAAATGCCACAGGGGACTTTTGTACCCTCACATTGCTGAAGTTTTTCCCCCCAAACAAAGGGCATTATTTTATACTTGAATACATTTCATACAACAATTGGCTGTTTTCTTCAAACATATTTTCACAGCAAGGTTAACAACAGGTTTATTGTGTGCGCTCCTCACAGATTCAGACTGCTCTCATGCGCCAAAACAGTTTGCTCCGGTTCTTTTTTCCCACTGAGAACGTTTTAATCTCGAAACTTTCACCGTGCTTAGATATATTTGATCCTGTGAGCGACGTCGAAGAATAAAAAGCAGCGGAGATCGGGGAAAGAAAGGCTCACAAGACATCTGAAGCGCTTGGAGAGTTTTTAGAGCACCATGGAGAGAAAGGCGCGAGCGAGCGGGACGGGGGCATAAAATCCAATTACTTGACTGTGCCGTTTTAACACTTTTTATGCGTTTGTCCTTTCAAATATGGAGGGATTTGTGCGCTGTTTCTTTTTTAAAAACTGAATTAAACACTGGAAGTTTTTGCTGACCGACATTGTAACGCCAAGTGTTGCGTCAGTACGAGGCCAAATGATGCGTCAGGATATATTGTACTACTGTGATGTGAAAATTTTATTTCCTCGTTAAAATATTTTGTTAAGTTATCTGATTTTACAAATTTTCCTTTGATGTATGTATATTTATTGTCTCTTCTGTGTCAAATATTTGCCAAGCCACTATATATATCTACATTTCTACATTATTTTTCTATTCTTATTTTTTTGCCAACCACTGGTGCCATTGTTGCTATCATTTAAAATCGGCTTGTTTGGGAGTATAGGTGGCTTATGAGCAACATTATTCCTAATGTACATTTTAAAAAATACTTCTCCAATTTGACTGAGCTGAATGTTTGTGCATGTGCAGAACACATTAGTAGTAACATTTTTATCGATTCTCGAGTTTTGATTGTATTTATCTAATTGGCCCTAATATGTAGTGATGTGTAGTATGGTACAGTAGAATATTAGTAGTATATTATAATGACTCAACCAATAAAAGGAGGTTATAAAAGGAAAACCACAGCATAACGATAAAAACACGTAATATGATGCAACAGGAAATAAAAGAGTATTATGCTTCACTGATATGAGATCACATAGAAATGCTATTCCCTTTTCGTATTTCCTGCAGACAGACCTGCTGTCAGCAGCACCCTATTGAATAAAACCGGTATCTGAACCTAATGCATCATTCCACAGCAATGGGATGTCACTTAGGTCTTTAGTTAATGGAAAATATCTTGCATGTAAACCAAACCACAGCAGCCAGTTTAATGCCTCAATGTTGAGCAAGCAAGGAGATCATTTTCACATTAAAATGATTCAGATCCGTTAAAGGTACAAATGAATTGGAAATCATTTGTGTGGCAGTGAGATCTGTGTGACCGTGAAAAGACAACAACCACCTGATTGCCCTTAACTGTGTGATATTTCGCAGATATTTGCAGCACTAACAGAATTTAATGTGAAGCACAATGTTAGAATGAATTAACATATCTGCCCTTTTGGTTCAATGCAGAAACTTTTGGTTCTGCATGAAAAAAACAAACAAATAAAACTTCTCGCTGTATTGTAAGCTCCTACACACATGCGCGCGCGCACACACACAAATAATTCCTCTGGAACATGACTGTGGACTAAACGGGGAATTAGAGGTGACTACAGCGTTCTTTCCTCTATGTTAAATCCCCGGTGGTATCACTATAACGTGTGTACACCGGCCCGTTACAGGAAAACATGACAAGCCTCCAGCCGAGCCTAATTTGTGACAGCAGCTCAGTGTGCGGCAGCAGCCTGTGTGGACTCTGTGTGTGTGTTGTCAGGCGCTGCGCTCTGACCCGTGGTGACCTCTGAGGTTCCCGGACACAATCCTTTGGCTTGGTGCGCCACCCTCAGCCTGAACTGCAGCAGTTCACACGGCCCCTGATGAGCCCGTGGAAATGATCTGAGCTGAGTTCAGACTACATGGTTCAGCAGCCACAGGCCCCTTTGAAAAACAAATTACAGCAGCGGCAGAGGCTGAAGTTTTACTCCTTAAAGCCTGTAAACATGTGAGGAAAACAGTATAGTACATTTGCCAAGCTGGCTAAACTGGCACATTTACAGAAATGTTTATTAATGTGCACTGTCTCTGTAACTGTATAAATAAAATAAATAAAAACATTCCTCTCGCGAAATTTTAAATATTACTTTTAAATATTACAATAGGCAACCATAGGCTATTATAAATAATGATAAAGTACTTTCAGGAATATCAGAGTGGTTTTATATCTCGGGAGATGAATAAAGGAACAATATAAACTTGCTTTTGTTTATCACCCAAACATTGGAATAGCCTACTTATTTACAATATGGATTTCTTAAAACGCACTATTTTACCATGAACCCTTATAAACTCATGTTTAGCAGGGCTACAACAACATTTACAAAATTTTGTACTTTTCTTTAAAAGTGTATTTTCTTTAATAGTAAGTAAATAATAATAAGTAAATAAAATGCTGGACCAATAAAGCTTTAATATCATCTCTTTTTATAGCGTAAACAGCACCCTCTTGTGGTACTCTTTGGAAACTTCAGCTGCCTGTTCACTGGAAGATATTTTAGAGATAAGGAGCCAGAGTCAGATTTGTTATAGTTTTATATAAACAGACTTCAGCAAACTGTTATCTCCCTTAAAAACTATAAACTATAGTAAATCTATTATTAATATTACAGGAATATTTATGCAGATGTTAGAGCATGAATGTGTGGTGTCACCCAACCAAACCTAGCCTATCTCTTATCATCCTTTCTAATATCATATCATAGATAAGATAAATCAAAAGGTCACTAAAAATTATTATTATTGTTCTAATTATAGCATATGAGTTTAAATAGATAAAACAATAGTGGTCCTGTTTTGTATCACTGAAACACATTTTAGGAAATGTTTTGGAAATACAGTCATGGCCAAAAGTGTTGGCACCCCTGAAATTATTTCCAGAAAATCAAGTATTTCTCATCATTTCAGCCTGTAGTCTGCACTAAAGGTTACAGCTCCCAATAATCTCAGTCTAAATCCAAATTGGACTTCACTTAATGTTGTACAGTTTTACAGCTGAACTGCCTGCTTAGTGACTTTAGATCTGCAATGTTTAACTGATGATTTTCCCTGACAAAAAAATTAACAGAGGAGGGATTTCTGACACGTTACCTACTTCCAAGATGCATGGCAGAGGGGAACAGTCTGACTAGTATAAACAAACAACTTAATTTTGACAACTTTAGTGTGTTGGTCTCACAATAAAGTGAGTAAAGAAAAATTAAGGACACAAAATATGTTTTGCATGCATGATGCTTCTGTTTGGTTCAGTGTTGAAATATCAGATCCAAATATATTTTAATGTTTTAATTTAATAGTATTCCATGTAATATTACATTAAAAATGTACTTAGTTGAAAGTACACAGGTAACAAAAACCTACTTGAAGTACCTTCTGAAGCTAAAGTCTCTAAAATGTTACTTTTTTTTATATGATTACCTGTTTTATTTAAATTGATCTGTTCTTTTTTGTATAAATTCACTACAATAAATTAAACTATTAACTTAAATAACTGTCTTAGTACTCCATTAGTAGTCTAATGGTAGTCTCCATTTTCCCTATAATTAGTAATAGATCACATAGTCCAGTCCTTTCCAGGAAATTGAAAAATGCTGTCTGGAATAAAACTCTGAGGGAGAGATATTGAATCCTTTCTTTTGTTTGTTGGCCTACAAATAGTCAAATTCAAAAGTATTAAAAACTGGAATTACCCTAAATAATGGAATACCCACCATGTTTTTAACTGTAGAATAACTGCCTTTGGATTTCTAAAAAATTAATAAATAACCCAATTTCCCAGAAGAAGAACATGACATCAGTGTCCTCAGTGGTGACTACGGCCCTGTTGGGGTGTGATCACATGTTTTGTATGTAACATCTGAATATGCAAAGTAACTGATTACAATATAATAAATGTAGGGGAATAAAAAAAGTACAATAGCTACAAATGAAGACAGAGGGAAACGTGATTTGTACTTATCATTAGTTCAAACATCATCATTAAAAATACAAACCAATAAATGCAAAATTATATTTTGTTTCTTTTTTTTGTCATGTGACATGTTGACCTGCCTATATTTTAGTTTCCTTGTATTCTGGTGGGATAATGCATTAATCAAAGGCTTTAGGCCAGGAAATTGGTCCTCTAGAGCGGTGATCTCTCTCTGTTGCCCATTACTTCCTTTTTATTATTATTAATTCTTATTTATTGTGATTATGCTTATTAGCGCGTCTGTACTCTTGATTGTTGATTGCTGATTTGTTTTCCTTTGCCTATAGTGTGGATTGCCAGCATAGGTCTCTGCAGGTTTGTACATCACTACGTATAATGTAAAACTTATCTAGAGAAAAGTCATGTGTAGTCTGTATTAATTTGACCGTATAGGCTCCGTCAGCCTAGATGGAAATGTGTGTCAAGTAACTTTCAGTTTGCCTGCCCTCACTCCACTGCAGGATGTGACTGCATGTGACTTTTTACCAGCATACAGAGGTGGAAGAAATTCTCAGTTTATTTAATTTAATTCAGAATCTTACTGAAATTAAAGTGCAGAGGTTTTAGCAGCAACATGTACTGAAAGTGTAGATTGTTAATACTGACGCATCATAATAGCATTTTACTGTTGTGGCTGGTTGAGATTTAGCCAGTTTATACTGTTAGGTAACAGTGGTGGGAAGTAACTAAGCACATTTACTCAAGTACTATACTTAAGTAAACATTTTTAGGTACCTGTGCCTTACTTGAGTAATTCCATTTTCTGCTACTTCTACTCCACTCAACTCAGAGGCAAATATTGCACTTTATACTCCATTTCATGTATTAGACAACTCTAGTTACTTTTCAGATTCAGACTAATAATACAAAATACATTCAATAAACATATTATGTTGTATAGGTTGTTAAAACTTCATTGATCCAGGGGAAATTCATAAGCAAGCAGCGGTATATAAAATCAGCTCCACCTTTACCAGCTGAAACATTCAAGGGATTAAAGTACACATTAATGCATCAACGATTATAATCCAATAATATAATATTATAATGAAATGTTCCATTGTGCATAATGAGAACTTGTACTTTAGCACTTTAAGTACAATGTACTGTTAATAAGTCTCTACTTTCCTAGAATTTTGAATGCAGAGTATTTCAACATTGTGGAATTGCTACTTCTACTCCTTCCACCACTGTTGGGCAGTAAAGTCCAGTGGTGTCAGGCACCTCGAAGGAGTCACAAGATAAATCTGAGGAGACGTGAAATGATAAATGGGGTATGAAAGAAGAAAAAACTAAGTTCTGCTCCACAAATTCGTATCTGTGTTTTGGATTTTCTCTAATATTTCCTTTCTTTGTGAAATAATGGATCATTTTAAATCTTTGGGCCTCAAACAGCTAAATAAACGAAACTGTCTGAGAATTTTAGAGTGTCCTAAGTGTCTCTTTGGTGAAACTGCTAACTGAAATGGGACAAGGAGCCATGGAGGAAGAAGCGTTCAGATCCTTTACTTTGGAAAAAGTCATAATGCATCACTGTAAAACTACCCTGTCACAAGTTAAATTCCTGCGTTACACAAGTAGTTTCAGCAACATTTACATAAAGCACTGAAAGTGAAATTACAGTAGAACGGTCCATTTCACAGTTTTTTGTAATGAAGACTAGGCCCATTTTATTGGATTATTGCAGCTGATTGTAGAAGCTACTTTTGCAACTGGACCAGCTGTATCTAATTTTAACGATACTGTCGGGCAGTTCAAACTCTAACACATACACAAATTTAGATAATTCTGGATATATTCAAGTCATAAAAACCTTACTTCTTAAAACAAATGAAAGATCTGTTTTGTATTACTGTGGGTTACTTCAACTTGTTTATGATTCAGAACTGTCTAAAGAACTGACTGTATCTCAAAACAAGAAAGTATAAGACATGTCACAGCAATACGATCCCAAAATTTAAACTTAATTTTAAAATATACTTTAAAACACTACTTTAACTTCACTGATACTGGAAACAGTAGTACCTAGTACTAATAATAGCGTAAGAGGAGATATCATGGGTGCATCATGTGGGCGGCCGACCCAGGGCCCGGATGGGTAGGGGACCCCTACATAGTCTGTAAAGTTTAGCTCAGTTGATTATAGACACAGCCAAACAAAAACACTGCATGCACTTTACCTGTTCTAGTACAATTCAGCAGCTCTTATCAAATGAAACAGTCCTTTCACTCCTGGTTTCAATGGTAAACACCACAAGAATGAGAAATACCAACAAAAAACAATATATTTTAAGGAGACAAGTTTTAAATAAATCATAAAGTAACATTTGCATTTCAAACAAATGTCAAACTTCTTGTTAATGACTTGTTTTTAATATGTCCTTTTTGTGCTTCTACTACCTTCTCCACAGCTCTCTGTGGCCCGCTTTTGTTCCTCGTCTGACTTCGTGCGCGGTTCATCTGCTCCATGTTGCTTAATGCTGGAACGCTTCTTGGACGCACTGCGGTGCTGGTGTGAGCATAAACAATTACTAGAATGGATGAGGGCAGCAGCAACGTAAACGGACTTAGTGGACTTTGTGAGTGAGTCTGAGGTCATGTAAACTTGGTTTAAATGACTTGGTAGCAGGTGGCCCACGTGATGAAGCCCACCCCCACTCTGATGAGCCCTCGAATACTAGCATCTACAGTTTAGTAGAGTTGAAGGTACATTATTTCCTTAATTCATAATCATGTCACAACCCTTCAGATTTATCTTGTGACCCTTTAGAGGGGCCCGACCCGTAGGTTGGAAACCACTGAACTAAACAAATGAATGGTAGTGGAAAAGGAAAAGTAGCAATACTACAATGTTGAAATACTCTGTTAAAAGTCCTGCACACAGACCGATTAACAGTAAATTTAAGCACCAATATGTATTCATTATTTCAGAATATTGTATATTATAGCGTAAAACTTTAATTAATTGCCCAGGCTTTTATTCGCTTAAATCACTGAACTCACCCTACCTACATTTGGGACCAGCGTCTATATGGGACAGGCCTTTAATTCCTTTAACATGCCCTTGAATCTGAATGAATTATCGTTTAGTGCTTATTGTTTACGAAAATGAGCTAAGCGAAGCATGTCCATACTGACAAAAGTTTAAACATTTATACTGGTATGCACGATGTAAGCAGGAGAACCTGTGGGCTTCAAGCAGTTTTATACATCCAAAGAACTTCTATAAAAACTAGACCAGGCCTCTAATTGAGACTAATTGAGAATACAATTGTTGATGCATTAATGTGTCCATCACTTTGATGTTGCAGCTGGTGAAGGTGGAGAACATTTTTATTACTTTACTGCTGGGTAGTCTGCGAATCCTCCCGAAACAAAATAAAACTATAATAATACATCATATTTTAGGCTATATATTGTTTAAATCTGCAAAGTAACTGGGACTAGTGTTCTTGTAGTAGAATACAAGTAGGCTATAGCGTAGCATAAAGTGGAAATACTCAAGTAAAGTACAAGTACCTTAAAAATGTACTTAAGTGCAGCCTAAATGGCCTCTACTTTTTTACCAATGAATGTGTGTTTCAGCTTGTCTTCCTCCGCTGCCCTACAGGATGGCCGAGTGTTATCTTTTACCAGCATTAACAGGATATAAACATGTTGTAGTTTGACCAATGACAGCGCGCCTCTCAAACTTTGGGCAAAGCAACATGTGTAGTCGTCCCTGATTGGCTGGGAGCTGCACCAGCTGAACTAGACGTACACCGCGGCGGCTGATTGTTGAAGAAGTTCAAGATTCAAGATTTTAAAGTTGCCGGATCTGCTGCTGTACACAGGTCAGTTGAAATATGCCCAACCTGTGGCCTCAACTATTAAAGCATTCTAGCGAAGATTAGCGTCGACTATGTTATTTACAGATGTTTGTTAAAAACGTGATGCTTTAACGAGCCCTCAGACAAAAAAAAAAGAAAGAAATATGCTCTTCGGTTATTGCCTGAAAATAGTCCTGATTCAAGCCACGTTTTGTTTCCTTTCTCCGTATCATATCTGTATTTTATGTTCGTTCACATCGACAGTAGCCTATGTTCAGTCAGCATTGCATCAGAAGAGCGTGTTCCTTTCTCGTATCTGTCGGTATCGCTGAGAAACGCGCGTATGGAGCTGATTTTTTAAAAAATCATAACAGATATGGAGATACGGACACGTAGGATCGGGGCTGTCTGATTGGACATCGTGTGAAAATGATAGCCTACTTTGTTTGGAAACCTTTGTCTAATATCTGATTCACCCACTTTGTATGTAACTGCACGCACCGATTGTTCGTTAATAAAATGAGATTATATAGAGTGTGAAAGAGGGACATTGTCACCGTTATCAAGCGCATGTCGTGGCATCCCCGCCATGTAAATGTATTTTAGTACGGGACGTGGTAACCTCAAGCCCGCCTTAGCACATATACATGAGGAAGTCACAATAGCGCAATGAGGAGGAGACTTTCTACAAGTGGTTATTCAGGTTTTAGCCCACTCCCTTCATTTCCATACTGTATCAAATTCTATCAAACTCTTGAAACTTGTTTAACATGTTCATCACAGTGAACATGAAGTTTGGATTATTTTTATTTTAGACAAGGTTACATCATTATGAGGTATCTTAGTCTAGACTTTTCAAATGAATCATATGCAGGTTGACCAGGAATCGATGCTTTTTTTTAAAAGATGATACTTGATGTCATTTGAGAGTTTGAAAAATATCTGCTGATGTTCTTCTCTTTTTTTACATGATTAAGAGAAGATATAAAGTCAGTTTGGCATGGCAGGTAGAAACCCTAGAAACACAATACCCATGATCCTCGGCCGCTGTTGCCATGGAGAAGAGTCCTGTCCAAGGCATGAATCAGAGTGGTAGCAGCTGTGGCCTGGGGTAGAGTGGTCATCCACTAACCAGAAGGTTGGTGGTTCAATCCCTGGCTATAAGTCTTTGGGCGAGACACTGAACTCCAAATTGCTACAAATGTGTGAATGTTATTTATGTTCTGATGAGCAGTTGGAACCTTAGCCTCTGCCATCAGTGTATGAGTGGATGAATGTGATGTTGTGTAAAGTGCTTTGAGTGGTCGCAAAAACTAGAGAGACGCTATACAAATCCAGACCATTTAACATTACCATTCAGCGAATTCATTTGTTATTTGTTTTTATTTTTTTCAATTTGAAATGCACTTCGGGGGATAGAGAGAGGGAGAGGAAGTTAACATCTACCTCAAAGTTTTCATGTACACAAGCTTGTACCTTTTGACTTTTGACTTTTTTTAAATTATTTTTTATTATGTTTTTGAAGAGTTCTTAATCTTCTTTAATTGTACTGATGATTTAAGTGGGAGAGTTTCATGCACATCCGCTCCCAACTGCGAGTCCCCTAACATTGTCAATGGGAAAAATGAATGGGACTTCTACTGCTTGAATCACAGGTGTCTGAAATAGTTCCTCCCACTTTGCAACTTTATAGAGAGCCAAGGTCTTCACACATTGTCGTGGCTAGCCTCTGTTCCACTAACTTCTGTAATTCGATGCAATCTCTCATTCAGCATTTTTTTAATCATTCTTCATGGAATAATGAAACGTGTTCCTGGGGTTTACGTTCCATATTCCAAGACAAACCGCTATCCACTGCAGCATACTGAATATTAGAAATTGAAGCCTTCATGATTTTAATAAACGATTACTACAATTATTAATTGATTGAGTTAACCTTTCTGGCTGTAGTCTCTGCTGTCTAAAAAAAACTAAAGCGTTCACTCCTCTCAGTCTTGCTGCTATTACTGACATGTCGGAACTAAACTCGACTCGCTCATGAGATCGCCTCCTCTGTTGAGCTGTGATGTTTAGCCTGCAAACATCTAGGTGGGAAACAACATGTGGGAAATTGTCTGCAGTAAAGGTAGCTAAAACCAAAAGTATTAAATAAACAACGATTGCTCTTCAAAAAACAACAGTCCTTAATATAAACACATGAAGCGAGTCATGAGACCTACTGTTGAGAGAGACTCTTTCCCAAGGTTGTGTTTTTAGTCAGTAGCGTAGTTACGAATGTCTGCGTGAGTTTAAATGAGGTTTCCTTACTTCTGGAGAAAAACCTAAAAGGTCGGGTTTCACTTTGGCTCTCTGTTTCTTGGTCGGTAACAATTCCCAGGAAGGTACTGGTCCCAAGCCGAGGAATAGTGCAGCATATCACCCTGTGTAAAACAGTACTTTTTACACTTTCTTCTTTTGTGCGGATTAAGCAATCCACATACAACATGTTTCTTAGTGATCTTTAGAGGTGCTGGTAGGCAGATATTTTTTTTTTGCCTTTGGATGAGGCCAGACTACCCTTCCTATTTCCAGTCGTTATGCTAAGCGAAGATAAACCGTCTACTGGCTGCAGTTTGACATTTAGTGTACATCACCATTCTCATCAAACTCTTGACAAGAAAGCAAATAGGTGTATTACCTAAAATGTAGAATTTTTCCTTTCAAATGAACGTGTCAGTGTCGTCAGTTGGACAAACTAGTAGAGATTTAAAAGTCGATAAATGACAGGAAATGAGGGGAGAGAGAAAGATGGGAAATGACATGCAACAAAGGACCGAGTGCCCGTATCTTTAGCTCTTGGAGTTGTTACTTGAATCTGCACTTCAACTGTGTCACCACATAAAGATAATGTAGCACTGACAGAAATGAAAGCAAACTGGATGTTCACTGGGATGGATTCCACAACAAGCAGTTTTTTTAACCCATTCAGAAAAAAATGGAAACAACTGGCTTGCTAAACTGTAGAAAAAGTACATTAGACACACTGGTATGGTCCTTTTTAATCTTCACTGCATAGATGGTCAAAGGTTGGACTGTTGCTGTTATTCCCTCTTAAAGCCGAGTCAAACAACAGACACTCGCAGACTGGAAGTGACAGTCAGTTGGTGGTCACGTTTTGTATTTATGAATATGGTTGGGAGTCCAAACCTGCTCCAAAATGATGTAACTAATGATGAAGCAGATCTTTAAATCAGCAGGCACATCTGGAAGCTCTCACTTTGTTTTTCGTGTTGGTGCTGGCATCCATTAATGAAAAACTTGCAGTTCAGAGGTGTGCTTGGTACTGAAGTCTGCATTTTATGTGAAACTTCCTCTAACAGGAATCTGTGGAATGTAGCTTGAGTCGGTGTTTTCTTCCCTGTTAAACATCCCTTTTAAAACACTAGGTAATGCTCTGTAGGCTATGCTGTGCAGTCACATGAGCAGTTTACACTACAGACATAGGATGATACTAAAGTGACCGTGCGAGCTCTGTCACGTGTTTCTGCCCTTGAGTACAGGAGCAGCTTTCATTAGAGCAAACAGAGGGACACTTTGTGGTTTTGTGGTTCAGTCTTATACTGACTGCCTGTTGTCACTCTGCTTTGGTCGTTTGAGAACACCAGCATCAGCCTGTCAGCCTGATGTTTACACAACAGTCAAAAGCGGCTCTCAAATGGGGCCTTTCTAAAGTAGGAATTTCAGCTCAGGGCAGGATATAGAAACGCCATCCCACCAACTTTTCCTGATATCAGTGACTGACTGAATTGAATTTAAAACATCATGTGAGAGCAGCAAGTTAGGCTTCTGGCTTAACAAACCAGCCTCAAATTATCATGCTGTCTGCATGGAGTGGAAAAACTAGCAGTAAGTAAACAAAGTGTGCTGGAGTTAGTTAAACACCTCAAAGGAAGAGCAAATGAAAAAGTAAAAAGTAAAAAGGTACCTTTTCTAGTTTTTAGTGGTTCTATGAAGCAATGTTTGAACAAGTGGTTCTTCATTGTTAGTTCAGTTCATGTGCACAAGGTCACGATATATATTCCTGCTTACGCCATTTTGCTGATTGACAGTTGACGACGGACAACAAAGCACAGCAATGCAACTACAGATGCACTATTTTAAAATGTTTCTCAGCAAAATATTTGTTTGCTAACTAAAAAGTCCAAAGGGCACTTTGTTTTAAGTTTTATTTGCTGGGTTATAAAATGACATTTTAGGTTACGTGGCCTGATGCAGTGCTGGTAGCTGTTGACGGGTGCGTGACCTTTGTTCCACTTTACAAATCCCACCCTCCACCCTCCACATACATTTCTCCACTGTGTGACCATGTGACTGGGAGTGTGCAATTTCATCAGGGAGGTCGGGACCTGCAGTCTTGAGCGTTGGTTGTCTTGTGCAAGGTCGGCCTTTGTGTTCTAAAACCAGGGAGACCGTGAGTCAGGCAGAGGGTTGGAGCTGATGAAAGAAGTCCCACTGAAGCCATCCAGCAGTCATGCAGTGACAAACCACCAGCCATAACCATATTTCTCTGTGACCTGTGTGCCACATTCAGCACATATGCACTGAGAGGGTTTAGTCTCTTCCTGTTCACACTTTTACAACTTGAGTGTTGCCCATCCACCATACAAATAAAGAAAATTAGTTTAGTTGCCTTGGAGCGTCCTCCTGCACAAGAATATATTGACTCATCCTTTTATTTAGATGAGTTCCCTCTGGGCATGCTGTACTGTTTGTAAAACTGTTAAATTATCAATGAGGTACTGGCAGATGGACTGAAGCACATCCAACAAGATCCAATAAGTCAATAACACATGAATTTCAGTTGTTTTAATGTTCACATTTTTAGAGCAGCATCAATAGTGAACTGCTATCTGTTCTCCTACTTCAGTTAGCTGCATACGTGTTTGAAGAATGTGAAAGTTTAGACAGCAACCAGCTCGTCGTGTTGTAATGTGTCTGGGTTTTCTTTAAGGTTTCAAGGGAGTTGTTGTCTGAACACGTCTGGTTTCAGATTTTTTTTAAATGGTTTTGTCCTTCCTCTTTAGTGAACTATATTAGGCAAACAGACAATCATTGACACACAACCAGGATGTGGAGGAGCCATTGAGCCATACAGATTACCCTGACGACAGGGCTGCAACTAATGATTATTATCGCCATCTAATAATCTTAAAAACAACTCAGTTTCTCATTTTAATGAAATACTTTTCCCATTCTAACAAGATGTTTTTACATTTTCTTCTCACGCCATACTAAATGATTCTGATTTCAAGAGACGTGCTTCTTGCTATAATAACATATAATTTGATCTTGTTATAACAGACTGAGACTAAAGCTAAATGTCCAAGGAAACAGCAGTCTATTATAGATTATCATATATTATGTATTATAGAGTATAACATTAATTAAGACCCGACTGTTCTTATATATAATGTGCTCTTTAGCCTTGGTAACTAGTTACTAATGTAGGTTGTTAGCTAGTTAGCTGAACATGCTAACAAATGCATCTTACATTGTAGCAGGCAAACACCATTTAATGCATTCCTTATATTTCTGCACGTTTGTTCTTAGTTTTAGAAGGTCTTAAAAAGGTACCACCCTCCAAACAAATGTCATCTATCTCTTACTACAGCTCCACGTATTGATCCACTAATTGTTTCAGCTGTGCTTGATATTCTAATTTACACAGATTAATGTAGCAGCGGTGAGAAGGCTGATTCTGTCTGTTTACACCTGGCATTGACATGCACATGCATTTTGCCTGTTGGTGTTGTTGTGGCTTCTTTACTTCTGCTTAAGCAGAGGACGTCAGTTGAGTAAGCGGTTCTTCAGCGTGGCCCAGGACATGTGTATTCGCGTACACACTGTTATAAGAATATGGCAGTATGTGGGCCCGACCACCTCCACCACATGGTCTGAGCGATTGGATCTCAATGCGTCCTCAACGGGTGCATTCACACCTGTACTTAAAGCTGTCCACTTGTGATCAGATCACCCCAGGTGTAAACAGGGCCATATTGAGATTTGGAAGCGACCGTCTTGTCAAAATGGGATTAAGTGTTGTTTTTTTAAAGGCTCGATGTGGTAATCCTCATGTGATTAGACTGTAATAATGAGCTTAAGTCATTTGACCTGACGCTCAGTGCCCAAGCTGACAAACTGCTGGTGTCACGCTGCTTTTGGTTTTCACAGTCCCACGAAGAGGAACACTTTATGAGGAAATCAAGTGTTACTGACCCAACCATCTGGGGAGTATTTTTTGTAACTTCCTGGCTGTGGTTTGGGGTGACTGTTTTAAAACTACAGCTGTAGTCTGCTCTGAAGCTGCTGCCAACTGATGTTCTGTTATGTGTCAAATGAACCAGCTGCCCTCCCTCCCCTCTTGCCCACTTTTTTCCAATGTCTTGTGTGGACTTGTGTGTGGGGTGACCCGCTAGCTGGCTCTGCCATTGGCTTGTCATCCTCTCAGGCCAAGTATGGAGACTAGAGGTGGTGGTGTGTGTGTGTGGTGTGTGTGTGTGTGTGTGTGTGTGTGTGTGTGGGGGGGGGTGTTGGAGTACCTTTTGCCTACAACAACTCTCAGCCAAGCAGGGCACCAATGACATTTGCCTGCTGTTGGCCATCAGACAGAAAGACACACTCATAAACCATATTTTAATTGCTGCTAAATCTATTAATTACTCTTGATTAAAGATTTAGTCTGTTAACAAAATACTAAAGTCCCCTTAATATCTCTGGGTGTATTAGGAAAAACCATTGAGGAGGACTGCTGTATAGTAAAAGTGGATTTTTGCATCAATGTGACGAAATACTTTGATTTATCAGTTATTTAATTTGCTGAGTTAACCAAACATCGACATTACTTTCAGTTTTTTGTATCCATAAAATTGTTTATTTTACTATATATATATTTGATATCATGACGTAAAATAACATATACCATTATGGGATTTAGAATAGGATGTTATCCATATGACCCACCTCTACGTTTCAGCATTGTAATAGTAATACACGTTTCTGTTACACTCTACAAACATCCATGTGTGTTTTGCTTGCTACGGTCACAGCTGACTACGCTTAGTCTGCTCTCACACTTGTTACTTTTCACCCAGTCTTTTTTGTACCAGACAACTTTAGCAGAAATGTTTAAATCCAAGTATAATATGTGCCAAATATGAATTTCCCACATATTAATCACAGTTTTCATTTGTCTCCGTTGAAGATGAAGTAAAACAAGGTGCAGATTGTCTCAACTGTGGTTAATTACCTAGAAATTGTGACTTATCCATCTTAGACACCAAGGAATCTGCACATACAGTACGCTCCGCTTTGTGTGTGTCTATCAGTTTAGTCAATGTTAGTGCTCACACACTCTGGGATATCAGTACAAAAATAGGGCAATTTGTCATATCTGTTATTTAGAATATACAGACCATCTTGTAATTGGTGCGTAATTCTTTGTTCAACTACTTTAATCAGTTCAGATGCCCGGCAACACAAGAATTGCACATGCTGTGTCCAGATAATGTACCCTATGATAAGATATCGGTCATTCGGTCTTAATATAAACACTACTGAACAATGCTTGAATCACTCAGATCAGCTCTTAGTTCATTCTGAATCAGTCTGGCTTAACCTAATTTGTACACTAGTTGTACACACACCTGATAGCCAGCTGTAATTCACTTTATTGTGTTTTCACAAGGACACAAAGCTCAGGACAGTAGATGGGTTTGGAAAAAAAACTCTATGGGTTTTAACCAACCTGCTACTTTAATTGCACTCCAGTGAGTGGCTAGCAGTGCCTCATGCGTCTGTGTTGCTGTTTGAAAGGGGCGTGTTTCTGCTATTCATAGTTGTGAGAACCTCAGAGGTCTATTAGAGGTCAGTGTGTGTCCTTCTAATAGCAACTGTTGCAGCAGAGGGCCTTTCAGTTAATTATACCTCTCTGCCTCTGGACACATTTGCAACCTTTCTTCATATACACACTGTGGGATTGTGAGTATAGAGATTCATTATACCTTCGTTTGTCACTAGTCAATGCTAAACTTTTTGAAAAGGCATTTGGCTGCATTTGAATTTGTCCTGCATGGCGCTGACATAGAAGTGGCGGTTTGCTTGTATTTCATGGTGGCTAGTAGTTACACCTGTAAGACTCAGTGGAGCAATTGTGAGTTTTGGGGGGGGGGGGTTTGATTATTGTATTTTTAAATAGAACCGAACAACTTTAATTAATCTTGCCAGTAGCCTACTCTTTGTTTTGATATTTGAATATAAGCGTTAAAGCGATTATCTTCAATCTCCTTTGGTCTTTCACCACATTATTCGCTTAAATATTTACATTGACTTAAGTTGCCATTAAATGTCAATTAAAGAGAAGCAGCTTTTCTAGTATACTTTTCCCCAGTTGGCATTGGTCCTATTTGTCATGGGCTCTGTGTTAATAATAGAAGTAGGTGAGAAGTCAATTGTTACCTCTGTGGTGGTTGTGCACTTGTTCGTTACCGACTAATCTAGAGGTCATCTGATGTGAAACCTATGTAGATAAAGCCGCCCAGTCAGATAAAAAGACAAACTTAACATTACACTTTGATGAATGTATTTCCATACTCGGATGTAATAATTGAAAAGTAATTGCTGGTTAAATAGATTAGTTGGTGAGTTTAAATAGGTCTTTCTTGCCACAGGCTTAACTAATTAGCATTTTACATTAACATGTAATTACAAGGCACAGGCGGTTCCGGCTATCATTCAGCTGTTATATTAAAATTTTAGTGGAACTGCCATATATCCAGGACCTTGCAGGTGTCAGCCCAATAAGTCTAAAACATCCAGATCCAGACCAGAAATCCTCACTTCGCTTCAGACATAAGCAGTGTAGCGTCTAGCGCAGGGTGTCCAGTTTTGTCTGTGGTCGTGTACTTATGTCTCCGTGGAAGCTTGTGATCTGAAAATCTGTGTGAGTCATATTTCCTTCCGTCTGAGTCATATTTCCTTCCTATGTCGTTGTTTTCCAAGTGGAAGCAACTGTTGAATAGGATACCACATCTTCCTTTTGTATACATTTATTGAAGTGCAGAACAAAAACTAGTACTACTGGTTTTATGCTAGAGGTTTGTCTATAAAAACAATCTCCATCTTGTAGTTTTATGGACTTTAAACGTAAAGACAGCTCAAACAAAGCTTATTCAATACCGTGTATATTTTCAACAACCTACTTTTCTTGTTCTTTTAAACGACACGTCACTACTAGTATTTCATTTTGTCCTCTGGATGATTCATTATCTTTTATATGTCACCCATTTAATGGTGGAGAGTTTAAAGACTACTTTGAATGAAGGGCATAAAACAAGAATTGCTGAACATAGCATGAGACAGTAGAAAAAAAGAAAAATGAATGGTGTGTATCCAAATCAAGATCAAATATTTCAAGCGGTCATTTCTGACGTATTTTTGTGAAAGGACATCGTGTTCAGATCTTTTAAAAGTAAGGTTTCTGCGATTAGGATGTCCTAATGGAACTAATCATTGTTATGTAAAACATTAAACACTTTATACATCTGAACGCTGGAAGGCAGATCTTAAAATTGCCATAGCCAAATAATCGAATACAGTAACGCTGAAGTGGTGGATCATCACTGAATCACAAGGCTGAACACTGGATGATTCACTTTGGAGTTATCACTGAACCTTTATTTTGGTTTTGTACTGTATGTGTCTCTGTTGTTGTTATTATGATATAACTGGGCCAGAAATAAGTATTCATACCAGTGCTTTATCATGTTTGCTTGCTGCCAATTGCTTGATAGTAACAGGAACAAATTAAAGTATTTTTGAATAGTGTTGCCCCAAAATGCATTTCTCATTATGGACCTGGTTTGTATGTCTCATTTTGTCTGACCATCAGACCAAAACCTATACATTTTCAATTTACTATAATGTTAAGATAAGGAAAGACAGAAATTGACACATGTGAGAACCTTAAACAAAAGAACGTTTGTAGTTTTTATTTAAAAAATGACTTAATCGATTATCAGAATAGTTACCTAATTTTCGCAGCTCTATTTCATGTGATTCATCTGTCTCTTTCTATGTTTTCTAAAACTGAACTAAAATAAATAAATCTTTTAAAAAGAAAAAATAATTTTATATTACATAGGGTATATTCAGCATTGCATGTAGTTGTGAACACACTGACACAGACAAATTGCCTGCAACTCTGAATGGAACCACTGTTCTTCGGTTTAAGGGGACTGTCCTGTTTATGTATAATGGCCTAAAGCAAGAGACCCATTGATAAAAAAAAATGAAATGCAACATCATACTGTATCAAGGTACTCAGCAAGACCGTTTCCTTTTGATGTCAGGAACATTAAATTAAATGGCACAAAATAAAGGTTTTCTTAACATTACAGTAAAAATAATTACACTCAAAATGGATGGTAAATTGGTATGTACAAATGTACATATCTCTGAGCTATATTGAGTCAGAGACACATCCAGCAGAAGTGCAGAATTAAGGCTGAAAGATTCCAAATGTAATCATTCTCTCTGTGTTTCCCTGCAGGGTCAGTGAAAAACAGTCATGCAGGCTCAGGAAGTCCTGAGACAGCTGCGGATTCCCGAGCTGGATGGTCTTCGGCAGTACCTTCGCGACTTGCCAACCAATGCGCTCATGGGCATGGGTGCCTTTGCTGCTATCACCACATACTGGTTTGCCACCCGGCCGAAAGCCCTCCCGCCACCCTGTGACCTTGGCCTGCAGTCAGTGGAAATAGCAGTAAGTGATTTCTTGGTAATATCAAATGCCCTGAATGAATTCATGCAATGGGGGATCCTACAACACAGACAGAAATGATAAATCTGTCCGTCCACTGTCGTGTAATGCTGTGTACTCGAGAAATAACTGAAGCTTAACTACTGAAATACAGAAGAAATCTGGACAACAGATCTCATTCAGCAGGAATGTCAATGGGATCCCCTCCAGTAATTTAAATCACAGCTGAAGTTGGTGGAGTTCGGTAACATCCTCACTCCTTGTCACATTTCAAGTGCTAAAAAGTTGAGCTCAGACTAGTAAAAGTTGGGTTTATTGATATTTGGGTTTTTTTTTTATCGTTCTTTATCATCACTTTCTAATAAGGCACCCTTTTTAAGGATTTATTGGTTGTAATCAATGCTTTTATTTATAGTTAATAAGTTATTTACCAAAGCTTAATTTAAAGCATTAATAAGAATAACGTTTAGGTTGCTAGGTTGTGAAAAAAAAGTTTATCCTTCTCCAGCAGGAAGCTTGTTTTGTCTTTTCAGCTACCTGATGGTTGACCACTGCACACCTGATGAGACCTTAATTAATGACTTATAAACAGTAACTGCAAACTTAATGGCTTACTAGAAAGTGAGAATCTTGTGAGTATTAAATTAATGATTTATCAACATTGATATATCCGTATTGTTACCAAATAGAAAGGATAAAGTGCCAAAGCCAAAGGCAACCCATTCCTCATTCCTATAATTTTCCGATAGTATTAGTAAACAATGTATTCACCATTAACTATGGTAAGAAGTTTAGCATCAATTTGAGATCCAGCAGAGTTGTTAGGCCAGGGTAGTCATGGTGTAGTGGTAGCTGTGGTGACGAAAGATGCAAATATCTCTCTCACGGAATCTCAAATTGAAACATCAAGATCGAGTTAGTAGACAAAACTTCACAAAAGCTGAAATTGCAACAGTTAATCTTTAAAAACAAATTAAAGTTTGCAACAGAGGAAGGAGAAAATTAAGACCTTTGGTTTTACGTGACTTGCACCAACTAATGCTTCCTCTGTCCCACTACTTTCTGTCACATTTCAGCTCAAACTACACCTGCTGCTTCATGTGCTATACGGCAGTGATTCTCAAACCTTTTCATGCCAAAGACGTCTAAACTGACACAAATTAGATCAGCTCAGGGACCCTCATTTGATAAGATTTTGTTCTAGTTCCCACATCAGATAAGATTTTTGCTTTTAAATGTTTTATTACAGAAAGTGTGTGAAACCCATGACCATAACAGTCAAACATTTTACAGTCATTGTGTTACTTATGCATAGAATTATAGCGAAGATAAATGATTCACCTGGGGGTCCCCAGATCCCTTTTTGTGAACCATTGCTATACAGGATGCATGTGTGTGTGGTCATCAAAATATCGCACAAATCAAATCAAACGTTATTTATATAGTGCCTTTCGTGCAAAATTGCAATACAAGGTGTTTTTAATAATACAATGAAATGTTAAGATAGATTAAGGGAATGCTAAGCTAAAAAGGTATGTAAAGTTTTATTTTAAAGGTGTTGTGAGACAGTAAATACAACCTCCCTGTAGTTCTTTGTCCTTACCCAGGGACAGTGTTGGGCAAGTTCCTTATAATAAGTTACTTGTTACTTATTACTCCTAAAAAAAGTAATATTGTTACTTTACTTATTACTGGGTGATTAAAAGTAACTAATCACGTAACTATATTACTTCCACTGCTGCACAAGTTTCACATTGCTGTGCTGCTTTAGCAGATGCTTCAATAAATGAGATATAGAATTGTTCGTGATTGAAAGTTTGTTGCTGGTTGCACAAAGTTTACAACGGACTACAATGTTCTTTGCATCTTAGACTGTGACACAATAATGGCGATATCTTACAGCTGTGAAAATTAGCTTTTTGGCAAACAACTAACTGAACAACAGAAGGTCCGGTGCCGCTGACCTGCCACACAGTCGCACATTCACTTTAAGGATGGCGCGTTCAATAACGCACTAACACAGCGTTGCTTGGATTAGTACCTGTAATATTATTACTGTTTTGGTAATAGTAATCCATTCATTCAATCCAGTCATTCTAGATCAGAAAAGACAGCATTGTACTAATCATGCCTGCTGCTGAAAGAAGCATGCGTAAGTCTCCCAGTATCAACACATTCTGCAGGTGTGCAGGTGTACCCCAAAATAAATCCATGTTCTCCACATTCTCACGTGCTGACAATTAGAGAAATGTTGTAATGTGTCATGTTGTTGAGGTGTGGAAGGTTCGTCAGTAGTACTGGTCATAACTTTACGAATAACGAATTTTTTTCTTGTAGGGTGGAGAACGTGCAAGGAGGTCAGTACTGAACGTTGGTGACGAGTTAATGACACACTACTACAGCGATGCTCGCACAATGTATGAGGTGTTCCAACGAGGGCTCAGAGTATCAAGTGAGTGTATCTCTTGTGTCGGTTAAATATGAAACTCTGTGAAGACTTAAGGTTACAATTCTTTCAGTGAATGTAGAGAAAAGTGAGCTTTTTTTTTCTTTTGCAGATGATGGACCTTGTCTAGGATCAAGGAAACCTAACCAGCCATACGAGTGGCAGTCTTATAGAGAGGTGAGACGTGGACCACAGATACGGAAATCATTCTGCTTGTCCCCAATACACAACTAACCGAGTCACAATACACTTTTGTTTTTCTTTTGCACAGGTGGCAGACAGAGCGGAGAATATTGGTTCTGCTCTTCTTCACAAAGGACACTCTCACACAGGAGACAAGTTCATTGGCATCTTTTCTCAGAACAGGCCAGAGGTACAACAAGTGGCACAATAGAAAAGTGGCTGAAAAGTGGGCTTGTTGAAAAAGGCTAAATACAACAATGTGCAATGGAAACAGACTTAGTGAATAAATCATTACATACATGAAGCTTCCCTGTCTCCGAAGAGATGAAAAGTAGTGGCAGACGAAAACATAGTGGATGGAAATGCAAATTAATTTGCATAACATTTACATAAATTTGCTCTATATTTGGATGACCTTGATATTATACCTTGCTTCGTCCTTCTCTATTTAATCCTTCGTCCTACTGCCTATTTAATACACGCAGTAGTTTACTCCATAGTGAGCAGTAATGAACCATCATCCAATGAAGCACCAATGTGCGTATTATGTGATGCGTCAGCAGTGAACCAGTAGACCCGAACCTTTTGCTAGGAGAGCAAAGTCAAGCCTGATGTTGACTTACAAATAAAATAATGATTCCCTGTGTCGTCCTCACAGCGAGGAATACAGTTTATTAATTTTACACTGGTGTCGGATTGGTACTTAGCATCAGCTGATTCCCAAAGCCCAGGTATTGGTATTGAAACAGGACTTAAAAAATTAGATTGGTGCAACCCTATTATCTCCGCCAGCTGTAGGTGAATGGAATATAAAATGTGGGATTGCTAGCAGAAAGTATTATATATACAGCGGGCACTACATTTTTTGTTCCATTTCAGAAACGTATGGGGGCATTGCATATAAGAAGAATAATTCTGATACTCTAGTTAAAATGGCGGCATGTAAATATAAAGTGCAACACAGTAATTAATCTAATAAATATACACTGTCGACAAGAATACAAGTAAAAAAAGATCATAAACATATGTTATCCAAACAGGAAGTTAAATTAATGGTGCTCAGAATATTATGTTAGTAGCACATTAGCCTCAGACACTGTAATGGCTAGCTTGATTAGCAGATAACTGATCACAGCAAAACTACTCAAATCACAAATTAAGAATAACTAAACAGCTTCAATCAAAAGAGTACCTACAGATAACGCTCCCAACAAGGACATTTGGGGAGCAGATAAAATGTGCCTTGTCAATATGTACTTGGTCACATATTTGGTAAAATGGTGTGTGGATTAAACTGCTAGGGAAATGTGCCAGAAATGGTCGCTTCTAACAACAGGATGTTCAACTAAAGCCATTAGCTGGTGGCAGAATTTCAACAGTGAAAGGACAGAGTTGTTTTTCCAGCTATGTGAGATTCATCCAAACAATTAAAGATCTTTCTCTCAAGGAAAAGTCAGTAACTGGACATTGAGTGGGTTTTTTTGCCAAACTATTTGAGGCATCCCTAGCACTCTAAAAATATTTTACCAACCATGGCATTGATTCCTACTACAGCCATATTATCAGCATTTCTATTAGATCTTAACACAAATCGTAACGATCAGCTGTACAGGGTAAAAATACTGACTGTTTTTGTTGTTTTATGACTAAAGCTCCTAGAGGCCTTTGGTTTTGGTAGGTGTTGGGGAAGTATATAATTAGATTCTTTTCACATGTAATGTTGACCTGTTTTCTGTGTTTTCTCAGTGGACCATATCAGAGCTGGCCTGTTACACATACTCCATGGTGGCAGTCCCTTTGTATGACACACTTGGCACAGAGGCCATCGGATACATTATCGACAAAGGTACACAAAAGGGCACTTTCAAGCACTAACAAGCACACCAGCTGCAGCGCTATTACAACTCCAGATCAAGGATACTGACTTGGTGCTGTCTGTTTTTTCAGCTGCCATCTCAACAGTGATCTGCGACATACCCGAAAAGGCTAAGATGATTCTGGACTGTGCCAGTGGAAAAGGGCGAACGGTGAAGAGGATTGTGCTCATAGAGGCATTTGACAGTGACCTGGTGACGCGTGGCAAGGAGTGTGGCATTGAGATTCTGAGTTTGAAGGAGTTTGAGGTGAGAATAACACCCTAATCTCCTAATATTTTCATTGATTTATGTTTAAAAAGGTTTGTCAATCCCACGACATTTAATCTTTTCTGTAAAATATTACAATGTGTATCTACTGAGTATCAGGTGTTCATAAAAAAGTAGCTGTCCCTCCTGTTGTTGCTATTTGAGTTTGTTATCCAGTCATGTTCTGGTTAGAACTAAATGGAAATTAGGCCCCAAGGCGTTTGTCTGTTTTCAAGCATGATTATTATCACTTCCTGCAGACACGCTCTCTCAATGTTTGTTTTTTTCTAGGCCTTGGGTGAAGCCAACCACCAGAAACCAGTGGTGAGTAGGAACAGCACTCCTCATTTGACCTGTTGATTAAATGACAAAAAAAACCTCTTAATTCTTGCTAGATTGCTACAAGGATCACCTTTTCAACTTAGATAATTCACATGTAATCAGCAGGACTCGGCGCTAAAATACAGCATCGCACATTTCTAATGCAGTAGCCTTCATATGCATTAGTGTAGATCTGATCTGATTACAGCCCCCTCAACCAGATGACCTCGCAATAATCTGCTTTACATCTGGAACCACAGGTAATTACACAGCTTGTTACAACTTTAACCTTTTGGAGGTGTTTTGTGGGTTTTTGTTGCACATCTCATGTATAATCATGATTATCATTTTCCTTTCAGGAAACCCAAAAGGTGCAGTGCTTACTCACGGAAATGTAATCTCCAACACTGCAGCTTTCATTAGAGTGACAGAGGTAAACATACAAACAACTTGGAATATGTCAAATTTAAGTGTTGAATCTTAAGATAAATTACACTGTCTAATAGTGTATGTTTGATTTGGGTCCCCTTGTTTTTAAAGTGAAGGCTTTTTATTTGATTATCTTATTAAAAACTCCCTAAACAGTGGCCTCTGACTGTCCAGCTGCTAAACTCTACACAGGATGATAATGTTGATACACTCATCTGATTCACCTTTTAATTATTACCATGTGCACACAGCAATAAGCTTTACAAGCATCAGCAAGTGATTCACTGACTTTCTTTTAGCCCTGGACATATAAGCACACCTATCTTCTTGGTGGAGGCATTTAGTTGTGTATGCAAAACATCTTTATCCTCTGCTGCTTACCCTACTTAGAGCTGGGGGGAAACTCCTTTTTTATGTTTTTATTTAACAAAAAAAATCTGATTAAAAATGATTTATGTTTTTGTTTACCGTTAATATTCTCCTAAAAACACACTAGAACTGAATATCAAAGAGAAGGCAGTAAAGAACTACTTTTTGTGGTAAAGAAGCAAACAATATTGTCTACCATAAAGTTCTCTAACAGTGCAACTGTAAAGTAGGAGGGGTTCAAAAGGGTACATTCACTATCGTCATTGGGCGCATCGGTCAGAATGCGCAGAAGGAAGCCAGGAAACTATGAATATCCTCTGAAAAACGTTTTATTTCTTCCAATTCAAATGAGGCATTTGTCAACATAATGAGGGAAAAGAAAGACACATGAGTTGTTCGATCTGAAAGAAAGCAAACATAAGATTAGAAACTAAACTCACATGCCCATTTCAAGGAAATAAGGAGACAGACATCTAAATTAAGTTTTCATAAACATAGGATCAAACTAAAGAGTAAATTAAACTTCTTACTAGAACTGCCGCCCCATGTGGAAGTGAAAGGGAGTGCAGATGAACTCAATCAACTCAATTAGGAGGAATGAAAGGTGTAAGTGGGAGCCAATCAGTGATTAGAACAGGAACTAAAGGAAGTGAACAAAATAAAGATAAATTGCTACAACTACAGTAACTACAGTAACTAAAAGTGATTATGAGTAGGATTAGTGCATTAATAATAGAGCATTTACACAGACACAGAGTTCTTCGTTTTACTCCCCTTATTATGGAAAGCACAAGAAACAACTATTTGTTATTTGTTAGATAAATGTATAACAATGCAGAAAATTGCATCCTCCCCCTTCTCTTTTCACCTCTGACTGAATTGTGCCCAACTTCTGAAACCCACACACTTGCAGTCATGCGATTTGGATCAAATAAAATGTAAGCACTAAGCGGTTCGATGGACCTTGCTTAACATCTAAAATCCCTGTCAGACTTAGGTTGACCCTCTTTGACCCCTTTATGTTTTCCTGTCCTTCTTGTCTCCGTTCCTCTGTCTTCTTCCTGTGTCCGTTCACTCCTCCTCCTCTTCCTACCCTGTGTGTTTTGTCGTCCAGGGCACACTGAAGCCTAACAAAAAAGATGTGCTTATCTCCTTCCTCCCTTTGGCCCACATGTTTGAGAGGGTGGTGGAGGTACAGTATTCCATGTTTGACCTGCATACATGCATGTGTTTTGTGTGTCCCCTGCAGGTACACTGCATGCTGGACCTCCATGACATTCATGTATCCTATCTCCCCCTAGCTCACATGTTTGAGAGGGTTGTACAGGTATGTGTTGGACTCGTTTACCTTCAGACATATTGCATGATGAAATTACTAATGTAGTTTAAAGAGTTATAGGACTAAATTATGGCTCTGTAATGAGTTTTCATTTTGTTTTTAAAAGCAACTGTCTTATAAGTAGGTTTTGTTTATTTATTATGTTAATTATAAAAAAAATGTGAGAGGTTTGGGAATATTGATAGCACAAGTGCTCTATTTGCTTTTAATAACAATATTGAAGTGTAGTGGCTTTTATGATCTCCTTCAAACTTAACCTCTTCAACTTTAGGGTTGGGTTTTGAAAACTTTTTGAGTACTGAAATGTGTCTGTAGCACTGAGGGTTCCTAAAACTCTACTAAACATTGGCATTAAATGATTGGCCAGATTCACAATTCCATTTTTATGTATAAACTTAATTTATTTCTGACTGTATTTTATATTTGCGAGGTCTATAGCTGCAGATAAATTAAATACTTCCTTTTGAGAAGTTTGGCTTTTTGTTTAATTTAAAAAGGGTATTAAAGAAACAAGCATGTTTATTATACTCAAAGAAAGTATTATTGTTGTGCTATCTATACTGAAACTTGGGAATCATTTCGGCACAGGTACCAAAAAATTTCAACAGACACCCAGCCCTCCTCAGCTTTAAAGAAAGCGAGAACCTGTGTGCAGTGTTAGCATAGCCAAAAAAACACGACACATATATTATTAAGCTTAATGTCCTTCTGTTTCAATGAATTTTGTGATCCATAAATGACCAAGGAGCCTTTGACTTTCAAGGTGACTTTTAAGAACGCTGCTTCTAAATTTGGGAAATAAAGCTTTGTTTAATCAACAAACAGTCAATATCTAGTGAAATGTCCCCTTGTGGATATATCATCACATTGACTTGAACAAGTAGGAATTCAATTCGGTTTCAATTAAATTATATTTATATAATTATATAGTGATTTAAAACAGATGCTATCTCGTTGCACTTTTCATATAGAGCAGGTCTAGACTGTACTCTTTGTAATATCTGGCTTTTCATCAGGGTGTTATCCTCATCCATGGGGCACGAATCGGCTATTTCCAAGGGGACATTCGACTTTTGATGGATGATTTGAAAACACTGCAGCCAACAGTCTTTCCTGTGGTCCCACGTCTCCTCAACCGCATGTTTGATAAGGTCAGACAAAGCATAAGTTCATGTAGTTTATCTACTGTTCTACAAAAGTCATAGATAAGAGAAGAGCCACCTGATTTACTGTTTTCTTGTTACATTTTTTCAGGAACTTTCTTCTGGGACTATAATTTATTTTGTATTTTATTTTTTACTCATTCCGTTTAGTCACTAACTGTTCTAGTCACAGGTTCTACTTCTCTGGTCGGCTGCCGTCTTAAATGTTTAAAACAAATAGTGGTAATTCTCTGTGGCAGGACCAGTGCAGGAGGCTCTCAAACCAAGCTAGTCTCTATTCTCCACAGGTATTTAGTCAAGCCAACACGCCACTGAAGAAATGGCTGCTTGATTTGGCTTTCAGAAGGAAGGAGGCAGAGCTTAAAAATGGCGTGGTCCGAACAGACAGCATGTGGGACAAACTCATCTTCAAGAAAGTACAGGTAAACATGCCACACTCTGTAAAAGCATCCTGTGTTTTTGTTCAGCTTTCAGTCTTGGTCCTCTGTTAGCAGGTTCATGGACAGAATAATAAATACAAATTTTTATAAATGTTTTTTCTAAAATTGAAACTCCAGTGGACTTTATGATGTATAATAAACAATGGGCCAGTGTTTCAGTTTGACATTTCGAGTCTTCCCGTTTGTTTCACTCTTTGCAGGCGAGCCTGGGCGGTCGTGTCAGACTCATGATTACAGGAGCAGCTCCAGTGTCTCCAACCATCCTGACATTCCTAAGAGCTGCACTGGGTTGTCAGGTGACTCACATATACCTCATTTAATTTTTATAGAATAACTTTGTTTATTTTTTCATTAATGTCACTAAAAACATGCCATGCACTCTGCAGTTTTATGAAGGCTACGGGCAGACAGAATGTACAGCCGGGTGCTCCTTGTCAATGCCCGGGGACTGGACAGCAGGTAAAAGCTAGAACTTCCACTAATGGTGGCTCTTCTCCACTCTAGTGTATTACAGCCTGTGTGTAAAATTTACACAATTTGAACCATGACAATAACCTGTGACTATTTTGCATCTCAGGACACGTTGGGGCTCCTCTGCCCTGCAATCATATCAAACTGGTGGATGTGCCAGAAATGAATTACCTGGCTGCCAACGGAGAAGGAGAGGTGAGGAGTGCTGCTTCAGTAACAATCAAATACACACAGTGGGTGTGGAAATGTATTTATTTGCTTTATTCCAACTGTTTTATGCTGAGTTTATAAGTCTAAGTAAGTCCTCTGTTGTCAAGTGGGTTTTCCAACCCACACTACACTATAATAAGGGATTTACTGTACCGTTTTCCAGTTTCATTAGGTTAAGCATTTATTCAGCTTAACAAGTTGTAAAGAAGAAATACTATGTATGTATGTATGTATGTATATATACAGATTAAATCATGATAAACACAAGTAACACATGACAGAGTTAAGTTTCAATTACGTTAATGAATAAGAGTCTACTGTCATGTTAGCAGATGTACATAGCACAGCAGTACTTTGAGCTAAATGCTCTCTGCATGCTAACATGCGGATGTCCAGCAGGTATAATGTGTACCATGTTCGACACTTTAGTTTTACATATTATCTTGCTCACTTTTTCTACTTATCACTAAACACAAAGTACAACTGAGACTGATGGGAGTGTCTTTAGTTTTGCAGGTATTTGGTCATTAACCAGCAAAGTATTGGACAAAAATATAACTTGGTTTGAAGTGATTGCAATGTTACCTTGAGGGGGACATGAATGTCTGAACTAGATTTCAACAGCTTTCAAGACATTTAACTAAAAACCACAAACATCAACCTCATGGTGGCGTACGTGATGTTAACATTTTTTTTCTCAACAGACCAACATTGCCACCCCTAAAACCATGCCACTAGCATGGATACAATTTTTAACATTGCAGTGGAAAGGTCTGTGTGCCAGACAACAACACCAGCATAACAATACATGTTATCATCTCTCCTTCTAGGTATGTGTCAAAGGACCAAATGTATTCCTGGGATACCTGAAAGATCCCGAGAAAACAGCAGAGGCACTCGACCAGGATGGATGGCTGCACACAGGAGACATTGGGAAATGGCTTCCTGTAAGCAGAACTGGCTGAAGGGCACTACTGATCTTTGATTATTGTTGTGGGTATTAAGTCTAGTAGCTTAGCATCAGTTGTAACCTTAATTTCAAGTTCTCCTGGTTTGTTGCAGAACGGCACTCTGAAGATCACTGACAGAAAGAAGCACATTTTCAAGCTGGCACAAGGAGAATACATCGCCCCCGAGAAAATAGAAACCATCTATAATCTCAGTGATCCAGTGGCCCAGATATTTGTTTACGGTGAAAGCTTACAGGTAAGTAACATGATAACGATGTAGCACTACATCTCAGATATTCACAGTAGTTTCTAGCTTAGTACGGTTGGTGTGCCACTGATTTTCCTGTTATCCGTGTTGTATTTTTCAGGCATGCCTGGTGGGGATAGTGGTACCTGATCCAGACTTTTTACCTATTTGGATCAAGAAAAAGGGGATTGAAGGATCATACGCTGAACTTTGCAATAACATGGTGAGATTCATTAGTAGGCCTATTAGCAGCCCAAACACACGGCCTTTCTTGCTATGCATATATAATATTTTTCTGACTGGTTTTTAGGATGTGAAGAATGCCATTCTGGAGGACATCCTGAGGTTGGGCAAAGAGGCAGGACTAAAGTCATTTGAGCAGGTGATTGTTGCCATGTTTGACCTGTTTATCTATCAAGTTCTGCATTTTTCATTCTGCTGCTTTGGTCTGGCATCAGCAACTTCTTTAAGTGCAAAAACACATTTAATTAAATAATTCTTTATTTCTCATCTTCAAATTAAACTGAAATATTTAGCAAACTTATCAGTTTAAATTCACAGACTGAATAAATCACCAGCTACTTAAAAAATGAATATGTTATTTAAAGGATAAGTTTGGTATTTTGCAACCTGGACCCTATTTTCACATGTTTTTTGTGCCTATGTGACTAATTGGGACAGTTTTTAAAAATGGGTACAGTATTGAGCGAGCGTGCTGCAGTCGGCTGCAGCAAAACGGGTGCAACAGAATCCTTGCAGGCAATTGTGCCCCGTCAAATTTGACCGATCGAAGCAGCGGTACAACAGCAACTCCCGTATTTTGCGAGGTAAACTGTTTTTATCAACGGAGTCTGGTGGCTTTGACGAGAGTGATAAAATGACTGCTTCTGGTTAAACAAAAATGATCTCACTCTTTTAAAAAAGGTTTATCTCTGTAGGGATCCTTTCCATATTGTCAGACACTTACAATAACAATCTGAGCCTGTCATTGGCAAAAACAAGCACATTAGTGGCCGTACTTTGATGGGGTGCAATTGCCCGCAAGAATTATGTTGCAGCCCTATTTTGCTCAATACTGAACAAATGACACATTTTTTCATCAAATTAGGATCCATGTTGAAAATTACTGAAGATACCCTTTAAGGTATTTTGATTTAATGCTAAAGTCAATTATGCCAATTGACAAATGTAAATTATACAATAATCAAATGTCAGAATGTGCTGCTATTCTTGTGATGGGCATTAATTATTCACTATTTTTGGACACTTTATGAACTGAAAGAAAATAATCAATAACAAAACAGCTGCAGCCCTACTTCAAATATGTTTTTTTATTCTTTGTTATTCATTTTTCTTTGCTTTTTTTTTCTTTGCAGGTGAGAGATATTGCATTACATCCTGAGATGTTTTCTGTCCAGAACGGCTTACTGACACCCACCCTGAAGGCCAAGAGGGCTGAGCTTCGGAGCCGCTTCATAGGGAAAATTGATGAACTCTATGCCGGAATTAAGATGTAAACTGGGATCGAGGAATACTGTAGGGAACGTGACAATCATTTAGAGCACACAGCCAGAACCAAATAGTTTATTGATGGTTATTTGCCTCAATTTATCTACAAGTAACAATATTCACAATCTTGGGAATTGCTTTCAAACAAACTGGATAATGAATTTCAGTTTGACGTATGTATTGTCCCCACTTCATCTAGCAATTGTAGCACTAAATTTACCCTGCCATCACTGGCTTATTAGTTCATAATATCCAGGAACATGTCATCATGTGACCGGTATAAGTTATCCAAGAGTAAGGGTTTAAAAACGAAGGGGAAATGAGACTTCTTATGCCTTAACTGCCATCAAATCTGACTATGTCATGGTCAGAAAGGTCCAGCCCCTGAAGACATTTCTGCGTGTTTTTTATTCTTGGTAACCACAAAAGATCATATAAACATGCTTTTTCAACAGTGACAAAGTATTTATATACCAGACTATTTAATGTTTTGGTTCTATTTAAGTTGATATTTAATGTAACCATTAAACCTGTAAATAGTGTATCTGCTGAAAAGTCTATTTGTATGCAAAGTGTCAAGCCTGATGCGCTGTAGTTATAATTACCTGCATTCCCATGTTTCTCGATGCTGTATGCTAAAAGGACTGATAAACCGGTTTTGGTGCGCAATGTAGATGATGGCCTATTAGGAATCTTGTTGCTTGACAGACCGTTTGTGCCATTTGGTTGTTTTTGTTTCTGCATGGAAAATCTCAAATGTTACGACAATGTACATGCCTTTTTTCCTTTTTCATGTTTCAGTGCCATTGGTTGCAGGATAAATCTACATACGGTCATTTGTATGATGCACACGTCTTCAGGGTATTTATTTGGCTCGCTAGTATCACTGTTCATTTTAAGAAGCCGGTTTTTCAAAAGTAATTCCACGTCCTCGTCAGCATGTCAAATTAACCTTTCCCTGATGGTCCATGAAACTAAGAGTCTTGTGTGTAACAGAGCAGCATTTCAGATGTTTCACAAAAAACGTGTTGTGAATTCACATTTTTTTATGGTCATTGGACACATTTAATCATGTCGAGGCCTCGTTGACAGTTTAAGCCATATTGTTGTTTTTTTTAAGACTCTTATGATGTGAAAAGGGCAAAGGTGCAGTTTTGTGCTGGAGTTATATGTACAGTATCTTTATTTATCAACTGTACCAAATAAACTTTCCTCCAAAATTGTGGTATACAGTTTGTCTTTTGGAATGGAGAAACATATTTTGATGGATTCCTGAAAGGGCATAAATGATTTCTAAATATTTTTGTTGCTAGAAACCTTTTTGTTCCATTCTAATTGTTAAAGTGCATTAATCCATATATTTTGGCAACACATTTTATTAAATAGTTTATAACACTAATGTAGTATAAGCAAATATGCCATTTTAAGTGTTTATTATTGTACAGTAATTGTCAACAACTTTATATTTCTATACTATATTTCAAGTGTGTTTTACTATATTATAATACACAATCTGATAATACAGCAGCCTTCACTGATGGGTGCCCACAGGAAGAGTTAAGTTACAGTGGTTGACAAATACAATAATAAACACTTACAACTACATTCTAGGGTGTTATACACCATTTTTACATTGTTTATAATGCTTTTAAATGCTAAATCGGAGGGAGGACTTGGAAGTGTTACCAGAATCTTTAAAGCTGTACAGCCAGGCAAAATAAAATAAATCTCACCCTCTAGTGGGAATCAAAATCTTCCATACATTTCAGCAGAAGTTGATCAGAGATATCTCCGCTGTTTTGTTCAAATTCGTCCAGGCTCTCTAAATACTCTTGGTCATCCTGTCCGTCTCCCCACACATCAGCAGATTCCTCCTCTGGACACAATGTGCTTTGACGGGCCTGGTTTGGTGCATGGCTGGGTTCAATGTTGCCAGCGTCGTCCATTAAGTAAGCCTGGTCTTCCTCATCCTGTCAGAGAACAGAAGACGTGATGATACGCTGCTGCATGTTGTGAAGAATACCGTGTCTTTGAGCTTTAACAAAAGGTGCTAGTTAAAAGTATAGCAAACAAACCAGTTTCATGATGTAGCTGACACAGATCTCCTGTGGCAGTGGGTAACCTGTAACATAAAAAATGTTTCTCAGACAGGTTTTATTACCACATTTTATTACCCCACAGACAGATCATGTGTCCTTGAGTTGTTTTTTATTAGAAAAGGTCTGTATGGCCGCATTACATACTTGAGGACCGGAAGTTCTTGCATTCAGGATCGTGACACTTCTGGTACCACACTTCCTCTTTGAGATCCACAACAATCCTGCAGAGGAGGATGAGACCAGATCAGAAAGGCGGAGCACACTTAAAGACTGTCTACAAAATATGAAACATACGTACATGATGTTGTTGCTTTTATGAAACCTTTCCACATTTTCACACCAGCGGTATTTTGCGATGTCGTAGACAAGCAGTTGTTCAGCAGCAAAGTAGTTCCATCGTCTGATGCCTGTTCAAGTATACATAACAGACATTCCTGTTTTACACTGTTACAATCAGTCCTTGCATAGTACGCTCTGTCTGTCTGACAGTGGATGGTTTGAACACACAAATTTCACAACTCACCAAATGTTCATAGAAACATACTGTATGCTATCACAAGGTGCTGGGTGGTATAGAACAAAAATATAACAATAGTTTTGATCATATATCGTGTTTTTCATATAAACTACGCACAAAAAGTAAGGAAATGTGTGTTTGGTAGAGTATTTCTTTGTTGTAACAATGCTTCTTGGCAATAAATCTTATACCTTTGGAAATCCTGATTATTTCCTTTTTAAATGGTGCCACATTGGTAAGGAACATGCATTTGTGGAACGAACAGCAGAGCTGAGTATGTGGGTTGTGCCCATGAAACATTTGCCAAATCTTCTCTGACAATGCCAGCTACAATAATAATCTGAGCTAAATTAACTTAAAGCAGCTTTTAAATCTAAGTAAACACAAGTTCAACCTGTATCAATTTGGTGACTCACACAGACAACCAAAATTTGAGATGATATCTAGTAGAACTATTTACCAGCTCCACAAACACACCATGCACAGTATCTTCAGCACTTGTATGTTGCTACAAAGCAACAGAAATGTGGGTTGTCTAGGACTAAAACAATTAATCAATTAGTTAATCAAAACAACAAAAACAATCTGCAACTATTTTGATATCTGATACAAGTTATTTTGTCCACTAAAAATATGTTCCAGTTCATCAAATATGAGGGGTTTCTGCTTTTTATACATATTGTTGGGCTTTGAACTGTTGGTTGAACATCTAAAGTCATCACCTCTGGCTTTAGGAAATTGTGACAGACATTTTTCACAGCTGCCAGACATTTTATACACCAAACTATTCATCAAACTATTTATCAATTAATTGAGAAAATAATCAAAAGATTAAACGATAATGAAAACAACCATTGGTGGGAGCCCAAGGTCCCAAACTAGACATGCACATGTTTTGAAAAGGACACATCTTTTGCAAAAGCATATCCTGTATCAGCCCAACACTTACTTCCATGTACGCCATCCTTTGTAACCACAGTTAATACAAAGTTGTCCACTTCTTGATGAGGGGACGACAGGCAGCCATTAAGTGAGTCTGCCAGTGATGCATGAGAAAAAAGTTTAAATTAAAGATTAAAACTATTTATGTTGAAAAATTTCAAGGTAAAACTTTGCTATGCTGGCTGATTATTTAATACACTATTTATGTATGCATAATATGGAGAGATTCCTCTGTTGTCATTTGTTACCTGCATTTGAGGCTGACCCCTGCTGGCCAAGTAGCGTTGAGGTTTTGGATTCCTTTGTTTCTGGGATGTCCCACGTTAGAATCCTTTGACCTGTGAAACTAATGACACACAGAAATAAGCTCTAATTGCTGTGGCTTGATAAAGGTAATAATTGAAGCAGCCAAAAAAACTGCGTTAAAATGTGTTCTATGTACCTCACATTACAGATTAAGGAAGCCAAGAATACACTTTCCTCCTCGGAAATTCCCTTTTCAGGTTTGGCAATAAACTTGTTGTTGTCTGCCACCGTGAATGCAGCGTTCTTTCCAACTTTTGATGACTTGTAAAGTCGGAAATTGCGGTTCTTGGTGTAAACACCTGTTTTTGTAAAATATAACCATTAGTAAATACTGGCAAGGTTTACAAAACAATAGGGCTGAAACGATTCATTGATTAAATCGGTAAAATTGATTCATAAAATGCTTCGACACAAATTCTTTGCATCGATGCTTCGTTTAATCCATGTAACTATACAGCACAGTGTTTCCAGGGACATTTATTACTGTCGCACATCACATTTACGCTGTGAATACGACGTGATTATGATGGAGCTGTTTGCAAAGTGGAGGAAGAGAGAGAATAGAGAATAGCAAGGGACAAAGAAGAAAGTGTCCAAAGTATGGGATTATTTCAAGTTAAAGAAAACAACAACTCTGTACTGTTACGGTCCGTCCACCGTAAAACTAAACTTTTGTTGCCTCGGCAACAGCACGACGGCGACTTATCAGAAAGCACCTGGTGTTCTGCCAGCGGACCACAGACAAGGTAACAGTAACAGCAACTTTAGCATTTAACTGAAATCATGATTGATTGTTGAGTTGAAGGCTAACCAAAGTAAACTGCAGTCCTCAGATGAAAATGTACACACGTGCGTTTGTTCTCCTTATTGGGCCGTGAGTTATAACCTCACAGTCATAAGTTAACTCCCCTCCAGCTCTCTCTGTAGCTCAGACGGTCCCTGCTACCTGCGTATGCTAATCCATCCTTTCACCCATATTCTTTGTCTTTATTATCGCCATCTTTATAATAACAAACAACAGCTGTTTCCTGTGCAGGATCGCTCATTTCCCATTTCACGCGTTTTCTTGCCGCCAAGCAAAAGTACTTCTTAAACGATGAATCGTTGAAATAATCTATAGAAGCTTCGAATACTAAAATCATCGTTAGCTGCAGCCCTACAAAACAATATACATAAAAAAGGTACTGAATATATCAAGACAAGTATTTAACATAAGTTAAGTGCATGTCTCTGATATAATGGTAAAAAAAAAAAAAAGAAAAAAAAAGGAAAAAAAGCTTGTGGTTTCTCTTACCAAGATCGACAAAGAGACAGTCTTGGCCATCCTTGTTTTTCACCTTGAGGAACCTGAGGTCTCTCTCTTCCTGCTTGCGCCTCTTGGTCTGTGGACTCTCAGCCATCTCACCTGCCTGTGCCGGCTTCCCCTCAGAAACAGCATGCGTTCTGCTGTCAGTGCGTCATTGACAAAAATTACACAAAGTGATGATAGCAGAGAAAATTATAAATATTTTTAAATATTTATTTTCACACGTCTGATAAACAAACCGTGTTTCACTGTTCTCTGCCACTGAATTCATCCCAACATTCAGGACACTACCATTTTTGGGTGTGCTCAGAACTGGTTGAAGAATTGCATGGATAAATCTACCTAATAAAAAAAGACAGACAGAATATATGAACTGAAGTTATATATGAAGAAAACAAAATCAGTCTTTGTTCCTTCTATTCAACACAGAACATACCCACATGTATGTTGTCTTTGAAAGCTGCATTCTGGAGATTGAAGATGAGATGTCGACTGAACTTCTCTTCTGTGCTGGAGTCGAGATTGAGGACATTGTTTGTGGAGCACTGAATCCCATAAATGTCCATTAGCTTGTCACAAACGTACTGTCAACACACAGACCGGTAAATATACAGTACATCCTACATCTTTAAGAAAGTAACTACAAACTACAAACTACACATAATCTCCCATATGCGACAGATTCTAGTCTCCAGAAGCAACTTTAAGCCATCACTTTTATCACTTTTTCACAGTTTATCATTTTGATTTATTCAACTAATCATCCTTGTCTTGTTGGAATCAACAGTGAACCTTACTTCCCCTCAGAAATTCTTTCTTTCCCCCATTAGAGCGAAGACATATTTACACACTTAAATAGTGAAAGAAAACTACAGTCCCAAGGATTAAAATGTCACTAAAAACTTAATTAAAATATCTAAATTTAATAATTTTTTTCAGCCCTTAATTGTAGCAGGACATTGCAGCTTGAAATTAGAAGAACATGAGTGAAATATATACAGGTTGGGAGGGATTTTCCCTTTTGTATTTATTTTTTTATGCCACATTTTTGTTTCAATAATTATTAAACTGATCAACTTCTGAATCATTGTTATCTGAATGTGAAGCAAGCTGTTTGATAAAAATAAGTTTGAACAGAACGCAGGAACATACATCGTCAGTGAAAAGTACCCTACCTGGATAAGTGAAGACACCATAGTTTTCCCATCAGCTCCTTTGTTTGAGGGTTTGTGGAACTCCAAGTCAAAGTAAAGCTTACAAACAGCGCCCTCTGGTATCACCTCATAGCAGTGCATCAAGGACTGTGTGTAAGTCCTGAAAAACAAATAACCATCAACGCACAAACGAAGATTCACCGCATTTTGCAATATAGAATTTATACTTACCTGTAGTAATGCCACAGCTCACTGTAACTGGTAACCAGGTACATCCTTTGACCAAGGGGGGTCTTTTCTTTCTCAAGCGCAAAAACATGTACAGCCTAGGGAATGCAAAGCACAAATATCAGCACGTTATCCTTCACACACACAGAATGTAAAATCTAAGGTACAGACTGATGACATAATCAAGTGCCAAGTCTTGTGTTACCTCTTTGCAGCTCTGAGCAAAGCTGAAAGCCATAATTTGACGAGGGAAGAGCTTCCAGATGGAGGAAGGCTGACACGGCCACAGTCGAGGTTTGTAGGGTGAGGCCAGAGGATTCAGCTGGAACGACTGAGCAAGCTGCTCAACCTTTTTCACTCGGTCTCCCCACTTCCTCATCCTCAAGACCTTACGAACCACTTATATGTGACCTTTTATTGCACCCATAGGGCAACTTGTTCATCATTTGTACACCTCCAACTGATGTCAGAGATCAGCTACAGTGCAGCGCCCTAGAGCTAGTAAAAATTCAGTGACTTGCTCAAGGAGAGGTCAGCAGAGTGGATGTTTGAACTTCGGTCCTCTTGTCATCCTTCAACCTGAAAAAAACTATATCAGCATAACACACTACAACACCACAAACTACATCCTCTAAACTGGCCGTACAGTTGAATCAACAACTCTCAGAAACATTTTCAACAAAAACAGAGTGTGATAACCACCATGAAGATATTTATTGCAGAACTCGACTGCATTAGTTTTAGCTAGGTGTAGCTAATAAACTGGCAACTGGGTGTATTTTCAGTATATAAACTATGATGTAAAATATGATTATAAAATATAATAGATTCTTATAGATACATTCGTAAACATCACAATAGTGTATAAAATGCCCTCACTTAACCTTGACTCATGACAAAATTAAAAGGCTGTTTACAATTATCAATAGTAATTAGGGCAGCACAATTGATCTAAATATTAGCAAATCCCAATTTGGCCAAGTGCAATATCCAAATCGCAGAAGCTGCTATTTTTTTGATGGAAGTAAAAATGTGTGACATAACAGCACTATAACGTAGTACTGTAGCGCTGTAGAGATACCCCGGCCTACAAAAAAATGTTTGTTTGGTTCAGACAAATGTCACAACATCATGACTGTAATAGCTTTTCAGTGAAAATGAATGTGTGATGCAAAAATTTGCATTCTCACTAATCATGAATCTTATGGCATATCGTAAATATGTCAAGATTTATCACAATTAGATTTTTTTTTTTTACGATATAAGTGCAGCCCAAATAGTAATAATACAATAATATAACAAAGGACACTGAACAATGCCAAACTGAAAAATGTATACTAACTATTGCTTAGATAATACAGTACAGTTTCTGCTAATACTTCTGTTTGAATGCAGGACTTTTACCTGTAGTGCAGTATATTTACTATGTTAACTAAGTGGTATTCAGGCACTTTATTGTAGTAAAGTACTGTAGCTTCAAAACCACAAGTTAAACTTACTAATTAGAAGTAAAAATAAGAAGAATAAGTACTATCTATCAAAATAAAAGGACACATTATAAAGGCCCCTGGCTGAGTTACATTATTATAACATATCATATCATGATGTATTATGATACATTAACATATTTTCATTATCGGTATTTTAAATATAATTTTTCATCATCAAGTAACTAGTAAATATGAAAGTAAAATAAAAGTAAGTTAAGTAAAAGTAAAATATTTCCATGTAATGCAGTGAGGCAGAGATTGCAGCATCACATACTGAAGCAAGTTAACGTTTAAAGTTTAAGTAACTTCCCTTAAAAAGTACTTGAGTAACTTAACGTTAATGAGCTTAGCTGCTTTCTATTATATTGCCTTTTCAAGTAAATAATATGAATACCTTTTCCACCACCGTAGACTAAAGTTAGCTATAAACCCACGGTGAAGTGTCAGAGATCATTTAGGCAGTGAGCTAAGTTAACATAACTTTAACATTAACGTTAGCTAATTCAGTCTTTGGGGGAAAATGGCCATAACTCACCATTAGTTAAGGATTAATGGTACAACAGTCCAGCCAATTATGTTACAGTTGTGTTAATAGTCCATTTAGTCACCTGTCAGTGTGTGGAAACTGGTAACGTTAAGAGAAATATGAACACAAACTTCAGCCACAGCGTCTTGTTTCCTTTTAGGCGCGTCTGGAACCGGAAATAGTGCTGTTTCCGGTTCAAAACGGAGTTATAGCATTTATATACAGTCTATGGTTATAGCCCAGACAGCAGAACTGGTTTTGGTTTAACAAAGAACCTGTACTGTTTATTAGATACAAACAGTGTAGATGATTAATGATTACAGAAATTTGAGGCGATGATTAAAGTTCAGATTTCCGGCATTTTTTCTTTTCAAAATAAAGGTCTTTCACTACTGACGACAACGACCAGTCGCTATCAAAATATGAACATAAAAGCAAGAAAAACACACAAACTGCATGGAACATTTATTTAGAGACATCTCTGTCTTGAGGTACTGATACTGGCATGACTGTCATACAAGAAAAACACAACAAATACACATACACATAACATTCAGTTCAGAACCGTTTCTGGAACCGATAACAAGACCACTTGTTACAACAGTAACAGTCAAAACATTGGCAAAGGAAATTGTAAATAAATAATAATATGTGAAACAAACTTTATAATTGATCAAAGAAAAATAAATAAATCATAAATACTTGATGAATACAAAATAATTCTAAACAACAAATAAAATATCAGCAGCCATGAGGATCATGGTTAAACATTAAACACATTTTGTTTTGTTTTTTAAAAAGTGCATGTATAAAAACTATAAGAACATGTTTTTCTCCTGAGGAACAAATACTGGCCACTGTCATAGACCATTTAGGAACATTGCATAATGAACTCATTTCTTCTCGTGTCAGTCAAGTTCAGGCCATTTCAGTCACTTAGGCAACTGCTTCATGCTACTTGACAAAGCAGTTGCGCTCAGCATTGAGGCACAGATGGAGCTGGCTGACCCTGCAGAGAAGGTTTGACCTCATGATGTTACCCTTCCTGCTGCATTGCTTGCAGGTATGGCGGCTTTTGCTATAGACAGGGGCATGGAACAGTGACGCATCAAACCGCACAGAGTAGTGTGGCACGTGACTGCGGTGTCCCCGGATAGGCTTGGGGATATCAGCAGAGGTGCTGGAACTGCCTGACAGTGGTGCTGAGCTCCTGCGGGGTCGAGATGTCATTGACTTTGAGCTACTGGCTGTCTTGAACACCTGGATCCTGAAGTTCTTCAGTGACAGGCCATCATTCACACCAAAAGCCTTGCTGTCACGCCTATATATTATCCAGGCATTAGTGAGGCTGACATCAATGGCATATGCAAAGAGCCACATGTACCATCTCTTGGCTCTCAAGGGAGTGCGGTAGAGGTGGACCAGCATGTCACTCTTGTCAATCCCTCCCATGTTTGCATTATAGCTCTTGATGAGATATGGACAGCTCACTTGTCCCTTTCGCTTGGTTTCACTGCACTACCTGTAGACTGAGGACCAAGGCTCTACCCCCATGTCTGTTGACATCAGAGTGACAACCTTGTTGTCTTTCCACCTGACCATCAGGATCCCATCATCACTAGTGATGTAGTCACAGGTACCACGAGGGACAGCCTTCTTCATCATCTCTTTTTGATGGGCCTGAGTGGAGCATTGCCAGTCCTGTTGTCCCTGACTGTTCCTGTGTACCGGCAGTTCTTGCTCTTGAGGTATATAATGGCGAATAATAAAACCCCATTTGTCTGGCTTGGATTTTATGTACTGCCTCAGGTTGCCAGCAGTCTTGCCTTTGTAGGCAACCATCACCTCATCAACAGACTGCTTGGGGGTCTCTGGCTCTTTTCTGAAGGCAGTAACCAGATAGTTGAACAATGGCCAGACTTTGAAGAAGCGATCATTGTTATTGAAGTGGACAACCCTCTTCAATAACTTGAAGCGCTTGGATGACATCAGTTTTGCAACTTGTGAGACCCTGGTCTCCATTGCCCAGTAGTCATCAACGGAGGGCAGCTCAGCAATCCCCATGTAGATGAGTATAGCCACAAAGTTCATAATTTCATCCTCAGTGGTGGCAAAGGTGGTGTTGATGTTCATCTGGGTTGCATTTAAGTTGGTTTGATATGTTACGTGCAAGATTACTTCGTGACTGAAGTACCTGCTGAAATAATCAAATGGACTTTGGATGAAGTCAGGGGGAATGTGCTGGTATTCAGGCAGGGGTGGGTTGTCCAGGTCAACCTTCTTCCAGAGAGTTCGCCGGGGTTCTGGCTTCCTTTTGTTGGCTGGCCTCTTTGCCGGCTCTTGATTTTCATCATTTTCGTCCAGGTCCTCGTTTTCATCCAGGTCCTCATCTACAAGCACCTCCACTGCAAGCCGCACGCACTTCCTTTTGGCAGAAGGGCCACCGATGTCCAGGTTGTGGGTGGGTGGAAGGAAGTCGGGATCTGCCACATCATTGTCTTCTTCCTCTGAGCTATCATCATCGCTGATGGCAGGGTTTACGGGAACAACAACAGTATCCCTCTTCCCATAAAATAGCCGAGCAGACAACTGCAAAAGGAATATGCTTTTAAGTCAATATTAAACCAACTCTGATTTATTTGTTGAGGGAAAACAGTAACAGTGTAATGTAGATCTAATAGGAAAAGAGTATTGACTTAGAAAATATAAAAACACAATAAAAACAGAAAATACAATTATAATTATTGTTAGTACCACTTATATTTGCTCATAATTATGTTTTATCACAAACCAATATTCAGTAATTAAAATCAATTCACACAGTACTAGGCCTCACACTAACAATAAGCACCTGTGTATGCCATTTAACTATAATAAAAAAAACATACATTCATAAGGCATATGTCTAAAAATGGACACTTGTGCCACTCATGCTAGTCTTAGGTGAACGGGGCATATGATCAAATATGTTGCATTTAGTTTTAAGCCAAACATTAAGCTAATTTTTACAAATGCTATGCAAATAACAACAATCTTAATCTTTAACACAACTATTCGACCAAATAATTTGTGAGTTACATCAACTTACCATGTTTAGTTATGATGTTATTACTATAGCTGTGTATAGCGTTACATTTTCTTCTGCTTTAATAAACAAATATATATTTTCTTCTGCTTTAATAAACATATATAGAATATGACACACACACACACTCGAACTCTTATGCTACCTGATACTTGTAATGTTTTATCTCCATGTGCTGCACAAATAGGCAACATAAATGAAATACATTTCTACGAAATAGTACTGGCATTTTAACTTGATAACAACTAGAATATGTGTATGGTTCATGCAGGTCAGTGAAAAGTGTTACCCATGGATGACAGGATGGTAGGCTATGTTGTCAATCATTGGTCCTTCAGCTCCTGCCATTCAAACTGAACAGTTCAGTGCTCTGCATATCTGAGCTTCAGCAGGCTCATACTGGACCAACAAGGGATGAAGGAAGTGACAAGTCCTGTAGGGAACAGCAAAGAAAACTGGATGAAATGGATTTTCAACATTCATTTAATTTTTAATTTCATTACATTTCACAAAGCGGTTCTGTACTACATTTCCGATAAGAAACATATTTGTTCATTCCTTCCATACAGAATGTAAATGCCTGTATGAAGTATTATTTTAATATGAATTGATTATCATGTTTCTCACAATCAAAAAAGACACGCACAGTTAGCTTAATGTCTCCACTCAATTTGACCTAGCCTGTGTTTTTTTTGTTTTTCTATTTATCTTACAATTTAATTTATTTTAGTAGTTTGCTGACAGCTAAAATGAATTGCTAAGCACTGCTGAATGTAAAAAATGTGAAATAAGTTGCCTGAAAAAATCTTAATGCCCAAATGCATTGCATTGCACTTCTGAAAAACCTGGAAGGTTATATGTAAAACTGGCACAATTTTAAGCTGAACTGGACTACCTAAAGAAGCTGAGAGCTGAAATACATTGCTAGAAAAAATCTGGAAGCTAAACTGCAATACTAGTGCTGAGTCAGCATTCACACTAGTTTATTACTAGTTTGGAACATTTAGGCTTGTCTGGGTTATAAAATATCTTGAAAAAAATCAGCAAGATCTTCTGTACATAGCTTTAGCAGAACAGGTATCTCAACAGGTCTTAGAGGCTCGCAGTTATTTCCTGCAGCAGGAAACGAGAAGGAGTTGCTAAGTGAGATAAGGTTTTCCATTTCCCCAAGCTGAGAATGACCACACCCCTGCAGTTTGATGTACATGGACTTGATTTTCTGAGTTGCTCCAAGAAATTCACTTTCCTTGTTTCAGGTATGAGATTGTCAGCATTTTCATGATTTACTTTTAGATAGAAGATAAGAAAAATATTTGCTTCGATCTTTCATGTTCCGAGGAAGGAGAGCTGATAAGGGTGGATTAAGGGCTTGTCTAAACAAAGTATTTGAGCAATGAGACAGATCATCCTACTTCTGGACTGTGTATAGCGTCATGGAACGTTTTATTCAAGTTTGGTCCTGCTGTGCTTTTCTTTGATTTCTGTTTTAGCGGTTTGTGCATAGAGAAGACAAGAATAATGTGGGACAGAAGAAAACTTAATCTTGCTGCAATCATTTTCACAGCTCTCTATTACAAAGTAAGTATTATTTCTCTTACAAAGAGCCATTCAAAACTGGTTGTCATATTATGAAGAAAAAAACATGTATTCTCTTCTCTTGAACCTATATTTTGAATTCCATGCTCAATTAAAGGAGACTGCAGAGAGCGCAACACCGCTGGAACTGGACATGGCCCCAGATGCTGTAGATGACATGTACAGTGGATGCCGTAACGAGGCACTGGAAAAGTTTATCCATTCAGATCTGTTAAAACAAGAGCTAATTGGCAGTAAAACATTCCAGAAAGCATGGAATACAAATACCCAGTGTTCAAAGCTGTTACATGGAAAACAAAAAGAACATACTTCTGCACTTATGGCATATGTTAACGCAGATGAAACATTTAAAAACAAATTGGACCATGCAGTGAAGACATCGGGCGTGAATGTTAGCTTCTATGAAGACCACTTCCATTTCAAGTCTCTTCATTTCCTGCTCATGGATTCCATGACACTGCTGAGTCCAAATCAGTGCAAGACTATGTATGTTTTGTCAGAAAAACAATACAAAGCAGAAAAGGGCTCAAATGTGAGACTTGGAAGGTTCATTGAAGTTCAGTCAAGCTATAATGAGGTAAAGGATATGCTAGATTTGGACGAAGTTGTCATCTTTAACATCACTTCTTGCTTCCTTGTCAACCTGGGAGACATTTGCAGCGAAAAGGACTCTGCTCTCATATCTCCAGCTGAAGTCTTCACTGTGGAGGAAATAAAGGAAATAGCGCACGATGACCAATCCTACACGGAGATTGTTTTGAAACACTCAGAACTGTACAGCTCGCACAACTGTTACATCTTTTCACGGTAAGACTCACATTTTATTGATAATTACATATTTTACTCAATCCCATAATTATTACCAACAGTGAGTTTGGTTATCTATATCTAAACAAGAGAGTTAGATCCTTTTTGTTTAACCAGAAACAAGTCACTAAAATAGCTCGTCATAAATAGTAATTTTACCTCTCTGGTCTACCTCTGCCTCGATCGCTTAGTTTATTTGTGTGACTTTAGTTGTTTTAAACCCTTTAAAAAAACTTAAGTCACACAATAACACAAGCAAACAAAAACACCAAAGTCACACAATAACACAAATAAAATAACTGACCAGGGCTGAGGTACACCAGCAACTCCCGTGTTTGTAAAATTACTATTGTTATCAATAGAGTCTGGAGGCTTTGACAAGAGCGACTGTTTCTGGTGAAAAAATCAAAAGGATCCTTGTGACAAAGTGGGTTTGCTCACCATTTGTCCCATACAGGCCATTACCTTCTAGTTTATGAGTTTCTTTTTTTTTGTAATTTACCATAGCTTGTGTAAAAGTGCACCACTTGCTATCCTGGCTTGTTTGTGTTTGCATTATTTTACGGTCGACAGTAAAGCATATGATAAGTTAGAGTAAACACACAGCTCCATTTTATTAGGTTGCAAATTTAAACATGGTTTAATTGTTTTCCTGTGTTAATACCATAGACAGTATATTACTGGACAAAGCCACCCCGCTGTTTTGAATGGAGAGCAGTGAAGCCAGCTTTAGACCAATAAAATACTACTACAGGGCCACTTCCTGTTGGCATCAGCGTCTGCTGCGCATTATCGCGCAGCGTAACCGTGGTTTAATGACATAGAACAACTGCAGAAACACTGTTGTTCTGGTAGCTGTATAAATGTGCCAACAAAAAGTTTCATGGCTCAGTGTGTTTGACTCGGATCGTCACTGTTTAATCAGCCCACCTACAAGGTTCACCTGTCAAACACCAAAGCAGCAACACTGATTGCTCTGATAGTTTTTTTTTTTTTTGATAGCTGAGAGTTTATAATCCAAGCAATACGGTTACATCTCACATGTGCGATGGGGTGTCACAGGGTTTTGACGTCATTTTTGGGCCTACATGGATCCCTCCATGCAGGCTTTGGTTTGGCTTCACTGTCCGATCTCTGGCTTACGCCCTTGGTTAATACTTCTTTTGTTCAGTTCCACCATGCAGTACAATTGGGGAGGGGCCGGCCTAAGCATTTCCTGTTTTATAGGAATAGGGTGGTCATGGATGACATCACTGGGCCAAACCAAGTAGAGGATTTCTTTCTTTCTAGGAATGTTTCTTTTGGTTGTTTTTGATTGTTATAAATAAATGTGTGAATAACCCTGACCTGTTTTCTTGTCAGTGGGAGCGGAGTGAACTGGTAACTAAGTTCCAAATGTTAAGAGATTGCTAGGTATTATGTGAATTGACCACCTTATATAAACAGTGGGATTTGCCCTCCCAAGGGGAAAGCGGTGAGGCAAAAACGTGGACACAAAAACATGGTAATTTAAGGTCCAGGTTAGAAAATACCAAAGTTACCCTTTAAGTTCCACAATGATGGATGATAGTTTAGAGCCTCTGACAACATGACTTCAGATCTTTAGTATTTCTCTAAAACGTTTAATATGAATGACTAAATAAGCAACAATTAAGTATACCAGAAAAAAAGCCTTTATTCCCTTGTGTGTGTGTGTGTGTGTGTGTGTGTGTGTGGTTTAATCAGATTTGATTTTGACAGCACAGACAACATTATAGCAAACTACTTTCATCAGAGTTTGATGCAAATATTGTTAATTGGTGCTTAGAGGCAGGAAATGTTATCTTCATAGGACCACCTTGCATTGTAATAAGAAGCTGATTGAGAAAATTGATTTTCAGGGCCTAAAATATATTTTGATATACAATACTGTGTATTCATCTCCCTCTTTTTGTTTCCATCTCTTTAGGTCCACAGCTGATGTCTCCACCCAGTGGCTTGTGTTGGTGCTTGTGGCTTTATCTCTTTTTTTCCTTTAAAGGTTCAGTGTGTGAGTTCTAGTGACATCTAGTGGTGAGGGTTGCTAATTGTACCCCCCTCAAAGCGAGCAGTATAGCTATGCAGGACAAAGATGTCATCTATGAGATAAAAGAGATTGCCACACAATAAATCACGTACGTTTCTTTTAGATATATTAAGAAATTAAAGAAATTATGTAAAACCATTTTTTTTTTCAATATTATTGTTACTTTTTCATTAATAAACAACAGCCACATGAAAAGTGGTACATGATGTATCACACTCCTATAATACATTATCTTACATCTTGGGAGGGTTGGCTCATCTGGACTAACATACTAAAGTAACTGAAATTCTCAAACACGATCACATCTAGTGCATCAAGTATGACAGATACCAGGACAATGTAAGCCTCACTGTTTCTGCACAGTCCATTATAAGCCACATAATACATGAAGTTTACAAAGGCATTGGCTGGTGAGGATCAGCTCCTCTCGCTTTGCTTAAATAGATAAACAATCTGCAAATATTAACAAAATGTCTTTTTAATTTTTTTGAAATACAAAAGAAACACAAAGTAGTACTGACAGCCATAATTTCAGCTTGTGGTAAAATTTTGCAACGTTGTAATGGGCATTTAGCATGTGAAATTAAAAATTACAAATTTGTGAGCACAGTGGTGAAGCAATATCCAATAAGTTTTTTTAATGCAAATTCGGAAAGTATTTATTATTGGTCACTTGATAGGCACACGGTCTTGTTATATATCACCATTAGCAGTTAGTTGGATTGGTTTATTCTCCAGCGCTGAGCTTTGGCTTGTGGTGTTATGTTAGTTGGATTAATTTAATTCACAATAAATGCTTTTCTACCAGTCAGTAAAAGTTTAGCTGGCTGATGCTTCTGTCATGCTCTAAGCTAACTTACGGTTTTATTGCCAATTAACGTTACTGATCAGCTGATTGTCTCGCTAACGTATCCGGTAAAGCCAAACCACAGGCTGGAAAATAAGTAACGTTAAGCGCCGTGAAATTAATCCATATTTCACACCACTGACAGGAGAAACATGTCAGGGCTCTCTGTGATTATGGCCAGCTTCTAGCTAAAGCTATCAAACAACAGATTTCATTTGACAAACAATGTTAATTACCTGTCCAGCAGAAAACAGACAACTTCAGCACCGCGGTCTTTATACACCACTGAAAACATATTTATGGATCTTATATTGTATTTCTGTCAATAGAGCCTCAGAAATATTACACACTGAACCTTTAACTGTTGAGCAAAAGCATTTAACATCTCAGTCTAACCCGGGAGTTATTACGACACAAAAAAAATGCTGTGTTTATACTGTTTAGCTATGAACAATCGGTTTTGCTGTGATGCCTGCCAACTTTTGCAGCCAGTGCAAAAATACAGTCATGTCACAGTCTACCATTTTGTGAGTTATACAATGAAATCACCCTTTCTTTACACATACCAGCAAAAATATATTAATATCAATATTTCTGAGATAAGGCTATTTCTTTTGTTTAATTTTTTTGTGTGACATTTTATGCCTTTATTAGAGAGTGCAAAGCAGAGAGAAGACAGCAAATGACTGTAGAGAGAAGGGAAACAGACAGGAGCTGTGTAGAGGAAGTAGGTTCATGGTCGGCATTGTCTATGCTTAACCCCAAGGCCACCAGGGAGCACCAAAATAAGCCATTTTCTGCTTTTAGATGGGCTTTCTAAATAGATTTTCTTTTTTAAATAAAGTGGTTGAACTGTACCTTGTTTTGCTTCATACTTTTTATGTACTGTATGTACGTTCCAAGACTGACCTATAAGTATCTTTTCATGTGACAACTACAATGACTAGTTTGCAAACAGTTACTGTAAGTCATCAAATGCAGGCTGGATCCCACCTCCTACTTTGAACCAATTGTTTAAGATTGGTTCACTTTTTTTTTTTAGGTAGGCAAATTTGTTGGTAAATTGCTGTACTTCCAGTGTATGACTTAAACCACAATATCTTGATTTGATTCGGGCACCAGTCCATCACAGGGCCACACCAACACATAGACGAACAAACACTCACACCTAAGGAAAATTTAGGGTAACCAATCAACCTAGACTGCATATCTTTGGATGGTGGGAGAAATAAATAACATGTAAAATGTAAAAACAAAAAGACAGCTTTTTAGTAATTTAGAGAGATACAATTTACTTCTCATCAGACTGATACTGATACAAGCAGTGTATACCACTGTGCACCATCGTTGGTCCATGCAGAACAATACAACACTATTATCACACATAATTGAAATAAAATATAACAAAGACACAGATGCAATGTTAAATGCTTTTTTTCATCATAATACAACAATAAAACACATCATCACCATAAAATATATACATAATTTGTGCCTGTGTGTTTGAGTGTGCACAAAATTATTATAACACACACAATGTACATACACTTACTATATACAAAAGTCCCAAAAAGTCTCAATATTTTAAAATGGCACATGCTTTCTTCAACTGACAAAAATTACAGCAGCAAGCACTTGTGAATGTACATTCTTTCATGAAATGCAGGTAACATCCAACCAGGATCCTTTAGTATCAGTCTCACTAGATTTAAGTGCATCATTGCTGATAGAGCAGCATTAATACTGTTAAAATCCACTTAGTAATGGTCTGATGACATTAAATATATTCTACCTTAAATACACTACTATGAAATATAATATCATATTGAGTGTAACATTAAACAAACAAAATGAAAAAATTCAAAATCAGCTTGAAGTATACAGTTCAGGATGCTGACAAAGTATCTTTGCATTACTTTAAAAAAGTACTAATAAAGAGATGTATGACAGCTGAATGACTTTTTGAGTTATGTGTGATATTTTACCAACAGAAGAGCAACAACACTGAATGGTGTTGTGTCAAATACACAAATGAATGGTTTGTGTATTTGTTATTAAGTCAATATGAACCAGTGATGAATTTGAAGTTTGACACCAAAATAAAAATATATTAGAAACATATTTAAAATATCTGGATATAATAATCATGCAGAGTTTTAAAATACCTTGGCTCAAACTATCAACCATGTTTTACACCAGAAGCTTAGTAAAATTAATCAGACAAAATAAAGTACAGAACATAAACATGGAAGCAAACATAATGTAGGCTATTTAGGGACCATTGTACTAATTAAATGCTGATTACTTTCCCGTAATACCATTGTTAAAAATCCACTTTCAATTATCAATTATCTCTTACTGACTGGATGAAATACCTTTTTTTGGGATTTTACAAAATTGGAACTTGCCTGACATTATTTAGTCTAATTACACAAACAAGCCGACCTAGATACATTTTAGAAAATTTTGAAAAGTATCTAATGAACAGCAGCAATTTATAATTTAAACAAATTACCCTCCAAAATAAACTTCAAATCAATGAAAGGCAATGATGTCAAAAAAATGAGATATTTTGTTATATCTAACATCAGGATGATACGCATGTTTTCAATTATTTGTCAAAACTGATTAAGATTCCATTTTATCAATTTTGATAGTCATTTGAAAAAAAATACCCCACCATGGCTGATATTACTCACTCTGCTACAGAGACAGGGGTTTTCAAAATCTGACACTGTGGGCCCCTCACTTCAGAAAAAAATATATGCAGTATCTCTGCCTCCCGTGCAACTCACCCGCTCCCCTCTATAAGTTTAAAAACCTCTCGTGCAGTGCGAAACTCAACACTGTGCTCAGATTTATAAATGTTCACCACACCGATCAGAGTTGATAATAATAATATTTAAAAGTTCAATGAGTAAACAAAAAACAAACCCATCAGCATTTGTCAGCTCAAAAGAATGTATCAAACAAACCTAGTGAGCATTCAGCTGGAGACAACTAACTGTCTTTATTAGTGGGCTCAGAGCTGAGTCTTGACCTGTGTCCTCGAGAGCAAGTGCTCTTGTCTTTGCTGAGGATGCTGGTGCCGACCCGAGAGAGGGTGCACATGCTGCTCTGGTGACCCGGTCGAAGTCTTGTGTTTTGGAGTTCCAGCTCATCGTAGCTTGAGACCCGGACAAAGGGACACCAGCGGAAAACCCGCTTGAAGCCGGCCCGGAACCTGCGGCCATATCAACCCCTGACATGTAATCGTGCTGCTGTGTGTATATATATTTATGCATACATGTGTGTTTTGTTGGGGGGACTTATTTGTACTCACCTGCTGTTGAGGCAGCAGTAGATGATGGGGTTGTACATGGTGGAGCTCATTGCCAGCCACAGCACTGAAAGGTAAACCTGCTGGATAGACTTCCACTTGATCAGCTGCTTGTTGAGACCCGTCACAATGAAGTAGACATGATAAGGCAGCCAGCAGAGGGCAAAGGTCGCCACTACTATGATCATCATCTTCACCACCTGCAAGAGAAATGAGAGAAATATCAGCATTATTGGCAGGACATCACCCCAACTAGACAGCTTTCCTCAGCATACAAGCTACAGTAGTGTTGCAGTCAAGCACAGGCATGTTTTAGAGCATAATGAAGTGCAACAATGATCAAAATAATCAAAATAAAGAATGCAGTCGGAGCTCACGACATGAAAAAATAGCATACGGAATATAACTGTAAGTATCCCATAAAACAAGACAAGAAGAAATCATCATTCATGTCAGAGGGTTTTAAGTACCAATGTAAACTCTCCCATTTGATTTAAAGAACTTCTCCCCTACGGAGCATCTGAGCCAACTCAATGCCCACAAAATGGAGCTCATTTCACTGATTTTAAGCGCTGAAATGTCAAGCTACTGGAAACTTCTCATTGTAATTTTATGAGAGCCTTAATTGTGTATGTTGTAAAAATAAATAATAAAAATAATAAATAAATAAATAATAAAAAACATAGCTTGCTAACCTGGCTTGCTAGTTTTGCATGAGAGCAAGTCACTTCCATGAGATAACAGAAGCCTTACCATAGCACCTCCTCCATCTAAGTTACATAGATTGAATTTAGGGTTTTGTTTGTTGTTGCCACTTGGGAGCAGCGGAACAAACTGTAAACACATCAGACATATCATATTATAAAGTTTTAACGGCAAACATGTTAGACTGCTTTCTAACACATACGAAACTTTATAATTTGAAATGCCAGATGCTTATTTTCACATATAGCAGACACCAAGAAACATTAGCATTCATTTGGAGTAAAGTTTGTGACCTGATGAATGTACAATATTCTATCTCATTTTAACTCTTTACCAACTTCTTACAGAACTTCTGAGAAATAAACCCATCATGCTCTTGAGCCACTAAATGCCTCACTATGTTCAACAGAAGTGTGTCTGGTGGTTGGTAGCATGAGTTTATTAGACCCTGCTGCAGCTGAAGACATGACAAAGGTTGATGAGAGCGGTGAAACTGTGACTACATTTAACAAATAATGTTTTGCGTTCCCAAGTCATTTTAGTCCTCTGAGAGACCTCTGTTCACACATGAATGCCTGAATAAGATAAAAACAGCTCTTCTTCTTTGCCCTGTTTTCAGTTGGAAAACCCAAAACAGCATCACAGCAAACATCTGGTAAGGAGAGCCCTCCTTTCTGCCCTCTTTGGAAGACTAATTCAGCTCTCAGCCATAAAAGACCCATCCCACCCTGGACATCATCTGTTTGACCTGCTGCTCTCTGGTAGACGCCTCAGGTCAATCAAATCACAAACAAACAAACTTAAGAGAGCTTAAGTCTGTTTGAGAGCTTAACACTGCCAGCAGAATACTGCCAACCCTGCTAAACTGTGTGACTATCCTCATTCAGCACTATAATTGCAATTACATTCATAGAACACTGCACAGATGTTTACATTTTGCAAAATCCTGGAGAGCATTATCTCAGCTGCTAACAAAAAGTTTTTGTACTGGCAGCTCTTTATATGCACATTGTCCCTGAAGTAGCAGCTATGTTGTTTGTCCCTTTTCCTTCATTCTGATCACAATGAATGGCTGCCATACGAAGAGAGGGAAAGGTCAGTGGTGACGCACCAGACCCAGCAGGTTCCAGGTAGGACGGATGAGAGCGTCACAGACCTAATCAGTGTGTCGCCGCACAATATAGAGCTACGGGGGGTTAAAAGGAGCAGGTGGCTATTATACCATCAACAGAAGCTCGTCTGCTAGACGGAGATGATTGTGACTTCCTCTTATCCAGCCCAGATAGCATCTTATACGTTGACCTTTGAAACAAGCCTGACATTGTCTTATAGCTTTGTTTCCTGACATTTATAAATCTCTTTGATCTCTCACAGCTCAATTTTGCCAGCAATCTGAGCCTCTGATGATTTATTTTTTTCTATAAAGCCCAAATGGCAAACCTGCACCTGTCTCATGTGGATTGAATATTTGTATGTGTTTGTTGTAGCAAAATAATATTCCCAATGTAAGTCTAGGGAGGAAATCTATTTCCAAGTCACTGTTTTGTTATGTAGTTTACATATTTTCTTACTTCATTACACTCAAATAACAGGCTAAATGTGAGTTCAGATGAAACGTGATGAGTGTTTCATCTGAAAGTGTTCTATTTTTCACTGATTACGTCAGATACCTAACCCTGTCTAGCACTGTCTCTTACAGAGACATAAACCGCCGTGTTAACCTGCAGTATTTGTGATTTTTTATCAATTGTATTATTTAGCATTAATCCCGGGGCTGTCGTGATAGTTGCTCGTCATGACAGCTGCAATGACCTTAATCCCTGTTCAAGCCAACCCTCACAGTAGCTGCTGCAAAGCACACTGTGCAGTCCGGCTGATGACGTCTTACAGTAGAAAAAGTGCCTCTGGACGCATTTCTCTTCTTCTAGGCTGCCGTTGCAATTGAACAGCAAGCTATGTTTAGTCGCCTGTTTAATGTGTTTTGCTTCCTCCCCAACCAGCAGAGGTCTTTCTAAACATGTGGATCATTATTGCTATAGTGGATTGGTGTCTCTGCACCCCGGGAGATTATAACACGACAAAAAGAGAATATTTATTATTTAAGTTTAGGGTTAAGATTTTGTTAATATTCTTTTAGCCATTTCTTTCTTTGTACAAGGACAACAAAGCTAAAAAGATAGGTAATGATAAACATAAAACTATTATGTACATAGTTGAAAATCTTGGTTGCATTAAATTAATATGGTGTTTACCTTCCTTTTAGCCCTGAGCTGTCCATGATAGGTATCAGATGAGTCTCCTGGGATCTCCCCTCCCCACAGAGTCACCCCCACAATGGTGTAAGTGATGCCCATCACCGCTAAGGGCAGCACATAGACTAGAACTGTCACTATGATATGATACCTGCAAAAGTGGAGAAACACATCACCAGTATATTTATATCAGAACAATGAAGAGTGGGTGAATGATGAAATGTCTGGGGGTTAATAAACATACGAGAATCTAGATTACAGCTTAGCTTTGCCATGCTAATGAGAATGAAACTTGACATAAGCTAGAGAAAAGGGGTTTGTCTGTCAGTGTTCTCACATGAAGGGGTCGTCGGCCATTCGGGGCCAGGCCACGTAGCAGAGGGTCCTGCGGGGCAGAGCTCGGGTGGTGGAAAAGTAGCAGAGAGGGAAGGCCAGAACCACAGCCAGGCTCCAGATACAGACGATGACTCCCATAGTGGCCTTCGCCGACAGACGATGCTTCAGAGGATAGATGATGGCCATGTACCTGCAGGTCAGAGGTCACTACATAAGCCTAGAAAAATATGCTAGTAAATGCAGACATCACAAATCATGACAGTTTCCATATGTTGCCCTGATACATAGACCTGGGGTTTTATAGGCATGGTCATTATTACAGCTGTCATCTTGCAAAAGAGGTCACTGTGACTCACCTGCTGTGTTGCTCAGATGATTATCTGTCTAAAGACAAGTTCAAGGCTGTTTAATAAAATGGGCCAAAGGTTCGCCAAAATGTCACACCACTGTTTGAAATCAGAGCACTGAGAAGACTTAAGTCATTAGTGATGATACTTCTACTAGTCATCACTGATTTCCCACTAAGGTATACATGTATTTTGGTATTTTGAGTAAAAAGTGCTCAGACATGTATGCTCTGCAGTAAACTAGATGTCACTTTAGTTAAAATTTTGACTAACAAAGTCAAACCAGTGATTTGCTAATGATGCATTTCAGGTTTTCCAGTTTTCCAACTGAATACTAGAACATCAAATTAAAAACGTATATGTATACATGTATAAAATGTATAGAAACTTTCTTTTTATATGGAATAATGGGGTCATCACATGTAGGCTACTGTGCAATTGATCTTCAATTTAAAAGAGGCCACAAATCTTTTAATTTTCATTCAGAGCACTGAAACAATCTTCAGTTGAAATTCATTGTAAGTTATTCTTAAATAAAAGTAAACTGAATACATTTTAGAGTTTATTAATTATGATTATTGTAAAATTGTAATATATCTCAAGTTATAAAATAATCTCGAGGCATGACAGACACTAGCCTATATAGAAATAGAAAACAAGAATACAGAAATCTTTAATGTATTAGCGGGGGGGTAATCTCACTAATAAGACTGCCTTTGGCATGATAATATCTTCAACCATTCAGTCACTACCTGTCGATGGCTATCGCGGTCATAGAGTAGATGCTGGCGAACACAGCTGTGACAGGGAAGAAGTTGTGAAACCTGCAGTACACTTCTCCAAAGTACCACTCTCCATGAGCCGCGTAGATAAAGTTGATGAGCGTGTTGAACGCAGCCATCGAAACATCGGAGAAAGCCAAGTTCAGCAGGAAATAGTTGGTGACAGTCCTCATCCGCTTGTGCGCCAGAATAATCCAAATCACAATCAAGTTTCCGAAAACCGCAACTGCCAGCACAGTGCTGTAAGCCACCGACCACAGCGCGATGCGCCACGCCGGCTGCACAAACTGGTTGGTCAGATTTCTTGTTATGTTGGATCCGTCCCGTTCAGAAGCCATTCCTCAAGCGTCTTCAGTCGGATCTGCTTCAGACCACTGCTGGCGGGCGACATAAATCACTTGGGCACCACTGATGCGCAGCATAGGCACAAGAGTGTTAACATGTGACAGAGAGAGCGGTGCTGATGCGGACACTCCCTGCCATCACTCACAGACAAGCAGTGGAGAATAAAAACATAAAAATAAAGAAATATTTTTTCAGCCTGGTATACACAGAGAAATCTTTCTAAGGCTGTCAAGCTGGTATCAGCAAGGCATGAAGGTTATTTTAAGTAAAATACCACACTGTAAAATTGTAAAATTGCATTAAGAATGTATATTATAATTACTCGTAATGTAAAAGTAGGATGTTACTGTTGCTGTTGGCTGAGGTGAAGCAATTATAGAACGATTTTGTATGGATTAATCTGCTGATTATTTTCTCCATTAATTGATTATGTGAGAAAGTAGTAGGAAATGCCATCACAATCACCCAGAGTCCAAAGTGACACCTCCACAGTGCTGTGTTTTGGCCAACCAACAGTCCACACCTCAAAACCATTAAGAATAAATTAAGATTATTAAAAGGGAAAGCAGCAAATCCTCACATGTGTGAAGCTGGAACTATGAAATGTTTGCCATTTTTGCATGAGAAACAATTTAATGATTGGCCAAAAAGTTCGCTAATCATTTCTCTCAATCAACTAATCTTTTCAGCTGTGCTTGTATTTACTGTTGGGCAGTTTAATTCATAACAAAGCATCATCTTTTATAAACTCTTAAATTACTTAATAAAATGATACTAATATATATATATATATGACTTGAGTGAATGGGATTACTGTAAATTTGAGATTACTTTACATTACAATTTAGTTCTGAAACAAGTTACAATAAGTGCATTCTTGTTCATGCAAGTTCAGCACATGAGACGAGTAATATTAAATATTGACTCTGACTGTAAATCTTTGGTAAATGTCAGAGCTGTTTCATTCCAAAGGGAGGGAACTATCATGCCCTGCATTAAAGGTGCCGGAAGCCTTGGATGTGTCTGACTGTGATACAGTTAATCCTTAATAGCGGCGCCATCAAAAACGAAGCTTACAGCTGCTGGATTTTATGTAACCATAAGCTCAAAACAGAGTGCAAAGGCCATTGAGTCTCTGATGCTATGACTTTCTCTGAATATTTCTCAGTGTAACTTTCAGGCAAAGAACATTTATTCAAAGACATTTCTTCATGTTCCACCTCCGCAATTATTTCCAGATTTCTACAGAATCTCCAGAGAGTCGGTTTTCTTTCTGCGACTGAACAGATTCACAACAAAGACGAAAAATTGTGCAAAGTGTCACAGCTGATCCAGGCTACTGATTCAGGCCTACACAAAAAGGAAGCTTTTTAGTAAAAAGAATATTGTGACCATAGATGAACTAAGAGACACTGGGCCTCCGGGCACAGACACGAAAAATTAGTATTGTATATCCTGTGCAGCTGGGCTATGTGGGATAACTACACACAAAAAATAATGTAAAAATGTATGGCAGATCAGAGTATTAGCAGCTATTCATTTCTGATGCGTCAGAAGTGAGGAAAAAAAACAGGATTGGGCGATCCCTACTTTTGACTCTGTGTTTTTCCAATGAGAAATGTAGCAGTCACTTCAATTAAATTAAATTAAATTAAAATAATTTCTCTACCCTAGTTTTAAGACATAAAAAATATGTCTGAATATCTGAAATGCATGCCCTAAAAAGACACAGCCACCTAAACCTTTTTAAGGGTTTATGCTGCATCCAGTTATGTCATTTATCATAATTATGAGTTTCTTCAACATCCAAGCCGTAAATACAACTGGGTAACATAGGCTTTTGCAGATGCTCCAGTATGTTGGAATTGGCACTTGGAAGTTGGCTTGAAGTTAGGTAAAATAGGCAAACTTATCCAGAAAGGGATCAGGCAGAATCGGAAGGAAAGTGGTCAGGCAGGCAGACAAAAGGCTTCAGAGCCAAAGCATCCGACAATCTGGCAATCTGGGAATATGGAAATATGGGTTGTGTGAATACTCCAAGGTCAATAAGGGAAATGGGAAACAGGTGAGTTAGTGTGAGCGGGAAAGGTCAGGTGATGGGAATGTCGGGAAAGGGGTTAAAGGGAGGTGGAAATGTTGTCTCTCTGAAATGGCAAGAGACTTGTGTGGCAGGGGGAAAAATAGAGCAGACAACAGAATGAATGGGATTTTTTTTACTATTGGACCGCAACCAATGACTAGGAGCTTGCTGGACTTGCTGACAGGAAGTGCCTGAAAACCAAACAAATATGGATGTCCTACATACACGCAAAAAGAACTGTCAGCCAATGTCATTAAATCCAAATTTAATGGATGTGAGGTTGTATATAATCAATGCACAGTATTTTCATCCTCATATGACCAACTCTGTGATCATTTAACCTTCTCATAAATCATTAACATATGAATCTTTCCCATCTCTGCCATCCATCCACCATAACGTAAACGTGGCATTAAACACACAGTTTCTTGTCAGTTTGTTCATAGAATTAAACAAAGTAAAGAAGCTTTATACTACATGTGTCCTCTGCACTGTGGTCAGCAACACTTGTTGAACATGAAATAGGCTTCATCTGATTGCAATTAAAATACTTTTGTCAAAAATCAACCACACAACAGAGAAGCTAATGGTGAGGTAATTCATGAGGTCAGTGAAGGCATCTGCCTCATAGAGAAAATAACCAATTAGTATATCTTCCTCCTGCTGGGTACTACTGCCACTTAGCAAAGTGTACCTGCTGTGATTGTTTTTAGGATGTACAATGTGTTGTTTCACGTCCATACTCATATTGTCAAGTCTGGCCTTTATAGTTTGGCATCCTTCACAATAAAATATTTTCTGAGCACATGGAAGTAGACTGGTAGATTCTTTATGAGTTCATCGGTCAGTCCCTTTAGAGCACACAAACACATACAACACACTGGGAAAAGACCACAAGAAGGTCAGAAAGTATGTTTCCTCTCAGCAAGACCTCATTACCCAGAGACCACTCCATGCCTCAAATGCCACCGTTGTAACCACTTCTACACACACCCTGTCTCCCATACTAAAAAGGTCACAAGCTATGAAGTAACAGCTCATAATATCATTAGCTGCATCAAAATGATTTTTCCTTCTTCACATGCATAATTCAGGCATCATTTAATCACAAGGGAGGCAACAGCGGGGGAGATGAGTGTGTCTCTTGTCTGATCTGTGTGTAATAGGATAACATTTGATCTGTGTAAAGAAAAACAGTGAAACTGACTGACAAGAGAAGCTTATACAGTAGTGCAGTCCAGTCAACAGAGTCCTGTGGAGAAAGGTAAATGAGTAACAGTGTACTTAACATCACCAGTGGTGTAAAAACGTGGATAGAAATTTGTTTGAAACTGGATGGCGTTCAGCTGAGCACATATACCTCCACACACACGAGGTGGTTGTCACGCTCTGTTACGTACATGTGACACATCAGAGGCGAAGCCACATTTTTCAAGGCTGTTCCTGAAATTACACACCAGATATGACGTGATGATATTTAGATTCTGCCCACGTTTTGTGGCCCATCCGCATTACCTATTAGTAGTTGTGTCTAAACCAGAAAGACAAAAAAGCACTCCAGGTGAAAGTACAAAAGTATTATCAGCAAAATGTAGGCCACAAAATGTTAAAAGTGTAAAGAAAAAGTACATGTTCCACAGAACATTATTAGGTTTTTCAATTCAGATTCATCAATATCTAAGTAGTATGTCTCTAGTGGACCAGTGGATGCTGCTTTTTTGGGAGGGGTCAGGTCACACGTTAAAGAGTTTGATAATCATTGCTCAAATGTTGAGGTATTCAACCTTGGTTGGTTGAATTTTTAGGATATGAGCGATAAATATATTGTGATCCATGAGATAAATTGATTTCAATTATACAGTTTGTAGTGCACGGTCAGTTATAATACCAGGAAATCAGGACTCAACTAACAAAACACATGATAGTTCAGATAGAGGCACAAGAAACATGGTGCATAAATATATATGAAGTCAGTTAAGGCCTCACAAAGTAAATTTTTGTCTTAAAGACTACTACATTTTTGCACCGAAAACAAGTGGAGCTCTGTGTTTTTCTATATGTGCCAGTTTATTTCTCCCTCTTATTCCTCAGAGGCAATCGAAGATGAATTATCTGGAGAATAAATGAGGGCAGAGCAATATGTAAAGGAAGTGTTGCATTACACTACAAATATATTGGCAAGTCTTTGTTTCTCCACTGTCAGCACGATAATTCCTCCATTGGGGAAAACTGTGCATTTATTGTCGGGCTTGAGAGCTTTTCTGACATCTTCAGCAAACATAAGGACAAAATGTGTGTGCATACTTGTGTTAGCATTGTGACTATTGTGACAAATACATGTATATAAACACACCATGTGTATGCACAACTTAAAACTTTAAACCACACATTATTTATACCTTTAAATCAGAAGATCAGCGGGAACTGCTGAATGGTCCACAAAAATAAAATACTGACACAAAACCTATTTTGCATTAAACTGTCAGTGCAAGTGTACAGCTTTGTTATACATTTAATTAAAGGTCAGATGTCAACAGGTTAAAATTCAAAAGAGCTGAACAAAGGCAGAAGCCTGTCTGTCAACATGAATAGTGCTCTTTCCATTCATTCACAATTCAATTCACTTTGGCAATATAGTTTTAAAGCTTGTTAGGTTGAAATGAACTGAAGGGAAGAGAAATGAAATCCACTGGATTTAATTGAACTGGCAGAGAGAACACGAGGATGATAGACAGAGAGGCAGAGTGAACGAGTGAGAGGAAGCAGCTTATGATCAAGTGACTGATCCGATTACATGTCTAAATGGAGCTTAGGACTTCTCTGGAGAGACAGAGAGAGTGAGAGAAATGGAAGAGGCCCGAAAGGTTATATGGAGGGGAAAGATATAAAAGATGTGAGGTAATCAACATTTTAATATTTAAGAGATTAGTGATACCCAACCTGAGGCTCAGTTTCCCTCTAAAGGGTCACAAGATGCATCCGAGGGGTCCCAAGATGATTAATGGGACAGGCAAGAAGAGGAAACTAAGTTGGTGTATACAAAGTCAAGTTCATTTTTTCAGACCCGTCTTTATTATTATTTTTTATGTGAAAAATTGGATCATTTTGCTTCTGAAAGTCTCAAACATTTATTAAAATGACCCAGTCTGAAATGTTTAGAGATCAAAACTTGACACCTGAGGCAAGGGCTCACATGTAGACACTGCTTTATTTTTAAAGGGTCACAAAGCGAAAAAAGGTTGTGATGAACAGCATTGTATCGTGAAAGCCGAGTAAAAGAAAGTAATGTAATGAGACAAGATGAACATGCGTTGATGCCTTTAGACTGTGTTGTGCAAGTGGCTTAAGTTAAAGATTGCACCAAAACAGAAAGTGGAATACAACTGTTAGTGTTGTTTTGTCTGACTGTCTGATAATTTGGCCAGGTCTGCCTTACCTAGGACATATTTTAATCTAATAGGAATATTTTATGTATATTGTTGTTGTTGTTGTTTTTCCACCTCAAAGTTGCTCTGCAGCCCACAGAATACTTAGAATGACTCCTGCTGGTTTGGTAGAAAATCGCAAGAAGACCGCAAGTTCCTGTTGCATCACAGACTGTCTGACTGCTTGAAATTTGAGCTGAAGAACATAAAGAGGAGGGTCACAGAAAAGAGCAAGAAACACAAGGAAGTAAATTGAAGGTCTGTCTGTGTGGGAACTTGTTTGTGCCTGACTTCATTCATGTCTGTGCAACGTGGCTGAGAAAGTAGCTTGCGTAGTGGCTGTATTGGTTTAACTTGCAGATTGTGTTGCTGTCATGATACGACTTCTCTCAAAGTTCAAAGGTTGCTGATGTTCAGTGAGTGTGGAGCAGGGCTGAGTTTTGACAGTAAGGTAAGACATGCAGTCCCAAACATTGTTACTTGCATGTATTTTTATGCACATTTTGTTGGTGGAAATTATTTACATCTTAATGTTTTATTCTTTCTCCGCTTATCATGTAACTTCAAAGTGAAAAACAACATTCTGGATGCAGATCGTCAGCTAGTTGTGACTTGTTCATTACTTTATGGGTGTTATTAACTCTAAGGCTGCCTGCTGTTTCTGAGACAGACTTTGAAACTGTGTCCCAGACACATTTCTGAAAAATACTTATATGGTTCTTCTTCCCAAATATGCCTGTTTTGCATGACTTTTTGATGAGAAGGCTTCCTTGTTCTGAATGTCCATAGTGTTTTCTATTGCATAACTAAAAGAGTTGCGTAGACAAATGAAAGCATTGAACAGAAAGTAATTCCCACACATTGTCAGCACTGAGTTTATCATAAATGCAATGTTCTCAGTAAACATTGTCAAGCACCTATGTTACATTTTCAGTAACATTTTACTTTAGGTCCCTATTTAGCATTTATAAGCAGTATGTAAAAATGTAATTCATTATTTACACTATGATGTGCTTTCAATCAGATGTACTGTTATGTGCTTATTCATGTACAGTATTTGTTAACAATTATATATTTTATATTATTACAGCTGTGTTGTCATTCATAATATGCTTCCACTTGCCCACATGATGTTATATTAACTACATAAATATGTATATCTGCTGAATTCCAACAGAAACTCTCACAATACTAACATATTTTAGGCAATGTGGTTTCCCCAGTTAAGAACAAAACAGAATGTAGTAAATATTGAAAATATTAAAGTTTCCACCTTGTTCGCAAGCTAAAACATCATTTATTTTCCTAACTAAACTGGAACTAATGATAAATTCACAGCTGAATTATAATTTAAATGCAACCACATTTTTTGTAAATAATAAAGTTTGGGCACTAAAAGAAGATTTTTTTCCCCCACATGAATGTAGTCTAGTAACAGTTGGAGGAGAGGTATGTATTTATTTGTCTCATTTTATCAATTTGGAGGCTGAGATGACCAGAGGAATAAAAAAAGACATCATTAAGCAGCAGCTTTTAAAGCAGTTTTGGGGTTTCTTTTTGTTCTCATATTTGCTCACTCACAAATTAGGCTGCAGTAAATGTACAGCCACAAATTAAAGACCTGATAATGTTGTGAATGATAGAAATGTAAGAAATATTTTAGGTTTATGGCTTCCACTGGCAAATAAACACTTAAACACAAGACAGTTGATGTCTGTGTCTCACCTTGAGTTGCACCACCTAAAAGTCAACAGTTTACAGGAGGTTCAGCAAATAGACACTACAGTTTGTTCAAACAGTGCCTAAATTCTAAGTTGTATTTACATCTCCATGTTTAATTTGAGGTTGACACATCTGGGCTCTCCTGTAACATGACTGGGTCAGTCACTCATTACATTTAATTACTCACTGACTGTCATTCAGCAATGGCTTTACACTTTTCACCCCATTTTCTGACCAAAGGCTAAACCTGATTTCACCATCCAGTCAGAGGTTAATCTCATCAGGCTGGTTGATGTATAAAATGTTCACATTTTAAACAGGTTTTGGAAAACTTAATGAATGTTAACTTCACCTTTAAACTTGAAGAGAAAGAAAGGTAAGACACGCAGCCCTTTCTTGCGTTTCTTGCATATATGTTTATGCACATTTTATTGGTGGGAACTATTTACATGTTAATGCTTTATTATTTCTGTGAATTGTGTATTTCTGTAACTTGAAAGTGAAGAACAACACTCTGGATGCTGGTTGTGACAAATAGGCAATTGTTTTATTACTTTATGGGTTTTATTAACTCTAAGGCCGCCTGCTGTATCTGAGACAGACTTTGAAACTGTGTCCCAGACACATTCCTGAAAAATACTAATGTTTGTTCTGTGCCTGTTTTCATTTTGATGAGGATACACGAAAGTGTGACTGCTTCTGAATGTTTGTTTCACTGCTGACATTGAGTGTTGTCTAATGTATTACCAGAAGAAATGCCTAAAAAAATGAAAGCGTGCAACAAAAAGTAGTTCCTACACATTGCAAGCACACATGTTACATTTTTGGTAACATTTTACTTCAAGTCCCTATTTAGCATTTATAAGCAGTATGTAAAAATGTATAAATTGTTTATAACACACTATAACACATTTGCAATCAGACATACTGTTAAGTGCTTATTCATGTACAGAATTTGTCAACAATTATATGTTTTATAATATTACAACTGTGTTGTCATTCATTATCTGCCTCAGGTTGCCCACAGAAAGAGTTACAGTTGTTGACAACTACATTAATAAATACATATATTGCCCGAATTCCAAAAGAAACTCTCAAAATACTAAAAGATTTCGGGCAATGTTTTATGTTTCCCCAGTCGGGAGTAAATATTAAAAATATTAAAATTTGCACTTTAAACCTTTATTTTCCTTTGTCCCCCAAAATCAAATTGTGGAGAATAATTTTGGTCAATTTGATACACAAAATAGGAAATAAATTTAATATGAATTTAATCTCACTAATTTATGAGTCAATTAAAAATATCATTTAAATTAGAAATGTCAAATGGGTTTTCCATTTACTGCTTCAATTTAAACACATTTCAATTCAAGAACTATACTGGTTTATTTAGAGGTTAACACATCTGCTGGGATCTCCTTTAATGTGATTAAGACTGGGTCAGTCACTCATTACTTTTAATTACTCACTGACTGTCATTCAGCAGTACTTCTACACTTTTCACAGAATTTTCTGACCAAAGGCTGAACCTGATTCCCCATCCAATCACAGGTTAATCTCGTCTGGCTGGTTTATGTATAACATGTATGCATTTTTAAACAGGGAGACTTAGCAGACTTCATGAATGTATACCTTGCTGAGAGGTCAGACAGGAATAACTATGGGAAAACGTAAGAAAGGACAACACTACTAACAACCTCTTTTCTCCTAACAGATGGAGCGTGTCACTTTACCGCAAATGTCCCGCATTGCCATTTGTGGTGGCACCCACGGAAATGAGATGTCAGGGGTGTACTTGGTGAGAGAAATGCAGAAACTGAAGGTAGATCAGGCTGGATCTGTTTCTATAACCACAGTCCTATCAAATCCACTGGCTGTGGATGCTTGCAGAAGATACATAGAAACAGATCTCAATCGCTGTTTCACAAATGCTTTGCTGAGGTAAGGCGAAACAAAAAAGTTACTGACCAAAACCTTAACATAGATTGTTTAAAATGTTTATCTGTCATGTAATAGAAAAACAAAACTGCTAGACAAAAGTATGCATTTATGAGAAAACTCTCCATTACATCTTCTGGCTTCCAGTGCCCCCCTAACGGACTCGACACCCTATGAGCTGAGGCGAGCCCAAGAGCTGAACGCTCAGCTTGGGCCCAAAGGAAGCCAAGAGGCTGTGGATGTGCTCTGTGATCTCCACAACACCACTGCCAACATGGGGGTGTGCCTCATCTTTTGCTCCTTAGACTGGATCACCCTGCACATTTACAAGTACATACAGGTGGGAGCTTCATGAAGTCATCCTGACAAATATTTTTAGGTGTAAAATTTGACTGTGTGACATGCAGCTTTCTGACTTTGATTGTAATAAAGCCCAAGATTTAATACAACAAATGTAGAGCATAAATGACTGCAACTACGGGTTTCATAATCTTCAACTTGAAATTTGTTTAATTTACATGTAACTTAAAGATTGTCCAAGTTAAAGTGTCTAAAGAATATCGGCTTTTATGTTCATGAAAACATGAGGAGAGACATTACACTCAGGGTGTACAGTAACTTTGGAGTAATAAATACCAAGGGAAGGTATAAAGGTTTAGGAACCACACTCTCACAAATATGATGAATAGTGTCTGAAATGAGTACCACAGTTTTTTTAAATGTAAGAATACAAGGATAATGAAATAAAGCCCGACCAATAATCGATATTTGAAATGTGATAAGTATATCTGCAGATATCCATTTTGTACATGAACACATAACATGAACAAACATTATTGATAAGGATCCATTAAACTTGTTTTTTAAAGGGATGTGACCAAGTTAAGGTGTTAGAAGGACATTTTGCAGTTAACAAGTCATGCAGCCATGCAAACAGCTCTGTGAAACTGCAGCATGTGGTGGCAGAAAATTGATCTATCCTACTATATGCTTTCTCTGGCAGTTTACCGTCCACTAGGACATGCAAGGGTTTGTGTGTGTGTGTGTGTTTGTGTGTGTGTGTTTATGAAATGTCTGTCTGTAAAATTGTTATGTCTTATACTTCTCCGTTCCAATGGGAAGCAGAGTTTTCAAGGCCACTGTGTGAGGGAGCAGTCTCCCTGCTTTTAATGTTATGTTTGTCTTCTGCTCGAGGCCAGGTGTCTGAGACTGGTAGATCTCTGGACCAGCTGATTTTAGTTTCATGTACTTCTCTGTTTTTTCTCCTTTGTTTTAATGTCTTGTTGTAATTCATTTATTTGTTAAATTCTCCCCAAGGAAACAGCAGTGGTTTAAGCAAAATGCTGCTTACAATTACAATGCTAACATGCTGATGTTGAGCAGGTGCAATGCTTATCATTCTCATAGAGTTTAGGACTGTAGCATGCTGTCATCTGCTAATTTGCACAAAACAAGGTACAGAAGAGAATAGTTTCAGGTATTTATTCATAAATTAAAAGAAATTTAGAAGATTTGACCTGATGGTGACGCTAGATGAGAAGTCAGGGGATGACCGAAGTGATTAGGATTCATCCTCTAGGGACCACAAATGTTTGCACAAAATTCCATGGCAACCCATCCAGTGGCTGTTGAGATATTTTGTTTTGGATTAAACTGAACAAACTATGTTTCGCCTCTTTTCAAGTAATCTTTGTTTAGTGTTTTAAAATGTTCTTCCTGGTACCAGTATTTTATCATTACCTCATTGCATTATGCTGTTTGTACTCCTTGCTATGTAATTGTGGTCTCAGGTCAATAAAAATCTGAATTTATGGTCAAATCCCAGGATAAACTGTATTAAAGCTGCAAATAGCTGACCTGTCTGTCTGGGTTTCAGAGCCAGATGACATCTGTGCCTGTGAGAGCAATCCAGATCGATATACCCATGTCTGAGGCGTATTCCCTGGAGTCAGTGGGCAAACATGGCTTCGGTAAGTGTGTATCCCTCTGTCTGTTTTTGAGTTTTTTCTGAATAATTGAGTTGGTTAAAGTGTAAAATGTTGGAATTGTTTCTCTTCTTCTCTGCAGCGATAGAGATTGGTCCACAACCAACTGGTGTGGTCAGAGCTGATATCTTTAACATGGCGAAAGAGGCAGTGGATCTCACAGTAGAATGGATTCAGGGATTCAATTCTGGTAAGAAACAAACCCTAGTATTTAAATCATCAGATCACCCAAAAAACAAAAAAAACAAAACATGTTTTCTCACTTAAAGTTTAAGACTTTTGCTGTTCTGGGTCCTAGATTATGGAACAACTAACTTTGCTGAGTGATGTTTCACTGCTCTGATTTGTTCTTATACTAATAGAATAGACACTTTCTTTGCACATTGTTACGCTGGTTTCAAAAGTTTTACTTAAATATAGTTTTACTTACTTAATTACATATCTATTTCTAGTAATATGTAGCCATGGAGATAGTTGTGATTTTATTTGCCCAGGTTTTGAGATATATGCCCCTGAGTCAACCATCTGCATGGCAAGATATATGATAAAATGTTTTTATAATTTGGGATAGGGTTCAGCTGTCTCACTCACTCTTTAAAATGACTTTACTAACCATGAGCCTCTTTGAGAACACTTGCATTAAAACTCATTACTCACACTGTCATTTGCCAACAGGAAGTACTTTTGAAGGAGGTGAAGTGGAAGTATACACTGTGGCGAAGAGTTTAGACTACCCAAGGGATCCTGCAACCAATGAGATTACTGCTGCCATACACCCCCAGCTGCAGGTACAGGACTGGGACACATTAACCTTCACTTAAAATGGGTTGGGGTTAATAATTTATGTTTTTATTATAACAATGTGTCAAATGACAATGTGAAAGGGGTTCCTCGTAGTGATTAACCTACAGACTCTTGGCTTTATGGAGCTTTATAATGAGTCTCAGGTCATTTTTTAGTCTTCAAGTCTACAACTTTACTGTCTTTCACCATCAACGCTTGCATAGTGTAATTTTTAGCCTAAGCAGGGAGCTGTTTTCAGCAAAAAAGCTCTAAAAATCCACCGTACCTAAGCGACGGGTGAACATAGTGAAGCATTTAGCAGCCCAAGAGCCAGATATTTCCCTCAGGAGTTGGTGGAGGCCAAAAACTGAGCTAAAAAAAACAGTGAGCATTGGACTTGCATTTGCCAGGCCGACAGAAACACAACCCCAAATGAATGCTAAAGTTGCTCTGTAATTGCTGGATGCGTAAATAAGCAACTGTTTGCTTAACAGATTGCTAAAGTATTGCTTAAACAAAACGCAGCATGCCACACATTTCACTTTACATGTTTGAATCCATAAAGCAAGGGCAGTAAATACCAAACTCTTTCATTCTCTGTCTTCCTCCAGGATAATGACTTCAAGCTTCTCAAACCAGGAGACCCCATATTCCTGTCATTTTCTGGGGAGACAGTGAAGCATGAGGGAGAAGAACTCTACCCTATATTTGTAAATGAATGTGCCTACTATGAGAAGAACATTGCTTTTCATTTAGCCAGGAAGAACACTCTGACCTTCCCGTCCCTAAGTGTGAAGAAGGACTGACAGTACAGACAGAATGAGAGCAAGATATATTGCTAATATTTGAGATTCTAATTACGGGGGGGGGGTGTACACTGCATGTATAATCGTGTGGTTAAATCATCTCAAATGAGCAAATGCACAAACATATGCGATGACACATAAATAATAGTAATATAATAATACTACAGTACTTCTGCATCAGGACTACCTCTGTGAAGCTTAAGAGACTCAGGGATATAATCACATAGTTGTTTTACTTGACTGAATGTGCACAGGCACTGGAGGTCCAGCACCCCTCTGTAATGCAAAACACAATGTTTGAATAAATGGAAACATTGATCACTTTGAGCTGTTAGCTGGTGTGTTTTGACTTGACTTGGATCTTTATAATGTCTTAAGATTTTATAAAAACGTAATTCCTGTGGATCTGTAGTTGTCAGTCAAATAAATGTTGTTAAGGCACCCTTTTTGGCAGAGCATGGTGAAAAGATATATTAACTTTTAGTTTGGCATACAGGTAATTCAAAAATGCAATAGTTGCAACAAAATAGCTTCCTATTGACTTGCAGAGACAATTACAACTGATTCATTACACCTGGTACTCTATACAGACAACACCTTAAACCTTAAACCTTTTTATGTCTCATAATGATAAAAAGAAATTATATAAAATGTTATATAATTATTATTAATTAATAATTACACAATTAGCAATGTAGTTTTAAAAAAGGGTTTACTGTTTTTTTCATTCAAAATAAATGTGGCTATGTTAGCCAGCTACTGGTGTCAGTGTGGTTTAACTGTGTGAATGTGACTTGACTATTCCTGAGCAATTCTACAGCATATAGCTGTATGACGGTGCATACATAAAATGCTTGCCTTTGGGGTGGGAGCAATCCCTAGTTGCTCCACAATGAAATGTAAGTCGCTTAAAAGCGTCAGCTAAATGTAATGGGCAGTGGACAGACACTTGCCTTTGGTGTCAGAGACCCAGGTTCAGTTCCCATCCCACTATGAGCAAGACACTTAACTCATAGTTATCTGCTTAATGAGTGAATGCAAATGTTGCATACTTGCACAGCAGTGCTTTGAGCTAAATGCTAACTTCAGCATGCTAATGTATACTCCCGATGACATATCAGGCAGCTTTAATGTTTAGCGTGCTAACATTTGCTACTTAGCTCTAAACAAAAAGTACAACTGATGCTAATGGTAATGTCGGTTGCTTTGCAGGTATTTAGTCATAAACCCCTTGTTTTGCATGTAGCCATGTCCCTAAAAACAGCACCGCATCTTTAAATTCTAATGCAAAGGAACAAACAAAAACACAAAAACTGCTACAGAAGTAGGCAAATGTCAGGTGTATTAATACAGTAACAGGTACAGTGTGCATCAGAATACATAAACATTTCCAAAAGCCAGAGAGTATACACAGACGTGTAACAAAATATTGTGACACAAAAAACATCACAATCTGTATTCTGCTGGTAAGAAATTAATAATTTTGAAATTTGACACAAAAGGTAACAAAATTCATTCAATTTCCACACAAATTTAAGTGTAAAGATTTAGATCCATGAGAATTTTCACTTGCAAGTGAAGACTTTACAAACTGAATTGTTATTATACAGTAATACCAGTCTCTTTGAGTCCAACGTATCGCCACAAACATTTCAAAAGGTTTTAATTGATACAAAACCTATTTGGCCGTCAGACCAGTCAGTTCAGTAACTAATGAAACTGAGCTGTAAAAGAACAGGTAATTGACTGCAACCAGGATTAGAAAAACATTTTGAGTTGTGTGAAACTTGACATAACAAATGTAAAATGGCTGTAGCATAATTTGGGTCACAGGTAGAGTGGCATCAAATCAATACAGTTTTTAACATTCAAATGAACTGCATTAATAAATATTATACCTATAAACAGGGGTGACAATAGGAGATGAGTGGTTACATTTTTAGTGAGGGACAGTTTGTGACATTTAGTCAACACATACCACAGACTGAAATCAACAATTACCACAGATGATGGAAATGTAAGCTTAAAAAGGCATACACAGAAAGAAAACCAAAAAAAAAATACGCTTGTGTTGTATTCTTCATGCACTAATAGCTAGCTAACAAGGCTTAGATAACTGCAGGACAGAAATGAGGGAATATATTACTGATTTAAGTGCAAAGTGGTGAGCAGCTTTAGAAGTGATGGCAACCAAAAAGAAGGCAATTTAAGTACAGCACACAAACACAGTTAACACCAGAAATAACAAATCATCCATAGTATCTGGGTGTTCAAATACATGCTTTGGGTGAGATACAGGCTAGAGATGCTAAAAAACAAAAGGTGAAATAACAACTTAAAACCCCTATTTATGAGCACTTATGATGATTAGCTGCAAACTGGTTAAGTTTATTCCTGCCTTCAGGTCTGTTGTTATTGTATTTTTTTCTATTTAAAGACTGTTACAGAGGAAGTGAGATGTTACAACCGATACAGTCACTTCATTCAATTTGCATCCTTTCTTAAAGGACCAGTGTGCAGGATTTAGGGGGCTCTACTGGCAGAAAATCAATATATTATTCATAATTTTTTCCATGCGTGTATAATGACCTCAATCATGTTTTTGGTACATTAGAATGAGCCCTTCGTATCTACAGATGGAGAGGGATCTCTTTGGCGGAGTACGCCATGTTTCTACAGTAGCCCAGAATGGCCTTTCACGTTTTTAACCTGAAGGCACCATAGGTTCTCCTACAGGCTTAGAAGGGGAGGTGTGAAGGGAAGCGTATTCAGCTGATTGATCAATCTAAAATCTCACCACTAAATCCTAGCCACCGGACCTTCTTTTGTTTTTGTTTTTTTTTGTTTTTTTTAGAAAGCCTTCAGACAAGGAGGCCGTTTTAAGGTACGTTGTTGTAGTAATCTCTCTTTAGGCTACTCTGTAAGCTGTCATGCGGGTGTAGTTTTTGTGGTGACTCCTGGCCGCCCACAGGAACAAAGCAGCTGCCATCATCTGCAGAGGGAAGGAGATGAGGGCAAGGTAGAGGGACCAGCCCAGCGAGCCCTCCACCCCATCTGGCGGTGGGGAATACTTGTGGAGCAAATCCAACCCAGCCAGGAAACAGCAGACGGTGCCCAGAGAACACAGACCTGATGAGTACAGGAGAGACGTAAAAGACGGACAACACAAAACAGCAGATCTGAAGCACTGCATTGTGTTTGTGAAGGCAGCAGGATGAGAGAAGTGTGGATTTATGCATCAGCTACAGTAACCAACCACCACAGATTCGTGTTGGAGCCAAGAAAATCTAAACTGCAGTTGTTCCACCAGTAGCTGGATGCCCTGACCCCTGATCCACACTGACTCCAGCTGATTCCATTTTTGTTGAAGATAGATAGATATATACTTTAGTTATCCCGAGGGAAATTCAAGTATCCAGTAGCATATGAAACATACATACATTAAACCTATATTAAAATAACTTATAACACAGAAGCCACAGTAAAACAGTGCAAAAACAGTAAACAGTGCAAATGGAGTACAGATGGAAGTAAAGAGTACAGATTTGTCTATTGTCCTCCCTGCCATGACTAGGAGCTGTTGTACAGTCTGATGGCCAGGGGGAAGTCTGTTGGTGGAGCTGGGCTGGGACAGCAGTCTGCCACTGAACACACTCCTCTGCCCGATGAAGGTGTTGTGCAGAGGGTGGTGGGCGTGGTCCAGTATGGACAGCAGTTTGTCCAGGGTCCTTCTGTCTGTCACTGTCACTAGAGAGTCCACCACTGAGCCAGCTCTCCTCACCAGTCTGCCCAGTCGACAGGCGTCTCTCTTCTTGCTGCTTCCTCGCCAGCAAACTACAGTATAAAAGAGGACGCTGGCCACCACAGACTGGTAAAACATCTGCAGCAGTTTTTTGCAGATGTTGAAGGACCCCAGTCATCTCAGGAAGTACAGACGGCTCTGCCCTTTCCTGTGGAGAGTGTCCATATTTTCTGTCCAGTCCAGCTTGTCATCCAGCTGCAGCCCCAGATATTTGTAAGTCCTGACCACCTCCACAGGTTGGAGATGTGGTTTCTTCCTTCTGAAGTCCACCACCATCTCCTTGGTCTTGGAGGTGTTCAGCTGCAGATGGTTGGTCCTGCACCACCTCACGAAGTCCTCTACCAGGCTCCTGTACCCCTCCACCTGTCCATCCTTGATGCAGCCAACTATCACAGTATTGTCTGAGTATCTCTGCATGTGGCAGAGCCCGGTGTTATACTGGAAGTCAGATGTGTACAAGGGGAAGAGGACGGGAGAGAGAACGGTGTGATGCTCCGGTGCTGCTGACCACCGTGTCTGACATGTGGCCCTTCAGTCTGATGTACTGTGGTCTCTCTGTGAGGTAGTCCGTAATCCATGTCACCAAGTGTGGGTCCACCCTCATTTCTGTCAGCTTGTCTCTCAGCAGGAGCGGCCGGATGGTGTCGAAGGTGCTGGAGAAATCAAAAAACGCCATTCTCACAGCGCCGCTCTCCTTGTCCAGATGTGAGTAGGCCCTGTGGAGCAGATAGAGGATGGCATCCTCCACACCCACTTTCTCCTGGTATCCAAACTGCAGTGGATCTTGTGCATGGTGAACCTGGGGTCTGAGGACATGTAGCAGCAGCCGTTCAAAGGTCTTCATAATGTGTGATGTCAGTGCTACTGGTCTGCAGTCACCCGGCTCCCTGGGGTGTTTTTTCTTGGGAACCGGGATGAGACATAAAATCTTCCAGAGTACTGGGACCCTCCCCACCTGCAGGTTCAGGTTGAAGACATGCTGGAGTGGTTTTCATGCCATCCCAGACCTCCCTCATGTTGTTTTGCTGCAGCTTCTGTTCTACCTTCCTTCTGTATTCCTCCTTCGCCTCTCTCAAGTGGACCTTGAGTTCCCCCTGATTCTGTCCGACTTTTCTGCATCGCAGAATTCATAGGGCCCTATAGTAGGTTAGATAATTGCCAGCGAGACATGTCTTTTAATGTCAATAATTTTTCAAAATTGAAGCTTTTTCAATTGCTGTCATTTTAAAGCCGAGCACAGCAACAGCTCTGGCTCTGTCTGCTCCTCCAGAACATACTGACGTGAGTCATCTCATAGCTTGTCAGTAACGCTCTCTATGTTTAAAATAAAAAAAAAAAGATGTCTTTGTAGCCTTTACCAGAGTTTATGTTCATGTTTATACTGCAGTATCGTCAAGGTGTTTCCTATTTGTCCATTCTTTGGGTGTCACAAGTGCCATTAAATCATACAATAGATGAGTAGAAATAAAGAATATATACCTGTCAATATTAACAGCCCTAAATTCAATACTTGCATAGCCCATGGAGCACAAACTACCAAAAACTATCTTCGCGGAGGCGTTAAGAAACGAGGATCATCATCATCATTTTGACTATATGGGAGTGCTCAACATCTGATTTTACATGGAAGTACAGGTTTTCTCCCAATAAGTTAATCCACAGCCCCACACACACACACACACACACACACACACACACACACACACACACACACACACACACACACACACACACACACACACACTTCGAAGATCAGTTGACTATAGGCAAGACTTGACAATTCTGATTTGACTATGTAAATCGTTAGTCTGGGACAGCCCTAGTGAGCATTGAAAGCATTATATGTAACATTTGTGCATTAAAATATCTAACAACGACAGGACCTAAATACTTACATTATCCAAAATATTTCCAACAATATTCATATCCAGATAAATCATTATTTTATTTAAGATAATGGTACATTTCATTTGGTCGGTTGTCTATGGCATCATATTACATCTATCTATATATATCCTTCAACACATTACCTCGTCCGCGAACACGATTTCTGCTTCAGTCACATCAGAGATTGTCATCGGCAATGGTGGTTGTTTGACAATAACGACAAAAAACTCTGATGATCCTACACTAGTTCACGATGTCATCAATGTCTACCTTCTGTTATTTTTTTAATTGGGTAAGATCATTTCCATACCATTTTTCTGTGTTCTGTGGCTGGAAAATGCGAAATATGCATGCATTTCTCTCACCTGCAAGTACATGGAGCACTCCCACAACCAAAGTGGGGGTGAAGCTGCGGCACAGGCAGGCGCAGACCCCAACAAGGCCGCTGAGGAAGACTAAAGCCAGAGACACCAACGGCAAGAGAAACTGGCACCTCCACAAGTCTGAAAAAAGTGAGAACATTACCAAAAAAAAAAACTATGTACAAAAACATTATCTAATGTTCAAAGATGGCAGGTGTATGTTAAGACAGTAAAGGGAGGGGGACAGAGCAAGATGGTAAATTTTAACAAGTTTTTAAAAATTAAATTACAGGCCCATGTGATAAAGAAAAACAACTAATGAATCTCCAATTTTACACAATTCAAGTATATGTCCAGGTAATTTGAAGACAGAAAACGTACAGCAACCTACAGAGACAGGGTAGACTCACATGTTCTCAACAGATCTTCTTCACTGTTGTGGTTTCCAGGTGACCTGTATTTTGGAATAAACTGCTGAGGAAGAGTGAAGCTCACACACTGCGTCTCCATCTTTGGATCTAAAGTCAGAATCAGAGAAGCACAAACTCAACCAGTACACAGGATGTGATGCAGGCTTGGGCAGTGTGACGATAATATACAGTCCACCACGAGACGATAAAAACGCATCTGCCATCAGAGATTTTGATATATAATTTATACTGCGGTAGATATCAGTATACCTCATTATCATGTCTGAATAACATGATATCTATCTGATGGTATGGGATTTAGGATGTGAAATTCATTCAGCATTTGAATAATGTCGCCTGCAGAGAGCTGTATTGTGACAGATGATGACATTTTTTGATCAGGAAGTCTCACCTGGCTCTTTGAACCAGTGCGACTGGCCTGGCACCTGGATGCACCTCCACCACAGTCCCAGGGTGCCGTTCAGGCGGAACATGGTGTCGCTGTAAGTCTTCTCATCAAACTCTCCATTGATGAACTCCTCTTTGAGCTCGGAGGCATTGCTCCCCTTCCCTGGTGTACAGCTGTACTGGTACCAGTGCTGAGTTCCCACAGCCACAGAGAGGTACACTGTGGCCAGCAGGCTCAGCACCGAGCCGATGACCAGAGCTGTGGCATATCGATTGTCTACCATGGTCTAGATTCAGACAGGTCGTTTTGAGCCCGTATTTATAAGGAGAAACTGCTCTTATATAGATAAAAAAAAAATACAAATGCGGTTTCACTGCGTTATGAAGCCTGTGTTGTATGGCTAAAAATGATATTTCCGCTTGGTGTTTAGGCACCACGGCATGTCTGTTAACTCTTGCCAGGTAGTATGACAGTGTCAGAGTAACACAACATTGTACTCTACTCAATCCTATTGCTACTGTGCTGCATTTTGAGGAACGTCGTAAACACAGAGGCGTTCACAACCTGCCGAAGAATCAAAGATACACACAGGTTAGTGTTTAGCTTAGTCTTAAGTGCAGCATTACATCCTGTTGCTTAACCTAATAGTTAGTAAGCTACAGTAAAAACCTCAGTTGTTAGCTAGTTAGGGATGTTGCGTGTAGCTCAACGTTAATTGTTTCAGCTAATAATAACAAAGGAAGCTTCCTGAAGTGAACATCTTATCAGCTAGCTAAAGCTAATCATAGTTAGCTACAGCTGGCTGCATAAGAATCGAAACATTTAAACAACTACTAAACGTTAAATATTTAATTCACGTTTTTATTTACCTCTGCGCAGAACAAAACCTCTAAAAAATTGCGTTATTTCTTTTACCTGTTAAATTTCATGCAGGCCTCCGCGCTCTTCTTCTACGTTTCTAAGAGTTTTCTTC
>NC_060153.1:9987078-10063573 GCF_021292245.1 Micropterus dolomieu | reverse complement strand
CACACACACACACACACACACACACACACACACACACACACACACACACACACACACACACTTCGAAGATCAGTTGACTATAGGCAAGACTTGACAATTCTGATTTGACTATGTAAATCGTTAGTCTGGGACAGCCCTAGTGAGCATTGAAAGCATTATATGTAACATTTGTGCATTAAAATATCTAACAACGACAGGACCTAAATACTTACATTATCCAAAATATTTCCAACAATATTCATATCCAGATAAATCATTATTTTATTTAAGATAATGGTACATTTCATTTGGTCGGTTGTCTATGGCATCATATTACATCTATCTATATATATCCTTCAACACATTACCTCGTCCGCGAACACGATTTCTGCTTCAGTCACATCAGAGATTGTCATCGGCAATGGTGGTTGTTTGACAATAACGACAAAAAACTCTGATGATCCTACACTAGTTCACGATGTCATCAATGTCTACCTTCTGTTATTTTTTTAATTGGGTAAGATCATTTCCATACCATTTTTCTGTGTTCTGTGGCTGGAAAATGCGAAATATGCATGCATTTCTCTCACCTGCAAGTACATGGAGCACTCCCACAACCAAAGTGGGGGTGAAGCTGCGGCACAGGCAGGCGCAGACCCCAACAAGGCCGCTGAGGAAGACTAAAGCCAGAGACACCAACGGCAAGAGAAACTGGCACCTCCACAAGTCTGAAAAAAGTGAGAACATTACCAAAAAAAAAAACTATGTACAAAAACATTATCTAATGTTCAAAGATGGCAGGTGTATGTTAAGACAGTAAAGGGAGGGGGACAGAGCAAGATGGTAAATTTTAACAAGTTTTTAAAAATTAAATTACAGGCCCATGTGATAAAGAAAAACAACTAATGAATCTCCAATTTTACACAATTCAAGTATATGTCCAGGTAATTTGAAGACAGAAAACGTACAGCAACCTACAGAGACAGGGTAGACTCACATGTTCTCAACAGATCTTCTTCACTGTTGTGGTTTCCAGGTGACCTGTATTTTGGAATAAACTGCTGAGGAAGAGTGAAGCTCACACACTGCGTCTCCATCTTTGGATCTAAAGTCAGAATCAGAGAAGCACAAACTCAACCAGTACACAGGATGTGATGCAGGCTTGGGCAGTGTGACGATAATATACAGTCCACCACGAGACGATAAAAACGCATCTGCCATCAGAGATTTTGATATATAATTTATACTGCGGTAGATATCAGTATACCTCATTATCATGTCTGAATAACATGATATCTATCTGATGGTATGGGATTTAGGATGTGAAATTCATTCAGCATTTGAATAATGTCGCCTGCAGAGAGCTGTATTGTGACAGATGATGACATTTTTTGATCAGGAAGTCTCACCTGGCTCTTTGAACCAGTGCGACTGGCCTGGCACCTGGATGCACCTCCACCACAGTCCCAGGGTGCCGTTCAGGCGGAACATGGTGTCGCTGTAAGTCTTCTCATCAAACTCTCCATTGATGAACTCCTCTTTGAGCTCGGAGGCATTGCTCCCCTTCCCTGGTGTACAGCTGTACTGGTACCAGTGCTGAGTTCCCACAGCCACAGAGAGGTACACTGTGGCCAGCAGGCTCAGCACCGAGCCGATGACCAGAGCTGTGGCATATCGATTGTCTACCATGGTCTAGATTCAGACAGGTCGTTTTGAGCCCGTATTTATAAGGAGAAACTGCTCTTATATAGATAAAAAAAAAATACAAATGCGGTTTCACTGCGTTATGAAGCCTGTGTTGTATGGCTAAAAATGATATTTCCGCTTGGTGTTTAGGCACCACGGCATGTCTGTTAACTCTTGCCAGGTAGTATGACAGTGTCAGAGTAACACAACATTGTACTCTACTCAATCCTATTGCTACTGTGCTGCATTTTGAGGAACGTCGTAAACACAGAGGCGTTCACAACCTGCCGAAGAATCAAAGATACACACAGGTTAGTGTTTAGCTTAGTCTTAAGTGCAGCATTACATCCTGTTGCTTAACCTAATAGTTAGTAAGCTACAGTAAAAACCTCAGTTGTTAGCTAGTTAGGGATGTTGCGTGTAGCTCAACGTTAATTGTTTCAGCTAATAATAACAAAGGAAGCTTCCTGAAGTGAACATCTTATCAGCTAGCTAAAGCTAATCATAGTTAGCTACAGCTGGCTGCATAAGAATCGAAACATTTAAACAACTACTAAACGTTAAATATTTAATTCACGTTTTTATTTACCTCTGGGCAGAACAAAACCTCTAAAAAATTGCGTTATTTCTTTTACCTGTTAAATTTCATGCAGGCCTCCGCGCTCTTCTTCTACGTTTCTAAGAGTTTTCTTCTTCTTTTTAAATTTAACGTCATTTGTCAACCAGCGTGTTAGGCGCACTACCGCCACCTTGTGCTTCAGAGTGTGAACTACTATGTCTATCTAACCTATTGAAGATGGACGGATAAGTTATTTAAACATATCAGTATCAGCATGTGTGTCAGCTGATAAGTAATATAATATTGCAGTAGAGACATTTTAAAAACGTTATGTTGAAAACACCTGGTTTATGTTTGATGAAAACATAAAAGCTCATAGTCTCATATCTACTGATATGGACAAAGAAGAAAATCCTTAATGTGCCGCATCTTCTTTGTTTTCTATTAATATTTAGCAGATAACTTTGTGCCCACTCTGCAAACCAATATCCCTCTAAGATAAAGTTTACGTCAAGAACAATTCATGAATTTCCAATAAAGGTACTAATAGAGAGCATCTGGACACTGCAGTACACATACCACTGATTTATTCAAGAAAAATATTGTTAAAAAGAGTTTAGTTCATAGCCATTATTGTAATCTTACCCCCCATTATTCCCATTCATTTTATTTCCAAAGCTACCACCAAGACACAGTTTAGGCAGAGATTCACATACATTCTCCATCTTTACTACAACAAATTAAATATAGCTTTAATCAGGACAAATCATTTAATCTATGGACATATCAGAAGTCCCACAGTGCACCTGTAGTTGTATGATAATACATATAGTATTTCCCTGATGAGTCTGTGACATAAAAAAATAACACATTCTCTGAAATACAGGCTGCTGTGATGATTCATTTGGCAATATCCAATTTTTTTGAAGAAAAAAAAAGGTTTTCAATACAAATGTCATACAGGATCAGCGAGGTAGAGCTGATGTGATGGTTAAATAAAACATAAGGCAAAAAATAAATTCGTACACTTTTCATAAAGACACGTTCGATCATTGATGTCCCAGATTTACCTTCTTTCACACATTACAGCTTTTTAAAATAAAAAAAAAACAACACATCAAGCTCACACAGCATGTGCTCATTTGGGATTTGTTCATCAGCGAGAAGTGCAAATTGATTCCTTTTGCGCAGCAGCGAGTTCCCTTCTTATCACAACAAATCGTCTTTATTGAAGAGTCTCCTGTGCTGTTTGTAGTCAGACAGGACTGTTGCATTCAGGATGTGGGTTGTAGTAAACTCCACACTGCATGGCCCTGAGCTGCAGGGGGCCTCTTCCAGCTCCAGGACAGTCACATTGTTGGGTGCAGCTGTGCTGAGGATGTTGGCCGGGACAAAAAGAGTCAACTGAGGACCCCGGCTCGGCCAGTAACGTCCCAAGTTGAAACCATTAATCCAAACTTGCCCCTGAAAAAAAACAAACATTTAAATTAGTCTACTGTATTTGCATTTCATTTTACAAAAGACATTTAGAAAAACTGGTGTAAACGGGCTAATATTTTCAATTATGATTGGTTGAGTTTTTCATCTGGTCAAACTCCTCAATATCTATATACCTGTAATTTATACAAACCAAAAAAAAAGGAATTAGGCCTTTAATAAAAACTCGACACATGACACATTACTTTTTGGGCTGCGACCAACGGTTATTTTCCTTATTTTGTTTAGCATATTTTGAAATAGTTGATCAATCATTTAGTCTGTAAAATGTTGGGAAATACTCTAGTGAAAAATGCCCATTACAGGTACTCCTAAATCCATGATGTAGAATACAAATTGCTTGTTTTTATTACCAACCCTCCAAAACCCAAAGATATATTCAATTTACAAGACTCTACAGCAGAAGGCAGCAGAAAATATGTTGACATCTGAGAAGCTGGAACCAGTACCACTGAAATCAGTATAGATTTCTTTTAAAGGACAAAATTGCTTCAATTCTAACTACATGTCATGTCCTGTATGGATGACATGCCTTTCTCCATTTGGGCAGTTTGAGGTAGGTGTCCTGGGGCAGGTCTGGGATACCGTCAGGAATGATGAAACTTCCCTTGTAGAAGGCTGGAAGGGAAAGAGCAGCAGGCTGAGGTGGGTCTGTTGGTTTGGTTTCACTGAGAAGGCCGCGACTGACTGCTTCATCGACACTGAGACTGTACATGGTCCAGCCAAGGAGCGTATCTGTCCCCAGGGTCAAGTTGGACACCAGGCCCTGTGCAGCAAGGACCCCAGACAGGAAGAGCAGAGGGGGAGCATCATGTTGGTAAGTCACCAATCATTTCACACAGGTTGAAATTCCTACCGACATATCTGCTTGATGGAAACTCTAAAGTACAGTAAAGCCCCACGATAGTTAGAAAGACATCTACATGTCACAGCACATAAAGTCACTTTAAAATGTAGCTGAAAAAAAAAAACAACAACCTTAAAGTCATTGATGTCTCTTCCGTAGTTGATTCGGCCCATGCTCTCCACCAGTATGTCCACCTGACTGCCAGCTGTCCCTGTCACGTTGATAGTTAGGGCTTTGTTCCTTTCGAGAATCCCCACAGCCACCTTCAGAAGAAATCAGCATGGCTTTTATGTTGGCAGACTTCCGATTCATATCAGAAATAATCAGAGTTTGCAACATTTTTAACTCAGAATCATTTGTAACATTTCTATATGGATCTATGGATCCAAATAGAAATGTTACAGTCAAAATACCAAAACAATACTGTTTTCTACACCCAACTATAAAAACATGCAACTGTAAAAATACTGCTGCTAATCTAAAAGCTACAGACATGTTTGATGGTATCAAATAAATATTTTGAAAGTTTGATGGCAGCTGCACATTTAACTGATCCAGTGGTGAGCAATGATGACAAACTCTGTGAAATGAGCGTGGAGCATGTGCGTGAATCTGCGTATAATATCTAATAAGAAACAATCAGACTCACCCCGTTCACTGACACATACGCTCTATCATGGACGCCGTTCAGCGGGGACGACAGTGGAGTTGGTGTGCTGCAGTTAACAGGCAGAGTCGTCCTGTAGAGCACAAAACCAAAGGCCTACAGGACCAACAGGGAAGAGATAAATCAACAACTGAAGAAAAGTTAAAAAGCATCATCAATCATATGACAAAATATTGCTGGTGAACTTGTGTGGAGGGGGCAACAATACGTTTTTTACTACATGAAACAGCAAAACATTAAAGGGTACCTGGTTCAGTTCAACGAAAGTCTGAGGATTCAAGCTTTTGATGGGCCCGGAGAAAGACAGTATTTCTAAAGCGTCTGATACCGTCTGGAGCTGAGGTGACAGAGGGTTACTTTTTTAGTATTTATTCTTCATGTTTTAAATCAGGTGACAAAAAAGTGAGATCTCGAAAAGTAAAGGCTTTAATAACTTAATACAGATATGAATTCATAGAAACACAGTGTCAACATAGTACCTACCTTTTTCATAACAACAGTCCCATAGGAATACTTTGGAGTTGTTGGTGGTATTGGTCCCGCTGGTATCTCATGGTACTGTTGTGAAAAGATACACTAGTTCTTCACTACAGTACACTGTACTGTACATAAGTAAAAAAAACAACAACTAATAACACCCCTTACGTTTGCACAGAATACAGCTGAAGTGATTTTTAAAAGCAAAACTAGAGGGCTGCACTGGTGTTCTTACCATTTTGATCACCTCTCGAATAGCAAAGTACTTCTCTGTGAGGTCTCCTGCTTCTGTGAGCGGGGCATCGTAGTCGTAGCTTGTGGGCTGTGGTAAGTATGGTGCATTGGCACCTGAGGTAACAAGAAGAAATTATCGTTGTGCCGATAATTTCGGCCAATATGAGCTAATTGCAGATATATCTATATTGGTGTTTTTAACAGCCGATAAATGACAATTAAAATAAAGAAACAGAGAGACAGATGCCGGATCCTTCAATCATGTTGTGTTGCATTGTTGGTCCACCAGAAGGCACTCTAAACATAGCAATCATATGACATAATTAACTGTACTTTTGTTCAAAGTACTTTTTATCCCAGTAACAATAAAAAAGAGTTTTATTTTAAGCTGACTTTTGTCATGTTATCTTGGTGAGGTCTCATAACTACACATAAGAAATGTTAGGGATAATCTTATATGTTGCGTGTTTCTGAAAAGAAGAAAAAAAAAAAAAAAAAAAAAAAAAAAAAAAAAAAATCGGCCAATATGTTGGAATATTAATTAATTTATTAATAATATATACTCGGTAATCGGTATTGGTCTTAAAAATTCCATTTGGGTCAGGCTCTACTTAAAACGATTATGCCATCTCATTAATCCAGTCTGTCGAAGTGCACTCACCATTCCAGTATCCAAAGTTAGTTCCTCCTATGAACATATACCTGTAAGGAGACAAATGAAAATAAAATGTTGACATAGGCTAAATAAAGCACAAATAATAACTGTAAACTGCATTTATTCTTTCTCTTCAAGAGCATGTATTTGCAGATGTACATTATGTAATTATTAACCCTTTATAACAACTTGTACACACTTACAATTTATTAGTGGATAGCCCCTTGAGATGAAGCATCTCATTTTTAAGGGGTTCCAAAAACACAAATACATACTACAAAGACAAAACATAACTAGTACACAACAAATACACAGAACAAGTACACAAAAACAGTTGGCTCACTCAGCTTCTTCCACCCACACCCCATACCAACAACAATTACATCACATTCCTGACATTAGCTGATGATGCCGCATCAGTGTGTCTTAACTTGCCCCAGAAATCTGTAGACTCACAGGTTGACATTTGCTCCAGCGGCCAGGATCTCGTTGAGGGACTTGGCCACTCTGGCAGACGACACGACGGAGTGAGGTGACCCCCAGTGGTCCAGCCAGCCAGTGTAAAATTCAGAGTTCACCTGTTAACAGAGGAGGAAAACCCTCTGAGCATCTGAGGGAAAATGTAGTGTGGTTTTAAAATACAAACCGTATCGAGGGAAATACTTGCCAAAGGTCCACTAGGTTCAGCGTGTCTCTGTGCCTCGAAGGCAGCAGTTACATTTCCGCCTAACAGAATTAACAACACAAACATAAGCTCACATGTATTTGTGCGATTTCCTTGTTACTTCTGACTCATCAAAAATGCGTCATTAAAGGCAGAATGAGTAGGATTTTCCTAAAAACGATGTATAGACTCATGCAAAAATAATGCCTTTTAATCATCACCACGCATGGCAGTGTCTGTATCTGCAGACACCCTGCCCTCTGCCTGTATTTTTTTATTTAGCTGTGTTTGGGATGTTTCTGCATCAAACCCTTTGGGCAGTGGGTGTAGCCCCAGCCAATAACAGCTACAAACACTGAGGTTAACATAGTTAAGATTGCTATAAAAAAATCTACTTTTCCATTACAACAAATGTAATGTTCCAATAATAGTGTCTAGCAGTGTACGTCCACACTAAGTCTTACTATCAACCAATGCAAATAACTATATGTTTTGAGAAAACCTACAGACCCTCCATGTTGTAGTGCTGAGTTTGAGCCTTTTTACATACAGTCTGTGGTTTGAGCTTAGAATCATTTTCTGTCGAAAACACAAGCCATGGCGGTAGTAAGTTGACGGTCGGAGACTCACTGCTATTGTCTGTAATGAGCTGGTATACAGTATATCTGACGGTAGCTAACATTACTGTTAACAATGTATTTTTAACGTTCAAGAACTTATACAGCAGTATATACAGCATTGGGCATACGTTTCTGGTGTTGTTGAGCCAGGGAGGAGAGGCCAACTTTGAATGTTGTGTTTACAAACTGCAACCAACAAATCCGACTCATTCTGCCTTTAAGTCAATGTGAAGGGAAAAAAACAACCTATCACTTAAATCGCAAAATATTAAAGTAAGGTACCTCATATGTAAAGTATCTTAGCAAATGGCTTTTGCAATACAACGGTAACTTCACATAGCAACACATAACTGAACCTTTAACCCCACTATCAATATTTGCTGTAAATTGCAGAACACTGACTAGCCACCTGACACCTACCTGGCCCAAAGTCAACAGTGGCGTAGAGACCTTGTATTGTGCCACACTTGAGGTAGCCGATCCCAGCTCCATCTGTGGTGAAGAGCACCACCTCCTCTCCCAGGTGAGAGCGGAACAGCGTGGACAGGTGACGCATGTAGTTGTAGTCGCAGGCGAAGTAACTGCCATACTCATTCTCCACCTACCAAACAGAGGCACAACCAGAGATGTTATTTCCTTCGTGAATTAAGTGCTATAATGACACGTAATACACAGCAACAGAATCAACCACCTGCACAGTGATGATAGGACCTCCATTCTGGTAGAGAAATGGCTTTATCATTGGCAGTAGCTTCCCCATCCACTTATCTACTGCTGCAATGTAATCTGAAATATACAAATTATATTGTTACAACCGTGCCTATATTCAATCATTCATGCTATTTACCTTTGATTCTCACCTGGATCTGAGGACCGCAGCACAATGTCTTTCTTGTTGAGAAGCCAGGCAGGCAGCCCACCCTGGTGGACAGAATAACGCAAACAATGGTTGGTGCAACTTAAATGGCATACTATAAAGAAATGACCACAAGTTTAACTGATTATAAAGTATTTAAAAAGTAGCTGCAAGTTTGTCATTGTCCTTCATGAAGAATAATGATTGCGGTCCACTTTCACTTATCAGTTCTAAAACATTCCAGGAGTGACTAGTTCTCATACTGCAGAACAAATACCAAAACACCCATAGATACAAAACCACTCCTGCAACATAATGTACTCTCATTTCCCCCGAAATATTGCCAAATACACTTCTACCAACCTAAAAGCAGTGTATTTCACCTTATTTTGTCTCAAAACAAACTATTTCTGCATATGAATGAACAACTGAGAGGTAGACTATGCTTAAGTTATGGTTTTAATAATTCTTTCCACTGTGAAAAGTGTCAAGATTTGACTCCACTTTGACTGATGTTAATTAAAGCTGATTTCAGCTGCAGTTCTTTGTGAAGGAGTGAACTACATACTTGTACAGCAATCATCAATTAAACCATGAATCCTTCCTAGTTCACTGAACAGTAAACCTACGACTAATAGTTTGTTCTAGTCTGTAAATAAATTGATCAGATGTTTTCTGTGTATAATCTTGATCTTCAAAGTAAGTACTACCTATAGCTATCAAATAAATGTAGTAGTTTAAAAGGTACAATATTTCCCTCTTAAATGTGTTTAAGTAGAAGTGATCATCAGCAGGGATCTAAATGCCTTTTCATTATGAGGTCTCTTCATTGTTCTGTAAGGGTAAGTCTGTTTCTGATATGTACTGTAAGCTGAGAGTTAAATATTTAAGTAATATTAAGTATTTCCTAATTACCTCTGAATACCCTCAAACTCAAGATGTGTACATCTGCTGACGAACGCACTCACCATGTCCCACTCTGCACATATGTAGGGACCAGGCCGAAGGATGACCAGTAAGCCGATGTCTTGGGCCAGCTTAAGGAAATATTCCACATCCCTTTCTCCGCTAAAATTGTAGAGGCCCGGAGACTCCTCGTGATAGTTCCAGGGGATGTACCTTCAACAAGAATGAAGTGTTAGTTTAATCCAAACACACGACTCAAGTTATTTATGGAAGTTGAATGTTGTGGCTGGCTCATATACACAAGAGACCAGGATAATTCACTCTATATCGATACTGTTTTACAGGGAGTCCTGGGTGCATAAACAAAAAATAAGACAATTAAAACATATCAGACAGTAGCATCAGTTGGTACAATGTGTCCATCAAGTGCACAGTTACTTGAACTATCTCCACTACGCTGTTAGTACCAGAAATTTGAGGAGGTTTGTCACATTATGTGGTCTAATGGCACAAACATGCAAACGTTTGGAACAGAAATGTGAAGTCAGTTAGTTTTTGTTTTGCAGCCAGTGGAGACATGGCAGCCTGTGACCCGAAACAACAAACCAAAGTCAGAGCAAAGCGTGCAGAGAGCGAGACACGAGTCAAACCTACGTCTGGATGGCATTCAGTCCTGCCATGTACATCTTAAGCAGTCGATCCTTCCAGTAGACTCTGGGGACCCTGTTGTAATGGATGCTTCCTGCTATGTAACGAAACTCTTCCCCATCCTTCCGAAAGCAGTCATTCTTGTAATCCACGCTGAATGACGGAGGCGCCCCGAGCTGCAGGTCAACACATCATAATTTGAATCAGAGCTGACTTTATAGGCATCACAGTGATCACCACTTGTAGACAGTTTATACTGCGTTCCAATGTGTGGTTAAAGTTTCATGTTTTCATGGGGCAGGGCTGACATCTCAACTGACTTTAGAACGTGTCATCCAGAGAGTGCAACCTTGACTTTCTACTAAAGGTTGTGAATAATGCTTCATTGTAAGATACTGTACCAACCAACCAACATAGTTTAAATATTTTCCCATTGAAGGTGTTTTTAAATGCCTGATTGGTAGATTGGACTATATAGATTACAAGTATACAAATTGAAGTTTGGCTTCTAGATTAAAACACAAGAATGTATTTGTTTTACTGAACTGAGACAAAAACTGAAATTATGAGCCAAAAGTACCCGATGTATGGCAAATCTGCACATTTTACTGATCTTAATATACCTTCAAGACTATCAAAAGGTATTAATAACTGTCATTTAGATGTGTGTAAGGTCTATGTACTCAGATATGTGCTAATCAATCTAACAGCAAGTTACAGTCCTTTATGTAGAATTTTGGTGGCAGGGTTTTTCATAAAAGTAGACATATATTGTGTTTCTATCAGCTTAATGTTATTGCAGTAAAGCTGCGGGTACAACTGCTTTAATGTCGAGAATAGAGTATAAAAACGTTTTTAAAATCAAAGGTACTCACTGAATATCCAAACAGCAGCAGCAGTATGCTTCCCACTGCGAGCAGAGACATGATGAGTCCTCACACGAGGCCTGCTGTCCGGTTTTAAGTGCAGAGTCAAATTAATGTACATTTACATCAAGTATTTTCTTGACCAGTCAGCTGCTGTACTTCCTCGAGTCCACCGATATTTTGAACGGGCGGCGTCATGAGTTGAGGAAGTAAAGTCATGTGATGCTGAATTGTTGTGGTGTGAAAACGCTCTTTAACCAGTAGATGGCAGTGGTGCGCGTTTTATTTCGGTGAAATTATGCGCATGGGCATCTAGTTTTAGTAGCGTTTATGAGGGAACCAACGATGCAAACGCAGTGTTACCAAGGATACAAATAAAAATCTGGTCTGAAAAATACAACATAAGAATATATTTACATTTCTTTAAATTAAGAAAAGGAAAAATTATTTCATTTCATCTGCTCACTAGCTTGTTTTATTAGGGGAAACATGCAGATTAAATATGTGAAGGACATGAAGTTAATGAATAGATAGTATTTGAAGTGCACTGATGAAAGTGAAAATCCACATTACATTTTAGAGACATTGGATTATGTATCACTACAAAGCATGAAAGTTATTAGGCATTCCATAGACCATATCAATAATGAACACATTTAATTTTTTGCATGACTACATAATAGGTTACATTGGATCATTAAACAAACAGGAATAGCTTTTCTTCTTTCCTTCTTTTTTTTAAAAGTTTCTTGAGACATCTGTACAATAATGTATGCTTGTGTGTTTCATAAAAGAAAAATAATACACCTTTTTTACCAATTTGAGTATGAGATTATTTTATTTCAGGTAAAATACTTCTTATTAAAGTGGAGATTGTTCAAATGTTCTTCTTTAATTCAACATATATCATACTCTAAGCCTCATAAACAGAATATATATATATATTTAAAATATATATATAAATATATATATATATATATATTTAAAATATGGTAGGCCTAGTAGAACCATATTTTTACATTACGGTCAGATCAATCAAAACTTTTATTACAAACTTAACGTCGAAATCTTACCCACAACAATATAACGCCACTAAGCTTAGTTAGTTACTTGTGTTTAATATGGTGTCTTCTATGTGTATTTTCTGCTGTACTGGGCCCCGCTTCAGAAAGTGGGATTAGTGAAAACTCTTAAGTATGTTGGGAAACTCTGGGTTTTCTGTTTCAGAGACTGACATCAAATAACCCCGCCAACCTATGCTGTGAACCTAACCTTCTCGGGAGGAGGTTTACTTCAACGAACTCTTGAGTTTCCCGTCTCAGGCTCAGGGTTTGTTAAGCCTGCTTTCTGAAACAGAGCCCTGACCATTGTCGTCACATACTTGTCGTTGAGTTAACTTGAGTTCTCCCTCCAGACCAGCAGGTGGCGGTAATGCGCTCCTCCTTGTTTACCATCCGCCACAGAAGCGGAAATAAAGCAACGTACACATCGCTGGCGGTGATCACACGTGGGTTCACAAGTTTGTAAGAGTAATGTGGTGAAGTCATTTTAATTAGAAATCATGTCGAAGAGGCAGACAGCTATGTCCGAAGAAAAGCCCGGTTCTGAAGTGGGGCACGGGGAGAAGGAGGAGGTCCAGGTACCGCCGCCGGAGACTAGACGAACCCGTAGCGGCCGCAAAGTGCGCACTCCTGCAGCACTGCTAGACTCTGAAGCCCCGGTGAGGACTCCCAGCCGGAGGACTAGGAGGTCTGTCCTCCAGGAGCTGCCGGCGGTGGAAGCGAAAAACACGGAGGAGGTAACGCGGAGACCCGAAAGTCTGCCCGAGGAGAAGGTCAGTATGTCCGCTGAACCGGAGCCCTGTACCGTTTCGGAGACTGCTGCAGACACAGACGGATCCGACCTTAACGGGAGTGGTGACATTCACCTGTCCGGGCCTGCACCAGTAGAAAGGGGACCCACGAGTACAGAGACCGCCCCAAAGAAGAAGCCTCGTTTGGTTTCGAGTGGAAAACAAAACCCGGTCATACCGCTGGGAAAACCTAAATCTGGGAGAGTGTGGAAGGACCGCAACAAGCAGAGGTGAGGATATCACTGTGGCAGCATGCAGTTTACGAACCTATCTATAATGTAGGCCAAACGTTACTTAAGTACAGTTTTGAGCTGATGTACTTTTCTTGAATATTCTTATATTATCTATCACTGTATTGCATTTCAGGGGGACATTTTGTACGTTACCAGTTACCTTTAAGCAGGGGCGTAGGAGCGACTTTAAACCAGGGGGGGCGCTGAAATGCTAGGGGGGTTCAGGGGCATGCCCCCCTGATTTTTTTATTTTTATTTATTTAAATAAAGCACTTAAATGCTCATTTCTAATTGCTTTTGAAAACAGAATGTACTTATTAGTGTGGCTGAAAGAGGGTATTTGTAGTGACAGAAGATGGAGAAAAACTCGGAGAGGGTCAGAAGGACGGAGTATAATATAACTAGAACAAAACTGACTACATACCATAAAAACCATGGAACAGCTGCTAGTTTATTTAGCTAGCCGCAGTACAAATGTATTTAGTTATCCCAATGTTACACTTGTGAGCTGTCTGTGATATTCCCTGTGTCTCACTTGGCCCTGACTCTTCCTGCAACAAATATTTGTGAACACAGAGCTGTCTTCAAAGCAAACTTTTATGACATGCTTTTGGTCTAACAAAGTCTTTTATTATGTGAGTTATAGAATTTACTACGTCTAGTAGCTATCCATACAACTTACAAGCTCGTCCTCCTCAGTTTGTTCTACTACTTCTCCTGTGACCTCTGTCCTCTTCCTCTTTAAATACTGTAGGATGCTCATCTCTGTGTGAACATTTTGACTACTTTTCAATTGTTTATGGACACGTAGCAGTGACACACACCTCAGGACACAAGTTTTTAAAAAAGTGGCCCAGGAGTTTTTCCCTGGTCAGCCCACTCTCCAGACAAAGCATTTGTTGGAGCCTCTGGGTCTTCAGAGACATTTATTCCTGCGTTCCTGAGAATTTTATGAAAGTAGAGTACATAACTAAATGAGCATTTTAAAATACATTTTCAAAACTAGAAACCCCTCTCTAACTCTCCTAAAGTAATCACTTCAGCTGAGCCCTTGAGTAGATAACTAGGCCTAAACAAGTCATATCATCATCAGTCTTACCATAAACTGGTGCTTTGGACTGTGCTGGCTTTGACTCTGTTCTGCTCTTGCCCTCATCTCTGATGTTCACCATGTCAGCGCTAGTACTGGTGCAGTGGTGGGTAGAGTACTCAAAATCTTTACTCAAGAAAATGTACAATTACTCCCATAAAAAGTTAGAGCAAAAAATTACAAACCTAATCAAGTGAAACTATAATAATATATTTCATCTGCTGTTCATCAGGTTAGAAACAGCTGCAACATAGTTATTTCTTGGGAATGCAATTTGCTTTGCTGGTTGATTATGATTAGCTATTTCTGTTTAAAACAATTCATTTCTTTTTTAAAATCTCCATGAAGATGTTGATAAGATCACTTTAAAATATCACGCTTGCTGCCCAGCCACTATTGTTGGCTGTATCTTTTATTATGGACATGTAGCCAACCAAACCACTCGCTTTGCAGTAGCACAGGCAGCCAATACAATCTGATTATTCCTAAAGCATCTAACGATCTAACGCAACACGGAGCAGCTTGTTGCTGAAGCAGGTAAACCTGCATACAAAGTCGTCCTCCTCATGTTACATTATATTAAAATGATTAAAGTGAGCTCAGTGCAGTGAGGTCAACAGATTTCTTCTCAGGGTTGGAATTGAAAAGACTGAATCGGTGCATCCCTAATTTACATGGAACACATTATAAATGAGAGACACTATTAGAATTAGTCTTGTATTTTGTATTTTAGTCTTGTAGTATTCTATTAACCTGGTATGTGGGATTATGTCTTTTAGGTTCTCAGCAGTGGTGAGAGATAAACAGTTGTGCACTTCTTGGGAAAAGAAGATGGAGGCCAAGCGAGAGAAGGACCTGGTGAAACAGTTTACTTTGCAGCTTAAAGAGGAGAAAGCCAAACAGAAAGAGGTAAGCTAAAATTGTCAATGAATTAAACCTTTAACGTAATTTTTTTGCACCTTTTCATTTATTCTGTATTTCTTGGCTTCTTAGGAAAAGAGGAAAAGGAGAGAAGACAACTTGAAACGCCGCGCAGAGAACGAACGCAAATCAGAGATTGTGCAAGTGGTACGTCAACCGTTAAACTGACACCCTAACACCACACAAACACGCCACTTCCAATTTTGTACAAGTAGTCTCCAGAATATGCGAGAATGAATTGTATTACAAGCAGTTCATATTACACTGTGTCTGCAACATAATAACCCAAACCATGAAGGTGTTAACACGAGCTGTAACCCACAGACCTTATTGTACAAAAGTGAAGGTGTAATGCTCAGAGTGGGTCAAAGAAGAACGTTAACAACTGAAAAGCCGTACTGCAGAGCTGATAACTCTTTATTAGGGGTGGGAATCTCTGGGCACGATTCGATCATGGTTCAGAGTGCTGCGATGCGATAATAAAACAATTATTGATGCATCATTTTTTTTCTATACAAGATCTCTGGATAATTACTAAGCATTTGATTTGTGCATTAAAATCCAAAAGAAACATCTCCTAATTAGCTTAAAAGGACTAGCATGTAACCCTAATTTACTTCCTTAACCTCAACTCCATGGTTCTTTATTTCTTTAACAACCAGTTGTCAGACTCCTCTGAACACTGAAATATAATTATCAGGATGTACAGTATTTATACTGGTACATTAATTTTACTTTGTTAAAAGTGACAAATTTAGCAAATGTTACATAATAGCCGAAAAATGTGCTGTACAGGGGAGATGTTAGCTAGCACTAACTGCCATCACTTTTCCAGCAGTTGGGGAAACTACAGACTTTTATTAACTGACACACTGACCAGTGTTTTGTTTGTTTTTTTTTAAAATAACAATTATTTTAAGTTAGTTTTATAGTGTAAAGACTTTTGTCTGACGTAATGCCTTAGTGGAACACAGATAATTAACAGTTTATTTATTGTATGTGTGATATAAATGTACATACACATGTATTAAATTCCACATATACATAGGGCCTATGTGGAACTTATTTTTCAATAATATGATAGTAATTTTTACACAAAAAAGATAATTGTTACGTTAAATATCTTCTCTAACACACATTAGATTTGCATTACAGATATGGAGAAAGTTGTGCTTCAGAATTAGATTGCTATTAAAAACAGAGGTAATGAAGTGAAAGGCAGGTGTTAATTAGCAACACAAGCACACAGAATCTTTGTGTTGGTGATTTTACTTTCTGTTCTTAATATTCTCTTGTCTAATTTGTATCACAGATCAGGAACACAGCAAAGATCAAGAGGATGAAGAAAAAACAACTCAGGAAAATTGAGAAGAGAGACACGCTGGCTCTGCTGCAGAAGTCACAGAAGCAGAATGTAAAGGCCAAAGGGCAAAAAAGTAATAAGGTTGACCCAGATTTGACCTAAGACTAAAATAATAAAAAGGCATCAGGTCACTACTTTGCTTACATGTCTTATGTTTGAGTGTCTGAAATATTACATGTACTTTGGGAGGACTTACATGTGAACCCAATAAAAGCTTTTGAAATAGATGTATTAAGTTATAAATAAATTTACATATAGCCTCTCGTCAGGTCGGCACTGAAGTGATCATCAACAAACGGTTAAGATTCCTTTTTCCTTCTCAAGTAGATCTAAATTGGAACTGGTTACAACCAGTATCTGATGATTTTAAAGCTTACTGTGACTCGCGAAATCTCTTCCAGCTTGTCGATAGTCCAACTAGACCTAATCTGAAATGTCCAGATAAATCATCTCTAATTGATCTTAATCTCATCCTAACCAATGTTCCTTACTCAGCAGCTTCTGTATTTGCAAATGACATTAGTGACCACTGTGTTGCCACAGTCAGAAATACAAAAATTCCCAAAACCAAGCCACACATCATTTAGCGTGACAGGAAACATTTTACAGAACAAGGGTTTATATATTTTTTATATATATATATATTTTGTATTTTGATTGGGATAAAATCTTATTGCTGATGTTGAAAATGCTTGGAAATTTTTTTTGATTGTTTTAAAGAAATTGTTAATAAGCATGCTCCCCTCAGAAAGTATAGAGTAAAAGGTCGAAACAATGTATGGTTCACTTCAGAGTTAGCCAGTTCTCTTCGTGAGTGCAATAAGGCCTGGGAAAAAGCCAGGAAAACAGGCCTGGATTCTGACTGGCTGCTCTTCAGGAGACTGCAATTCGTGCACAATCGCTATTAGAAAAGCCAAAGCAGACAACTTTCTTATAGAAACGACAAACAATCTAAACAGCCCCTTCAAATTTTGGAAGACGATTAAATCCTTGGCTGGAAATAAAGCTGGCATCGAGCTGCCACCATTCATTCTTAAGGACTCACATAAAATATCTGATAATGCTGAAATGCTTGGCTGTTTTAATGAGCATTTTATTCCCTCTGGTTCCTTGTTTGAATCCCTCAACATTTCACATCAGAATCACCCTAAAGGTCATACTCACGGTCATATTAGAGTGAGTAATTCTTTTAGTTTTAATCCACTTATAGTCACAGGTGCATAAAGCCCTCAAACCTTTAGACATTAGAAAATCATCTGGTCCTGATACCTTGGAGCCTTATTTTCTTGCTCTGCACTTTTAATGCGTCGTTAATGGAACGTGAAAGTATTTATTTGCCGGCTTGTTAAAGAGCGACGCAGGCTGCTTTCCAACACGGCTAGCAGTGCCATGGTGTGCGCTTACTGGATTTAAGTTATATTATAAGAACAATAAAGCCTTAAACTGAAAAAGGTGTTTTTCCTGATTTTCTAAATGTTTGCACCCAGCTCTGACTGTGACAATTCTGATTTTATTGCACCACCTTTGACATATCTTTTTAATCTATCACTGGACACCAATGAAATTCCACTTATATGGAAATCTGCATTTGTTCTTCCTCTGTTAAAAGGGGGAGAATTAAACAATTACAGACCCATCTCGAAATTGTCCGTCCTGGCTAAGGTTATGGATACTCTGGTGAATGAACAATTGAAAGAGTTTCTAACTACTAACAATATATTGTCTCGTTCTCAATCAGGCTTTTGTAAAAAAACAGCACAACTACAGCAGCCCTGAAAGTAGTAAATGATTTCATTGACTCTTTAGATAAAAAAAACCCCCAACATTGTGCAGCTCCCTTCATTGATCTATCTAAGGCTTTTGATACTGTGGATCACGCAATATTTAAACAAAAACATTTCAGTGTCTGATTGTCAGAACGAACAGTCTGCTGGTTTGGAAACTATCTGTCAGGTAGGCGTGCAGGTAGATGGTCTCACTTCCAGCCATCTTAGTGTATCCAAGGGTATGCCCCAACATTCTTGATCAAAATGTCTCCAACGCAAATTTTCATTTCTATGCTGATGACACTGTGATATACTGCTCTGCATCTACACCAAACCAGGCTCTTTGTCAGCTACAACTTGCTTTTGATACTGTACAACGTACCTTGTTTGATTTAAAACTTGTTTTGAATGATGACAAAACTAAACTTATGTTGTTTTCCAGTGCAAAATGAAAGTCACAGACACTTCTACCCATCACTACTTCTCAGGGCTCCGAGATTGAGTCTGTATCTCAATACAAGTATATCGGTATCCTAATTGTTGATTTTCTCTCTTTTAAACCTCACATTCACCAGTTGGTGAAAAAACTGAAGCTGAAACTGGGTTTTTATTTTAGAAACAAATCGTGTTTTTCCTTTGAGGCCAAAAGGAGACTTGTTGCTGCCACTTTCATGTGAGTACTGGTCTATGGCGATGTTATATACATGCATGCATCCTCTCAAAGCTTGAAACTGTCGGATACTGTTTACCATGGAGCTCTGAGGTTCATCACAAACTTCAGAGCCCTTACTCATCATTGCTCCTTATCTGTCCTTCAACTGAATTGGGAAAAGGGGCGTTTAAGTATGCGGCCCCCTGCACTTGGAATCAGTTGCAAAATGTCCTGAATCTTCAGGAGCCGGTTTCACTGGTTGCTTTTAAAGTACTTTTAAATGACATGGAGGCTGTACACACTGGCTGTAGATGTGTAGATGTTATGAATGATTACTCGGACGATCCATGTAGTTTATTACTTGTGGTAAATATATACAAAATTTATATATTTTATGACCTTGTAACTCACTAATTACTACCATCATAAATTGTTATATGTTTTACGTTTATGTCATATGTTATATATTTTAATGTCTGCAACCTTGTAAATTGTGCAGCTGCCTGTCTTGGCCAGGACGCTCTTGGAAAAGAGATTTTTAATCTCAATGAGTTTTCTTTCTGGTTAAATAAAGGTAAAAAAAAAAAAGGTATGCTATAATTGATTAGCCTTTTGCCTGGTAACATTTTCTTATGAGCCTGAATGCCTGAAAAACTGATAAAACCAACTTTTCTTCTCTTACATGATTTTAAATTGAATAAAATTTTACTTTTTAAAGTTCATGAAATTGTCACACTAATTGATGGTTGGGAAAGCAGAACAGATATTAAAAAAATACAATGAAGGTTATTTTATAAATGTAACATAAGCACACCAGAACCTAAGTGCTTTTACATCTTAACAAGAGGTACTGTAAGTATAGTGTCATTTAAATACACTGATAGGGGTAAATACACTTTTTGTTAAATTCAGCGAATATTTCCTCATGGGTAGGTAGCTCTGTTTTTCGTGTGCTCTGAAAAATAAATCTGGTTTTCCTACCATGGCAGTGTCCGTTCATGAGTTTGTTGATAAACAAACAGTTTGTTGATAAACAAACTCATGAACACGCATTGTTTATCAATAAACTCTGCAGAATCTAATAGTATCCCTAAATGGGATATCATATAACAAGTAAAACTACCCTTCACTATGTCATCTACACAAAAAACAATTGTAATCACCTCAGTACACTCGCTGCTACAGCTTTACTTGGTCTGCTATGACCAGTGGCTTATGGTTGTGTGAGGGTATGGTGAGCAGGTTGGTGGACCCAAATGCAGGACGCAGAGCGGAGCAGGTACAGTTTAGAAAGAAAAAACACACACACACACACACAGTTAACGAGCTGGGTGGGGATACACAGGTGAGAGATATGAGCATAACTTGAAATTTAGCAAACAGACAGAACCCAAGCATGAGAGACAGGAACAGAACTGAGCAAGTATTAAGTCAGAAACCGAGATAACAGGAACGATCAGACCAGAACCACTACTCAGAACAAGAAGAAGACAGAACCTCATAGACCAACTGCACAAGACACACACACACACGACAAAAAATAAAAACAGTCCAAGACTGAACCAGGGTGGGCAGAGGGAGGACAGGAGAAGGGCCAAAACAAACAAAAACCAGACAGACCAGGGAGCAGACAGGGGGGCCAGACAGGGAATTCCCAGGCGGGCGGCCCGAGGGCAGAGCAGTCTGGTGCTAGCTGGCAGCCTGTTAGCTGGCACCGAGCTAACAGGCTGAGGGGCCGATCAATTAGCAAGACACCCCCAATAAAGGAGTGGTTCTGCAGGTGGTGACCACAGACCACTTCTCAGCTCCTATGCTTCCTGGCTGATTTTTTGGTCACTTTTGAATGCTGGCGGTGCTTTCACTCTAGTGGTAGCATGAGACGGAGTCTACAACCCACACAAGTGGCTCAGGTAGTGCAGCTCATCCAGGATGGCACATCAATGCGAGCTGTGGCAAGAAGGTTTGCTGTGTCTGTCAGCGTAGTGTCCAGAGCATGGAGGCGCTACCAGGAGACAGGCCAGTACATCAGGAGATGTGGAGGAGGCTGTAGGAGGGCAACAACCCAGCAGCAGGACCGCTACCTCCGCCTTTGTGCAAGGAGGAGCAGGAGGAGCAATGCCAGAGCCCTGCAAAATGACCTCCAGCAGGCCACAAATGTGCATGTGTCTGCTCAAACGGTCAGAAACAGAATCCATGAGGGTGGTATGAGTGCCCGACGTGCACAGGTGGGGGTTTTCCTTACAGCCCAACACCGTGCAGGACACCAAGATTGGCAAATTTGCCACTGGCACCCTGTGCTCTTCACAGATGAAAGCAGGTTCACACTGAACATGTGACAGACGTGACAGAGTTTGACATGACCGGTTTGGCGGTGGGTCAGTAATGGTGTGGGGTGGCATTTCTTTCGGGGGCCGCACAGCCCTCTATGTGCTCGCCAGAGGTAGCCTGACTGCCATTAGGTACCGAGATGAGATCCTCAGACCCCTTGTGAGACCATATGCTGGTGCGGTTGGCCCTGGGTTCCTCCTAATGCAAGACAATGCTAGACCTCATGTGGCTGGAGTGTGTCAGCAGTTCCTGCAAGAGGAAGGCATTGATGCTATGGACTGGCCCGCCCGTTCCCCAGACCTGAATCCAATTGAGCATATCTGGGACATCATGTCTCGCTCCATCCACCAATGCCACGTTGCACCACAGACTGTCCAGGAGTTGGCGGATGCTTTTTTTAAAATGATTTTTCTATATTTAATAAAAGTTTGTTAATCTGAAACCACTTTACAGTATATAGTAGAACATCATTAGCTTCTCTCATCAAGGAATTGAAGTTTGCATGTGATGTGACATGTAGTATCATCTGCGAATAGAATGCAATGCAGATTCAGACATCCAAGCAAGGTCATTTCTATAGATGAGAAACAGAAGTGGCCCGAGAATAGATCCCAGAGGTACACCACAACATAACTTCATTCCCTTGGAATACTGCCATTTATAGATACATATTGCTCTCTATTATTCAAGTAGTCACTAAGCTGATTGATAACAACATCCTGAAAACCATAGCGGTAAAGTTTGGAAGTCAGAATTTCATGATCAACTGTATCGAAAGCCTTTGATAAGTCTAAAAATATACCAATTGCAAACATATTGTTGTCCAATGCTGTGGAAATTTTGTCTATAAGTTGTAACAAAGCTATATATGTTGAGTGTTGTCGAAATCCATGTTGATGTTTATACAGGATATTGTTGTCATTCAGGTGTTTTAATATTCTTATATAGCCAATGCTTGAAGTGGGCTGGTATGCACCGGTACGCAAAATGGGTGACCTATCAGATTCTGTGACCCAAATGGGAAGTTAAGCGCCAGAGGCTTTGTTGACAATGTGAAGTAGTTGCAGCTTGGTTGGGTTTAGGCACCAGAAGCTTGGTCAGCTTGGTTGGGTTTAAGCACCAAAAGTACTTGGTTGGGTTTAGGCACCAAAAGTACTTGGTTGGGTTTAGTTACTAAAAGTACTTGGTTGGGTTTAGGCACCAAAAGTACTTGGTTGGGTTTAGTTACTAAAAGTACTTGGTTGGGTTTAGGCACCAAAAGTACTTGGTTGGGTTTAGTTACTAAAAGTACTTGGTTGGGTTTAGGCACCAAAAGTACTTGGTTGGGTTTAGTTACTAAAAGTACTTGATTGGGTTTAGGCACCAAAAGTACTTGGTTATGGTTAGGAAAACATCGTCATTTGGGTGTAGTCACAGAATCTGATAGGTCACAGATATTGGTGTTACACCGGTATTCTCCTCTGCCCTCTCCATATCAGGTTCTCTGGACGCTACAGGACGCTCACCTGCTCCCATTCTCGTCTGCCTGCTAAACTCTGTCGGCAGAGAGAGACGAGGGACACTAGAGAAGACCAGCTCGGGTGCCTTTCAAGCAGCCATGTGCTGAATGTAGCTCGTCAATCTCACTTCTCGTGAATCGACCAATCACACCCTGGATGGGGCGGGACATTTAAAAATATTGAAAGATAGGTTTCATTTACAGTGGGGGTCAGAATCAGAATGTCTCCATCTCTTTTTGAAAGCTTTTGTTAAAAATGTTCTGAAAAACAGCAACGAGAAATGCTAAATAACAAATGAAACAACGCACAATAAGAAAACATGTAATGCAATTGAAATATAGAAGAAACATGCATTGTCCAAAAGCTGATTACTGTGTTATATTCCATATCATTTTTTATATTTTGTATTTTCACCTGCCACCTATCGGTCGATAATTATTGAAAAGGCTAGGATCCCCTACCTTAAATAACGGTATAACCTTTCCAATCTTCAGATCTTTTGGGACTACCCTGCTTTTTAAAGAGAGCGAGAGGAGCTATATCGCCCAGTCCCTTTACAGCTGCTTTTATCTGGATCAAACAGACGTAATGTGCAAATAAACATCACTTTATGCCTGTGGTAATAGCAAAGGTATGTCTTTGTGATACTTTAACATTTCTTTTAACAGAATAAACACAATTGTGGCCAAATATGTGTTTGTAGTTTATAGCGTAACCAGACCTGACATTTACATGATAGCCAATCATAGAAGCCTGTTGTTGCAGATGGAATATGTGTTTGGTAGGCGTATGTCCTTGTTTATATTTGGAAAATGGAATGTAGCCTATGATGACTCATGGCTGAGTTATAAATAAGGACATGATCTCTTTAGCAAATATTCTTATGACTACATTATTTAAGTTGCTGTGCACCAACCAATCCAGTCCTTTTTACATGTTAAAATACCTTTAAATGGCCAATACAACCCATGTAATGCTTTCCACTTGCCAGAAAGTGATTGCAGCCTCTACTTATTAACTGAAAGGTTATTTCTGCCCTGAAATGACTTCATTATATTCATGAGGGTTATATTTGACAGATTATAATTCACCTAGTACTGTTTACCTCTTAAAATACCTTTAAATGGTCAAAACAACACATAAAATGCAGTATTCTGCTTGCCAGAAAGTGATTGCAGAATCTACTTACTGACTGAAAGGTAGTTTCTGCATCAAAATGACTTGATTTCATTCAGAAGAGTTATATTTGACAGATGACGAAACCGTCCCCCATTTTTATTTCATCTTTAATAACATTATGTTTTTTAATGATAATACTGACCCCCAAACCAAAAATGTCCCCATTTTTCCTTTCAGAAATCTGGTCACCTTATTTTTTATCGTTAGTTTCTTTATTCTACAGGAGTTATGGAAACTGGCATTAGTTACTGTTCTTCAATGACCGTGAAGTCACATTACCCTCACCATTAACTGAAGTCCTTTTGAAACATAGATGGTTGACTATCACATGACGACATGAATGTACCAGAATCACTGGAGCAGTTGAACTGAATAAAAATGTATTACTGGTGCCGTCACTGGGAGTTTTGTTCTGATCTCCTATACAATACTCATACTGATTGTGACGCATAACTTTATAATGCAGCCCAAATGAATGCAACATGAGACAGGGTTTCAATCAAAAACATTGTACTGTTTGCTCACCCAAAATAGCAGAGTCGATTGGGAGAGTGGATTGTGCACAAACACACCCTGCTTTTTCTTTACCTTTATTTTTTTTTTCTATAAACTTTACACGAAACATTCCTTGTTAAGGTAAGGTACTGCCTAAGCAGCCAGTACACAAATAATTCATGATTGTCATGTTCACACTGCTGTCTTTGTGTCACACTGTAAGACAGCTCCTTAACTTCATCCAGAACATGTTTGCTTTAAGTTGCAGCTGAATAATCCAACATCTACAGTTAAACAAAGCAATTTGTTACCCTAAGGTGACCAATGTGGAAGGAATGATGATCCCTCAAACATGTTTAAAGCTGGGTCTCTTTCGCATCATTTTTCATGGCTGTCATTCACCATATAAAGACAGCAACAATCTTAGAGGTTGAGTTCCCCAAAGACAGACAAGAGAAAGCACCATTGACATCACAGCTCAAGGCAGCTACCTATATAAAGAAAATCCGGAGAAGTTTTGTAAGTACAATCTTTTTCTTGTCTTTTAGTGTGTAGAAAAAAGTGCACATGTTTAGTATGTAGTGTATTTTGTGTTTCTGTTTCTTTTTTTTGAAATCTCAAATAGACTTGGTAAATCTTTAAATTGCATGCTAAGTGGAAGGTAGCATTTGTTTGATCAAGTAAAACATAATTTTCATTTTCTTCTTTTAGATGTAAGAGAGATTTAAAATGCTTGTGACAATTCTGATCCAACTCCTGATCGTCGGTGAGTAAAATGTGTTTTTCGTGTGACATTGCTATGCATTTTTAAAAAAATGAAACAGTTCTCTCTTATATTGATGTTTTATTTGTTGATTACTAGCATCAGTAAATGGTGAGGCAGACACAACTGGAGCAGCAACAAACACCACAGCCACGAACACCACAGCCACGACCGTTGCTGCGACCAACACGACAGCGGCGGCAACAAACTTGATAAACACAAACACCACTGCCACTAACACTGCTGCTGCTGCTGAACATCCTGCGATCATGTACACATGCAGTCTGGTTGTGTGTCACTTCAGTGTTGTTCTCTACAAGTTCCTCTTAACAGTCTAACTTGTGTTGACTTCATCTATTTTATACAATACAGTGTCATTTATGTTCAACTATATAAATTGATCATCATTCGTGTTGATAGGTTTAGAAAATCTATGATCCAGTGTGTTAAAATGGTATAATAAAAGTTTGGTGGAATATCTCAGTTTGTGTCTTTTCATTGTTCATTCATCGTTTATTGTCATGAGACTTTTTTTTTTAAACTTCTCGTGCCCCAGCATATTCTTCATTAAAAGATTTTTCACAAACTTTAACCAAGCTAAACTTGTACCAGTGGGATATTTAGGTTTACAATTTCACTGTTTCTCAAATTAATTTGTATAAAGACAGTCTTAAAAGAAAATATGTTATTTGTCTAATCTATGAAGTAAATAATCTACCTTAATGTGAAGGTCATGGTTTTAAGAAGACAGTAACTGGTGATCAAAGAACTCAACAAAGAGATCAATATTTGTTTGTATTTCAGTCTAAATACAAGAAGCAAAAAAAAAATGGATTCTTGAAACCAACCTTAAAAAACACATTTTGGACTTTTTAATATACTGCAAAGTCTCAGTTTTAAATATTTATCTGTCTACAAAACTTATCATCTGAATACTGATATTACACTCCCGCTCAGAAACAAAATTTTCAAATTATGTTTCCTTGTAATGTGTGTTTTGTTAATCAGGCTGTGAGAAATGGCTCAGATTAATGACCTTAAATGTATCCCAGGCGTGTCAACATACATCAGAATTACTTGTTGAGTCTGAACTGCGACTGTTGAGACTTTAAATGCAGCCTCACCCGTATTTTAAAAAATGACTTACCACAATGGTTTACAGTTGTTTCTTAATGTGGACAGATGATGACACACATTCTTGATTCAATCAGTCATATGAATTTGTTCTGTACGTGCAAGTTGCTGTTTCCTCAAACACACGCACACACACACACAGATGAACCGTGTCTACAATACAAATTGGGAACAGTGTGTAATGCCCTTTAGTGGTGTGTGTCACCTTAGTGTTAAGGTGGTTAGGATTTCTTAATGAAAGTTAGTATTTTTAGATGTTGTAATCACTGTGGTGTAACAATTAGAATATGCAAAGCAGATGAATCACAGTTTATTCAACTACAGAGAATGTGAAGGTACTTCACGCAGTGTTGCATGCTGGGACAGGGGCGCCATGTTTACAGGTACAAGCTCTGTTTGTTGTTTGTTAATAACACTAATAATAAGAGATGATGTAGGTAGGTAATTATGATTATAATGATCTCGCAGGTGCTCATCATTATGTTGACCTTAATGACTCAGTAGTTACTGAAAATGAACTACAACACACACAAAGTTTTAAATGCAGACATTCACACTTTAACACTACAACATAGCGTAAGATAAGGAAAAGTTTCTATGATATGAAGAATGTGTTAAATATAGGGACAAATAATGAAGATGTTTCATTTAAATATCCAAAATTTTTTTTGTGATTATTAAATGACAACTCAACCACATTCGTTTTATATACACATGCATCATGTTTATTTTCTTTTCTAAGAAACAATGCAACCTTATATTTTGCATTTTACATTTGTAATTGTGAGGAAAACTCATCTTTTTTGGAGAGGATAGACAACCAATACTGATGTTATGAATCTGTTCTTCATTACATGCAGCATGGGAAGAAAACAAGTCCAGTGACAGGCAGGTGTTTTACAGAAACAGCTCCTTCACAGGAACAGGGCTGCAATATTTATTTCTCTGGTGACAGGAACCTTCTTTCTTCTACAGAATTAAACATAGTATGCCCTAGGTGATCCATACTTGTTTTCACATGAGATGAAACACTCAGAGGTTTTGTATTCCTTTCAGCCTATTTTCTAACATACAGACACATTACATATAGTAAATTTAGCCAAACATAGGTCCCTACACTTATTTATGCTTCATTATGTCAAGGCACAATTTACTTCTAAAGTGTTACAATCATTATACAAAATAATATTATTCTTACAGTGATTTCATTTGATTAGATGCAATGTGTATACAGTGACAAGCTAAGAAGATTTAAGATGTGGATTATTATTTAGAACAGTACATTTTGACCAAGTTGGCTGTATAACAATCACAGATCAGTCACATGCAGTAGTTTCTTTACACTATAGTATCAGTCAGTATCAGAACAGGCAGTTCCTACCTTTCTCATTTTTGTTCCTATGAAACTGAACAGCTCATACTCAAATGGCCACACTATTTTCTAACTCCATTGGATCCAGGTATGTGTACGGGACTTCCAGACTCTGGTTTCTGACTTTGATGGCTACACTTAACACTTCAAGCTCTTCTTGAAAATCCATTATCAGCTGGCAGGGAATTTTCTCACTGAAATGATCCTCTGGGTAGTGGCCAAGAGGGACCTGATAAGATCAATGAAACATTTAAAAAACAGATTTAGAAACATCAAACTATTGGCAACATAATGTACACCTGTAGTGGGTATTTTGGCTCATATTGACCTCCTTTACACAACTTGAACTGAAATGTTAGTTTCTGTAGTTTTTTATGAAGTATTTGGCACTTACGAAGTCAGAGGAGTCCTTGCTGAGTAGCCACAAGGTGGCCATTCCCTGAACTGTTGTGTTGACGTCAGGGAATGTCTGCAGCATCGTGGCCTCGCTTGTCGTCCCCTTTGTGGTTGGTGGAGGAAGTTGCAGGGAGATGGGATTGTTGGGCATCCAGCCACCGTAGTCATACTGCAATTGATGAATGATTGACAGATGAGTGATTAATACTTTTTTTAAACCATGCCATGTCAATCTGTTGGTCAGTCGGTCCACTACTTTGGTCAACACTAAAATAGTTCAACATCTATTGGATGTATTTCCATGAAATGTGGATTGGAATAAAAGACATGGTATTGGTCCCCAGATGATCAATCCTAAAGACTTAAGTGACCCCCTGACTTTTCCTCTAGTGCAACCATGTGACTGACATTTGTAGTTCTGAGAGAAATGTCTCAAACTTTCTGCTGGATTGCCCTCACTTTGGTTCAGAAATTCATGTTTGCTGCAGGATGAACTGTAATAACTTTGGGGATCCTCTGGCCTTTCATCTAGTGCCATCATCAGATCAAAATGTTTATTTGTAGCAGTATAGCTTTACTGTATGTACTGCTATGCTAATTACCAAATGTTTGCATGCTAACATGGTAAACTAAGATTGTGATCTTAGTAAACATTATACCTGCTAAAAGTCAGTATGTTAGTATCATCATCATGAATGTGTTAGCATTTGTTCCATTTAGCTCAAAGCACCACTGTGCCAAAGTACAGCCTCACAGACCTGCTATCATGGCTGTAGACTAGTACATATTAAGGGGTAAAGGCTTGTTTACAGTACACAAAGTCAGGTGTCACTGGTGTCTCTCCAGTTTGAAGTAAACTGCAAAAATAGCTTTAAAAGTATTCACCTGTCCAGAATTCACAGCAGAGTGCTGTGCTGAGCCAGTGAAGATCACCATGGTGACAAACTTGACCAACTCTGCCACGGAGGTAAATTTCTGTGGAATCCCTGAGAATTAGAGAGGATAAACTGCATTACTTAAAGATGTCTAGACATCTTAAAGTTTGACATATGTTTGCATTATGATAATATAATGGTACATAAATTTGCACGTTTATAATCATGAAGATTGAGCTTTTATTTAAAGCTCACCTGTGCATGCTTGGGAAAGGAATCCATATTTAAAAATGTCCAGAATCCACTTCTGCAGTTCGGAGTCTTGCTGGACCTCGGCGTCATTCTTGTAGTAGAAGCTGAGCACTCCCTCCACGAACCTTTGAGAAATTAGGAAAAATTCTATAAAACACACTACAGCAGAAAGACACTCTTTTCTAAGACAATTTAAAGGTCATCTCTTTAGAATGATCAGATCTGTTGTTTCTAAGATTTTGATGCTATATTAGACATAATGGATCATACAAATTTATTAGGATATTATTTTCGGAAGCATGCCTATTTGCTTTCTTGCAGAGCGTGAGATGAGAAGATCACTACTACTCTCATATCTGTGCACTACATATGGAGCTACAGCTGTGTGGCAATTAGCTTAGCTTAGACTGAAAGCAGGGGGAAACTGCAAGCCTGGCTCGCTTCAAAGTTCAAATGTCATCTCTGAATTTTATCAGTACACATTGTACCTCCTTTGTTTAAGTCATACACAAACAAAAATGTAAAATTGACAAGTTGTGTTTTTTTTAGGCAAACAGTGACTTTCACCCGGTGTCTCATATTTCTCTGGCAACCACATAGTAAATAAATATATTTCTTTCATATTTTGTTTTAAAGTCTTTGTTTTATTTAAGCCCTAAATATTCTCTCAGTCTAATACTGTCCCCTGTGCAATAATACAAAGGATTATATTCAGACATCACCTGTAAAGCTGCAGGACTCAACTACATTGATGATTGCTTTTTGGTAAAACCGACACTTTTAGTGCTGTAGAGTAGTTATGCCCATCCTCTCATTTCACCTAGGTTCTCTATCAAAGTAGTTCAGGCAGGAACATTTAGAACATTTTTATAGCCCACTGCCAGACCATAGTCAATCAAGAACCAGTAGCTAAGGTTTAGATCACCCATTTATCAGTCATCTCTTTAAGGTATTGTTAATCGAACACCTGGGCCACTTGACATTTAAAGAGCAACTCAACAATAAATCAAAGCAGCTAAATTGCAGCAGCACTGCTCTTATCTTTTCTAATAGGGATCAGACCTGCAATGTTATTTGGAAGACAACATTCAGAAGCATGAGTACTTAAAACCTGGCCTTCATTGTGTTAAACAGAGAAGTGTTTCAGTGAGGGTGGACCATTGTTAATAACATCTCTCAGTTTAACACAATACAACAGGTCCACAAATTGCAGCTTCCAAAAATTTTCAGTTTCAACAAAAACTGAACATTAGGGAGGATTTATTTCAGGGCTTTGACTATGTCAGTTTTAGCTACCTAACCTAAAGTAAGTGATTCTATAGAAATCCAACACCATGATACCATGAGAGCAACACAGCAAAAAATGTAACTAACATTAGTTAGGTTGTGGGTTAGCACTGTAATTATAGTTGCTGCTGCCAAGCTAACATGCAGAGAGGACGAGACGGTTACGCAGTCTGCCGGACCATAAGGAGATATTGACAGAATTTGAGCACAATCCGGAGATGGAATAAAATGTACTCTCTAATCCTACATTTATATAATCAAGTTGCTTCCCTATGTAAATGCAATAGACTGGGGGTGCTGTTTCACTCATTGCATTTGTCCACTTTAGAGCAGAGTAAGTATTTGAAAATGAAATGTCAAATGCTGTTCTCATTTTCATTTTCACATAGTTAGAAAATGGCATTTTAAGTTTAATTTTGACCTAAAAAGACAATGAGAACATAAACATGTAAATACAAAAGACTGGGGGAGCTGTTTTGCTAACTGCATTTAAATAAATTCTACTTTGAAAGCCTTTGAAAATGAAATATCAAATGCTGTTTCCATTTTCATTTTAATATGGTCCTAGAATGCCCACACAAGTATGTGATAATGAAAATGAACATTCAAAATAATTTTAATTTTTACCTAAATAGTACATACATATGTGGAAAATGAAAATGTCATTGTGGGATTACATTTTCATTTTCAAGTTTGCATGATAATTTGAAATTAGTCCCCTACATGATTCCATACTTCCCTGTGAGGATTGGTGGTCCCTGCTGGAGTAATCTCATTAACACAGATGTGCAGCATTTGTACTGATCAGCTGATCTTCCTTGTAATCTTTACCATCACTTCAGTTGAGGAAATGAGAATGAGCATGTGATTCAGTTCTTTGCTTGGTTTCTAGCATAAAACTACACTAGTTATATTTAATGACTTTTTTCCCTGGATTCTCTGATGTCAGGCCTAACCCTCATCTTAGACACACACTGTGCAAAGCATGTTTATTTCACTTTAGTGTGCTTCATGGCATCTAAATGTCTTCTAACGAAGCCCAACACAGTGTAAGCCTTCATATTGTGCAGCATGGCTACTTCACGTCACTAAAACATCTATGATTTTGCACCAATATAAATATTGTAAAAAATATATATATATATATAAACATAATGCAAAATGGACACTGCGTATAATACCTGTGGATAATATCCCAAAGCTTGAGTCCATCATCCCTGTAGTAGAAGTTGGGCACAGCCTCCAGCCCACGCTCAGCAATGTCGTCTGGTATACAGAGGGAGCTGTAGGTCACTGAGGACAGTGATCTCTTCAGGATTGTCATCATACCCTCTCCACCAGAAGCTGCAAACTGGGGAACAGTCAAATATGTAAGTATTATATTACGAGAAAAAAAAACATAGATTAGGAAATGATCTACTGAGTGTCTTGGTCTATTCGTACCTGTGTAAAAACTCCAGTCTTAGATATTAGAAGAAGTCGAGCCAAGTTGTTGATCTGCAGAGTGTAGCGAGTGTGAGGTATGAGGAGCTGAAGGAAAGAGAGAAATATGTTAGTAACACTATTACTTGTTAACAAAGTCAGAAGTCTACATGCTTATATATCATTTAGCAGTAGGAAATACTTGCAAATCTATACATATTAAAATATTATGGTTCATAAATTTTGGAAGATTAAAAAAAGTTGTTAAAAGTATCTGGATAATATTGGCAGCTACAGGGCTCATCAGAGAGCCCTGAGTCACCAGGTGGAGTTAAGACTTCTTTATTATGTTATAAGCTGGTAACATAACATAACTGGCATAACGAGCAACTATATACAATATAATCCACACAGTCTACTTAATGTGAGGAAAATATGTTTAGTATCCCTCACAGTTACCTTGTACAGTGGATGCACCATGGGCACGTTCCGCAGCAGTGACACGGCAAAAACTTCAGCCAGCAGATGAGTGCGCAGCAGGTGAACGTTGAGTTGATGCTCACTGAAATCTGCACTTCTCACAAAAATCTTGGCCATCAACCAGTCGTACTCAGAATCAGTAGGAAAAAAGATGGGATTGTCCACTGCTGGAGTCTGCTTCAGCTGCAGGAGAACAAAGGGGGATGTGGTTCATTCAATCCATTCCATTACTAGTATTGGTCAATAATGTTAAAGAACTTTCTGTAATTGTTGTAAGTTTGCCTATTTACTATAGGTTTGTTCTGCTTGGCAGGTTTGTCTTTGAAGTTTAATACTCTGTTGGTCCCTGAATGGGGAAATTCCTATTTTCATCAATGCTTGTGTGTCATGTAAATAAGTTAAATAAGTTTGTGTCACACTCAACAGTCAGTCAACTTGGATATGGCTCGGGCGCAGGCAGGAGAGGTATCTACATTATGGTTTGAATGATATGCATAACTCTAACTTCCAGCTTTACTATTAGCTATATTTGAGTGCTAATCTTACCTGAATAGCAATGGGCATCAGTTTATCATCAGGTGTCTTGTGGAAAAGGACGAGCGGAGCCATCAAGTACTGCTTCTTCCCATTGATGGTGTTTGCTGTCAACCCATCCAAACGCTTGTAGTCACTCAGGAAAATGTTGCCTTTCTGTTTGGAATTTTAGTGAGGATGAGAAATGATTTGCTTTAATTGAGTACAGTATGGTCAACAATATTTTAGATTGGGTGGGACAATACAAGTGCTAGATTGGAACAGTCCGCAAATCGTGGACTCATCTTCAAAATAATGTATTTCGGGAAGAAATTACAGTCCCTTCCAAATTTTTGCATTGACCCTTTTTAAGATACCAGGGGCCTAATTTCAGTTAAAAGATCAAACCTTAGACTGTGGTTAGCGCTGCTCTGCAGTCTGTTTCATGTATCAGGTTTCAGCCTACTTCTGGGAACATAAAACGTCCTTAAACTTCAATCACAACGCAACCCAGGCCCAGTTTCAGCTAGGTTGTTCCAATATTACTTTTCTCTGTTTGTGCAGGCAATGTAACAGATGTGTGGGGGTGGTGTGGGAAGCGACAGATAGATGTAACTGTGCGAACAGTTTTAACTGAGTAAGATAAAAGGTACCGGTTAAAAGAATTTTGGGAAAATCATTACTTTAACTGCATTACATTTGGATACATTCATCACGCTGCTTTTAGTTAGGCTAGCTATTATTTTCTACACATGCCTATACTGTAAGAGGCTGGTGTGCTGATCCCAAATCTGATGTCATTCTGGAAGAAGCGTAGGAATGCCCCGGTGTTCACACCATAATGACAGAGGTGGGACATTTTCATGTCATGATTATTGAAAGCATTTTGAGAATCACATCATATAAGCGTTCTTTGTCAAAATATTTCATTAAGCTTTCAATCTCCTCTTGCACCAAATTTGTGCAAGGACACTGCTAAGAGTAGTACACTAAAGAAACAGGAAATGACATTTAACTGTCGCCAGTGACTTGGGTTCTGTCCAATCACAAACAAGAAGTGTTGCACCACCTTTTCTGTAATCTGAAATGTTTTATGTGAAAGGCCACTGTAATACAGTGCAGATATTCAGTGGACATATAAGTTCAACATGCAATTCTACAGTAAATGTGTCGTGGAACAAAATCAAGACAATTACCTTCATTTCATCTTTCAAGCTACACTGACCACTGGGGAAGACCATGCCATCAGTGACCGGAAAATGATCAGGCAGAGATGTACAACGTCGGATCAACATGGGGTTGACACCATTCAGATACTGGTAGCCGAAAAAATCATCCTCCTTCCAATGTTCCTTGACATAGTCTGGAAAAAGAAGGAGTTTGAGTTTAGTGATTTTGGACTATGAAAATCTTGCTAGACGGTATTTGCAGTTGGGACATCTCTTGCTGGAGACGCCACTTTTATATTTACTATCAATAAAGAAGTTCAATAAATCAATCAATCAATCTACTGTATACTAGTTGTCTTACCTGCACACTGCTTGTCAAACAGGAAAATGGGAAACAATGCATTTCACAGAATCCAGAGTCACAGACATGAATAGACAATGTTCCTAGTCAAATTCTATTGTCTCTCTAGAGTCTTGAATATATGCAACTAAAATGTTTTCTCAAGAGCAAAGCCTAAAATTAGGAAACTTCTACCTGTATAGATATGTACACAAAGGACCTTCTGTTCTTTCTGTCCTTTCTCTCGTTTAATGAGCAAAATAGAGGCCAATAGATTTCAGCTTACTTTAGGAAAACAACAGTTTTAATATTGTTATATTGAAATATAGTTGATTATCTGAATGGCCACAGTTGAATGTATATGTACTATCATGCTTATGGTATCAAGTATTCCATAAAACTACCATGATATACAGTACCTGATATGTCAGTCCGTTTGTAGCAGAACACCTGACTGATATCTTGAATATTAGTCCAGTTCTTCTTGCAATTAGCCAGTCCTTTCAGTTGCAGCTCAGTCAGGCTAAAAAAATATATTATTCCTTTAATGGTTTGATAGACAGGTAGGTAAGCAGGTACACAGTTACAAAGATAGATAGACATGTGACAGAATTTGAGGACTTCACCTTGTGAATGCGGTGTAGCGAAACTCTGTAGTCTTGGTGAAGGAGAAGCGGACCTCACAGGGCAGAGAAAGAGGGTTTTCTGCCTTCATGCAGTGAGGTATTCCCTCTACATACACATCCCAGCTAGGAAAAAAAGAGAAGACCATTCATGTAATGTACTGCAATTTTATAGTATAATACATTTTAATAAACTCTGGTGGTGGTAAATGTATTATTACATATCTTGAATATATTCAACCAAACATGGAAGAGGTTTGGATGCTGTTAGTTCCTGTCTATAAGCTCTGAGGTCTTACCAATAGTCTTGCTCTCGCTGCTTCTGCTCCTGCTGCCGACTGTACCTGCCAAGATGATGGTTGTCTTCAAAGACTGTCAGAGCTTAAAGAAAGAACCACATTAATGTTTAAAATTATTGATATGGTATGCTGGCATGAATTTACTCTTTATAAGCCCTTTTTATAATCTAGCTTTCAGAAGTCTTTTCTGTCTTCTGTGGTCAGCACAAACCTGTTCCCTCTCTGAAACGGTGCACCTTGCTGTCAGAGATCCAGTGGTAGATGGGAAAGTTGTAGGTGTCTCCCTCAGGGGATTTCACTTCCACCTTGGCAGGAAACCATACGTCTTCTGGGAACAACGGGAGAGGCTGTTTGTCTAGCTCTATCAGGACCAGCTTTCCAATGGAGACTGGGCAGGACACTGTAGAACACACCTGGAGTAATGAGAGAAATTATTTGAAAACAGTTATACATGATGTGAAGAGAAAGTGTGTTTAATAACCAAAAACTGAGCGTAGCATCCCAATAACTAGCATACAATTACTCAGGGACAGCCTTAAGCATCTAGGGGCCTGTTTCAAGAGCTCATGTGCCCCCTCCCCAAAAAGAAAAACATAAAAGAGAAAAGAAATTAGACTATAATTCAGTTTGCATTAATAATGATATATATTCGGACTTCAACTTAAATGCATTATCTGCACATTTTTGCCTAACAAAGGAAACATTTTTGTCGTTACATTTCTGTTTTCTAGACCTTTAAAGGACCAGAAAATAATTGTCGCACAAATGCACAACATGACTCTAATCACAAATAACCAGATGTTGGAAAACATTTGTGTACATAAACATACATAATGTTTATATTTCTTTATAGCTGATACCTTTATTCATTTGCTGTATGTTAGAGTATTCTAACATAAAAACGGCTGAGACTGAAAAGTGTGCCAACAGCGCCCTCATGAAAATAACCCATAGTATTACTATTGTATACCATGTTTGTCTTATGGTATGTTTGTAATGTTAGTATTTTTCACCAGTTTTTTCTGTATTGTTATTTTATCATCTATAGTAGCACTATAATATTTCAATACATCTCTAAAGTAGTCTTAAATTATTTTGAATTGGATTGTATTTTATAGTGTTTCTGTAGTTGTTTTTTGAACACAAAATAAAACCTACAATGTTATAGTAAATGTATAGTAAAGTAACTTTCTAGAGTGCATCCAAAAACATGTAGAAAACAATAGGCAATGGTTTATGAACACTATAGTATAATAATGCCTTCACGATAAGATCACCATAGCAAACTCAATAGTAGGCCTATTGCTAGTGTCAAAAAACACAGAATTACTAAAGTAATAGCCTACTGATATCACCATTTTATTGTTATTATTGTTTTTTTTTGTGTTATCTCTATAACAATAGACGCCGGTCTATATATAATGACGTCATACTAGCCTAAATGGTGCGGGATATTCAAATTCATTTGAATTGCCAGAATAACTTATCTAATAGTTATTAACAACAAATTACAACGATTTGATCATGTTTTACACCTCAGCAGACAGCAAACACCAACAAAGGCTAGTGTATGTCCAAGCAGCAGCTACACAGTCAACAAGAGGAACTAATGAGAACTGAAGGAGATGAAGAGGGAGAGAAAGCGCCTGGAATAGCGAGAGATGTGACCCACGATCAGCTCATCATAGTTTATCACAATGCAGCGCAGTGAAGATGCAGCCGTTTCATAGAGACGAGCATAGGCTATAACGCGGGTCTGTCTGTCGCTTTTCCCGAGACTCCATCCTGCCACACTTCACTGAACTGAAGAGTAGGCTACCATTAGGCATCACGGTCAAAGAGTTTTTTTCAAGTCGACACCTCTGTCCTTACTGGCACGCTTCCTCTCTCTCTCTCTCACCCGCATGTGCACCCGCGATGAGGGAGTTGCTGCACCCCATCTTCCCGTGTCTATGTCGCTTCCTTTTAATATAGGCCTATAGTCTATGGTCACTAGGCCTACACATAGACTGAAATAAATCGTTTATTTCAAAAGTGGGTAAATTATTCAATTCAGTCGGGCCCTTTGGAGTGCGGGGCCTGCTTCAGTTGAAACGGTTGAAACAGCCGAGGCCGCCTCTCTAATTAGGCTTAATGCAGAAGGGTGCACAAAATAAAACTGCATGCAATAGCCTACAAATTTTATGAAGCTCATAGGTTGACAGCTCCTATCTTGTTGCTGCACATAGGAGTTGGCAAGTGTTCACATCAGCTTATCTAAATTGTTATTCATTGTGTCTATAATCATATAGGCCTATAGGCAAAGTTGAAAAAAACATTTAGAAAAGGTTAGACTTACTGCTCCTCCGCTGAAAGATAAATTGCGGTCCATGAGGCACGTGCGTTCGCTCTCCCCATTTGCGCCCACCAGCTTAATAAAGACACTGTTAAAAGTTCTGGCACCGAGGAGATTACCAGTGGATACTGTTACTTCATAATCCACCATTTTTACTCTGGAGAGCAGAAGAATCCTGGTGGGGAGAGTGAAGAACAAATAACCAATTTCAGCATACATTGGGTTTACTGTCACTATATGATGCATTGGCAAAAGGTATAACAACTAATAGCCTAACCTATTAAATTAGCCGTTCTCTGATTAGTCTAACTGAAAGCATTTCATAAAGCATGTCTCTTACCTGTTCAAGAGACCAAGAAGTTCCTGTGATGAACTCAGGGTGCGAGCTAGGCAATAATGGCTTTCGTGGGAGCTCACCTTTTTATTTGGAGGTCGGGGAATGCCGAAACTCGCCAATCCGGCCCTTCCCCCACCATACCCGGATTTGGATCGCAGACTGAGTGGGACTTAGAAAGTTTCTGTTCTTTGAGTTTAAGTGAGTGAAGTTTATGATATTGCTCTGCCATGCTTTTGGTGATGGCAAGAAAACCATTCATGCTGGTATCTTTATTAAAGTGAATTCATTGGGAATAATCCTCATGAATCATAGGCTACATTAATTATAGCCAATTTTATAGCCTATTTTAGGGATGATCCATGATGATGAAAATCAAGGGCCTATGTTTCCTTTCAACACTGAAGGGGCACCCATGAGATTTTAAGTGTCACACTTCATTTGCTGCATTCTGTTGACTTTTTATGCACCAATTTGTACTTCAAGTACTCTGCTACTCTCAACATGAATTTATGGGGAAAAAAGAGTAAATAAGAGTAAATCACAATTGCATGAATTATATTAAGGATCTAAACATCAGATAATAGACATGGGCAAAGTGTTTGGTCTGTCAAAATAAACTATTTGGTAGGCTGTATTTGGAAGACAGAACCAAAAACCCATTGATAAACTATAGCAAATGAGCTATAGACCACAGAGATCACTATGGTGGATGCATAACTTGTAAAACACAAATAAATGTGTGACCGGTTGGGTTGACAAAAGGGGGCGCATAAACCAAACTCAGGGTTGGCAGCCAACTGCCTCTTCCAGTTGGGTTGGTGGCGGGGGGTACATGGTCAGCAGCTTACTGCCTTGACCGGTTAGGTTGAGAGAGGGTGGGACTTACTTACTTTCTCTCACAAATTAGTGATTATGTAGCCTAAGGCTTTGAAAACAGAACTTTTACTTAAGCAAATGATCTATGGGCCTACTTTTTCCACCACTGTATGTTATGTATTTCGATTTGGAACACTGAACCATTATTTGAAAGTTTTGGTTGCACATTAGTAGACCGCAGTTAATTTGAGGGGCTTTGGCAGTGCTCCTCCTGTTCCTCCTTGCACAAAGGAGCAGATACCAGTTCTTCTGCTGGGTTGATGCCCTTCTATTCACTATCCAGCTCTCCTCGTTCAAAAGCCTGTTTCTTGATATCTCCTCTATGCTCTTGAGACTATGCTGGGAGACACAGCAAACCTTTTTGCATGTATGGATGTGCCCTCCTGGTGGAGCTGGACAACCTGTGCAACCTGAATGTGCTGCAGGTACTGCATCAAGGTAGAGAACAATCAGTATCAGACAAGATAAGGAGAGAGCAATTGTCTGTGGCCACCGCCTGAAAAACCATTCCCTTTTTGGGGGGTTGTCTTGCTGTTGCATCTGCAGTACAGCTGTTGTCACTTTCATTTGCACCAAAACAAGTGTCATTGATTCACAATCGCTTATGCTTCCTAATGGTACAGACTGATGTCCCTGAAGTTTAAGTGACATGATGCTACTGTGATGATTAAGTGTTGCCTTATTTTTTTGAACAGTGTGTGTTTTTTGGGCTGTGTAGTCTCTGTGGGTGCTGTGCTGTACTGTCCATTGGCGTTTTTTTTGTCTAAAATGGCGGCAGCGAAGCAAATTTACAAATCATACTAGGGCAAAGGCACCCGTCCTCTGCCTCTGATTGGCTTAGCCTGACGATGACTTTCTCACGTTACCCTCACTGAAGTGTTTGCTGTTGTGCTGTCTGGGGCAAATTAATTTGACATTGTTAAGCAGTGACAATTTCTTCTAAATGCAGTCAATTTGTCCACAGTATAGGTAGCAACTAGGCTTTTGTAGGCGAGAGCACTACTGCACTACCGTTTGAGAAAGGGGTTAGCGAGTTAACTAACATTAGCTTGCAGTTTACTGCATACAGCCTGTGGTGCTCATTACCCGCCAGCATCTAGATTTCCAACAAGTTAGTCTGTCTGTGGCCATTTTGTTATGCTATAGATGGTAAATGCATGTATTGATATATCATTCAGATATTCAGTGATGTGCGGATCGATACTAAAGTATTGATATTTCTCATACCAACATTTCCTGCTGTAGGACTGATACTCATAAAAGGATCGATATCTAAACACAGTAATTTGGAGTAAGTGTGTGTTTTATCATAAGTAATTAGACCAGGATGGTCTATTTATAGCTACTCGGTTGATTGGAACTACTTCTCCTTCCTCCTGTCAAAGTCATGCTTGCGCTACAACTCTGTGACAGAGCTTCTTTGAAGTGAGCCTCTGCAGCCCTTTACATTTCCCGTGACTGACTTTGGCTGACTGTACAAGCAGACATGTCTGGCTGTATTTTAGCTGTGAAGGTAATAATAACGCTGTGTGTGATGTGTGTGCAAAGACAGTGAACAACTTTGCTTGCTGGACCCCCTGTGGTTTGCCTACAGGGCTAACAGGTCAGTGGATGATGCAGTGAACTTGGGACTGCATTACATCCTGCAACACCTCGACTCTCCAGGGACATATGCTAGGATCCTGTTCGTGGACTTCAGCTCGGCGTTCAACACCATCATCCTGGACATCCTCAGCACCAAACTCACCCAGCTCACTGTGCCAGCCTCCACCTGTCAGTGGATCACAGACTTCCTGACTGACAGGAGTCAGCAGGTGAGACTGGAGAACATCACATCCAGCACCCGGACTATTAGCACCGGCGCCCCCCAGGGGTGTGTGCTTTCCCCCCTGCCCCCCATCACCATACTCAACAGCCCTGTGTCTGCTGTGGAATCCTTCAGGTTTCTGGGATCCACTATTTCCCAGGACCTAAAGTGGGAGCTCAACACTGACACCATCATCAAGAAGGCCCAGCAGAGGATGTACTTCCTGCACCAGCTGAGGAAGCTCAACCTGCATAAGGAGCTGCTGATCGACTTCTACACAGCCAGTCTGTTCTCTGAACATCCATCACTGTCTGGTTTGGATCTGCCACTAAAAAGGACAGGAGAAGACTACAACAGACAATAAGGACTGCAGAAAAGATCATCTTAAGATCTCTCAAGACTTATACTTTTCCAGAGTTAGGCAACGGGCAGGAAACATCACTGCAGATCCATCTCACCCTGGACACAACCTGTTCCAGCTTCTCCCCTCTGGTTGGTGCTACAGAGCACTGTATGCCAAAACTAACAGACTTAGGAGCAGTTTCTTCTCACAAGCCATCACTCTGATGAACAGCCTGTTTACTGGCTACCACTTACCATTTATTTATTTATTCATCATTCTCCATTTCAGAGCTGTTCATATTGTTCATATTGTATATTGTATACTGTATACTAAATCCACCTACCTCAAGCACATAACACCTGCACATAATACTTATTTATCCCAGAATTCTTTGCACTCATCACACTGTGTACATGTATGCTTGTGTATGTGCACCTGTGTATCACATCCACCTCCGACGTGTACATAATAACATTAATGGTATTAATACTTTTCTCTTGCATCCTTTGCACTCTGCTCATTGCACTATTGCCTCAATCTGTCTGTCTGTTTTTGTTTATAGTATGTATATGTGTGTTCTCTATACTGTAGCCTATGTTTGATTTTATTACTGTATTATTGTGTTATTGTATAAGTAAGCACATCGTGAGCAATGTACAATCCAGAGTCAAATTCCTCGTATGTGTACACATACCTGGCAATAAAGCTTATTCTGATTCTAATTTGGCAACACTGCAAACTTCGCTAAACATCTGAGATTAAATCACAATAATATGATGATGTTATAAAGCAGTGGTTCTGAGCAGGAGATTTTTTATTATAATTAAAGAATTAGACAGTACTTTGATGTCTTGTCATTATGCAGCTATTATTTGGAATTGGTAAGCCCTCATAAATACAGAAATGGCAGGGGGGAGGTTACATTAAACTAGAAATAAAATATGTAAAATTATTGGTATCAGTATGGTATCGGCAATTCCAGCCTGGGTATTACTTGGTATTGGATCGTATAGGACTAAATTGGTATCGCACATGTACCCATGGTAATGCAGCTCATTTGAACCAAAACTGTCCAACCACAAGGTGGTGGTATTACATAATATTTAAAGATGTTTCTGGTTAACTTCACAACTTCCAAACTCTTTAAATTAGGTAAAGGATATTCATAAAACATCTGAGCACACTTGTGTTCAGTCCATAAGTGAATCTGTACAACAAATAATTTCTGTAACTTGTAGGCTATCTAAAAAAAATATGATTTTGCCTCAAATGTTGTATACATTAAGCATTACATAAGACATTTTGAATGCGTATGCAAGGAAAAACTCAAATCTTTCCAAAACTTGGAAATTTTATTTACAGTTCAAGTCAGTCACATGCAACATTTTCTTAAAATGAATAAACATGAAATTAGCAAAAAACAAGAAAAGGAAAAAAAATGCATATTATTTTCTCCCAAAGAGCAATATACAAAAATAGAGCTTACAAATACTGTACAGCAATTGTCTCCAAAAATATTCTGCTGCAGAATTCTTAGTTTTACAAACAATGTCTGTGAGAGTCCACAAACATAATCAGTGTTAACAAAAGGGTGTGTGTGTGTGGGGGGGGGTGCTCTGGTATGCTGGTAAAGTTGGGAGGGTTTGTTTGGACAAAGAGGGTTTTTTGTGAGTTGAAAGGGCACTATGAGAGCTACAGAAGAATAAATAACACACAATACAAACAAGAGAGTTCACTTCAGGGAGGCAGTGATAGATTAAACGTCCTAAAATCACCATCTATAGAGAACGTGTGTGTAGGCCTACTACATATTATATTTTTGTGTTTTTTAATAAAACTATAGTTTTGACATTCTGCCAGAACACTGTCTGCCATCAAACATCATGAACTGAAAGGACAATCTGATGGCTTTCTGATGCCATCGTTCAGACTAGGGATGCACCGAATGTTCAGTCACTGAAATTAATCCGCTGAAAATAGCAAACAAAAAATCAGTTTCAGTGTTTGCCGAAAACGTCAAAAGCCCGAATAAAGTGTCTGAGAAAGACACCAAAATCGCCATTTGCAGACACTGTTCTGCTGAATTGTCTCCTAGCACAATCACTTCATCTGTGGCTGACTTCTTAGAAAAGGCCACAAAAGGTCTGACCCGCTTTGAGTGTTTTCTGTCACTTGTTTCTGAGGAGATTAAGCTAGGCGCACCTACATTTAGAGTGCACACGTATTACAGCCATTATGGTAAATCCACTGACACCGGCCAGCGCGCGGTGACCGGCAGGTTAGCGACTTTGCCCTGTCAGTTTCTCTCTTTACAAAGACAAGTGTTGCAGTATGAGAGTCCTACCTGAAGAGAGGCTATGAAGTATTAATGTTGCGCGATACGAGAACCACATACAACATTATTTATCAAATTGGATCGGACTCGCACGAGGATACACACGTGATAACGTCCGTTTTTAAAAAATAAGGTGTCTATACAGTATGGAAATAAGATTATTTGTATAATATTCACAGAAAATATAAAACATATTGCACGTGTACATTAAACGTAAATGGATACATGTAATTTACTTTACCAGACCCTCTTGGGCCATAGTCTCTCCAAATCCTGTGGGAAACACTGAGTAAAAAGCACATTTTGACTATTTAATTTATGCAATGGTAAAAAAAATAATAATAATAATAAGGGAAAATAAATGGAAACATTGTGAATGTACTTGTTCGGTATCTGGTATTCAGCAATTATTTTCATTATTTTCTGCTTAGGCCAAGAATTTCGGTGCATCCCCAATTCAGACACTTTCTACTTCTACTATGTTTGATGCAAAGCGGTGCTCCTGACTGTCGTATTTCATCTGATTGTGTCTTGTCTATTAATGGAGATAACTCACAAGCAGCATTGACGTCAATAGTGATTTCAGTGCAGACAAGCAATTAATTACTATATTCATGAGTTCAGTTTCCATTCTTTTTTTGGCCACAATCTGAGAAAGACTCTCACATATCTCTCTGTCTCTCTTTTTTTTTGGTTGGGACTGGATTCATAACAGTTGGCACTTCAGTGGGATTAGGACGGCACACAGGGAGGAAATGGGGAAGTTCAGGTGGAAAGGCTAAAAGTGTTTACAATCAAACACAACACTTAAGATAGCCAAATGGCAGGAAGTGTTTCTATGAAGGAGCATTTTTGGTGCACCCTCTGTATAAATATACCTCTACTGATACTACTGTCTACATACATTTAACAATGGTGAAATCAGTGGAAACTTGACCATGCAAAATAGCATGCTTTCATATTAAATCTCCTCATATTCTTTGCCATCTCTCGTGAACCTGACATTCCAAGAAAATGCCATTAGCAGGAACAAAGCTTTAAGACTTGTTATTAGCGTTGCACTACAAAATCTGTTGTCTTTTAGGGACTGTAGGAGAAATACTCGCCAATGTATAGTTTACATAGTAAAGTTCTGGGGATAATGGTGTGACGGACAGTGTCCTCTAAACAAAGACTGAGAAGCAAAAAGGTAACAAATACTGTACACCACACAATATACTCAAGAAGGCCCTTATGTTGCTTATTTTCTTTGACATAAAGCCACAAGCTCTTCACTAACAGGCCAGGCAATTAAAATAGTTTGTAAATGAATATACTGTAGAATGAAGACCTTGTGATATTGGCAATTGACACAGCCCTGTTTTGTTGTGTGTAATTGTGGCAGTTTTTGTTCAAATAAGGCTAATGTGGACAATATGTTGATTTTGAGTTTGAGTTGCATTAACATGTTAATAGTTTCTCATCGGTGGTGGCATAGTGGTGCATTGATGCCAGAGGACTGGATCTTGTTAAGGGTAAGGAACAACCAACTAATGTGTTTCGCATAGGAGAGATAAATCCTGCTTATATTCTCATCTAACAGTTGACATTTTCACCTTTCTGCTTTCTCTGACCCAACCACAAAAGGTCATCACTGCAGGGTGTGGGCAGACAATCCACAGGGATGAAACAGTCAAACCACAGAGGTCGGAGTAACAATGCTTTCATGCCATAGGTGGTGAAAAGCATTGTCGTTTTATAAAACCACCCACATGTTGGGAACCTGTGCAACCCCCGTGCAGTGTTTGGTGTTAGAGAATACAGTCTAATTGGGAATAATGTGTTGTTAAAGGTACAATCAACACTCTGTTTTGCTATTTTTAAGTATATTCACAAAGACATTTGTGAATATACATTTGACATGTTTCTAACCCAATCGGAATTCACAAAATAAGCCTGTTGAGTTGTTTATTTTTCCTTCAGTAATGTTTGTAAACATTAAAGAACATGTAAACAAGTCTTTTACAGCAGCAGAACACATTTCTGATTTTAATGTTGGATTTAATTGTGTCAGTCCTGACAGGTTCCATTTTATAGTTGTTTTTTTTAACAGTGGTACAACTCCTTTGTTGACACTGGGATCATGGATTGTGCCTTTAACAATAGATATCTGAAGAATATGAATTGTCATTTGACAATTCATATCACATGTAAAAGGCAATCTCCAACTTTTCTTAAGGTTATTACTCTGAAGCGCAACTTTTTTGCCACCATTTTAGATCAGCACATTTACACAACAACACATTCACCAAATGCAGCTAAAAGAGGGGTGAGGACAAAAAAAATGTCCACAAAAGCCAGCAGGGCTCAGAGTTACTGTATGTGTGGCACAAAACAAAAAGCACCCTGTACCGTACAGAAAGAGGGAGAGAGGCGAAAGCACCAGAATACTGCAGCCAAAAAGCACAACTACCCTGTATATGTATGTGTGTGTGTGTGTGTGAATGAAAATGCTGCTTCATTACAACCTGCTGACAACTGGCTCGCTGGCAGTTCGAGTCCCCTCCCTGTGTGTGCATGTGTGTTTTACAAAGCAGTGTGTATCTTGACCAAAAGATATGCTGATGATATGCTGAGGGCAGTAATTCTGATGCAGGTGTCAAATCCGCTAACTCATTCACTCTATGCAGCTGTACCAAGGAATTATAATAAATATAAAAAAATAAATACAGATTATCTATCGGGGTAGAAGCAAAACTAACTGCAACTGCGTTTGCAGCACATTTTAAGTAGGAGCTGAACAGGACAGAAGGCAAAAGCCTGCTTCATCCTGGTCTCTTCCCACATTGAATAATCAACCATTTCTAGCAGGATATGTGATACCAGTAAGATATATCAACATGGCTCTTCAACATTTGCTGTTTTGTTTTGTGAAGCAAGCCACTGGAACATTCACACAGCTCAGCTTCAACAAAATGAAATGATGCAGCAGCAGCAGCAGCAGCAGCAGAGCAAAGTAACACTGGAACATTTTATAGATTTTTGTATAATATTGCCTCATTACTGGTGTTTGTTCTGAAAAAACTGCTCTATAGATAAAGCACCAGGTTATACACACTAATACTGGTTTAGATAGTCACAGTAGTTACTTTGACACTAAAATTTTCTGTTGGAGAGGCCCTGAATTTTTTCTGATAAAGGAAAAAACGCGAGTAATGCCGGGGGTGACAGTATATATACCCATGCATGCCTAACAGCACTTGTGTATATAAAGGATGTTACCCGATAAATTCCTTTAATGAATATATAATTTGTTCACTTCATCAGCTTCCTGTATTGAATTGTATATAAAAAAAGATAATAACAACAGTCATATTGTAATGAATGACAAACAGGTGATGTGGGAACAAATTCTATAGGCTTAGTGTGAAAAATCCAGCGTTTTAACACATTCAAACCTTTCACATTTAGTTAGACATGGAGTCTCGAGGTTGCTTTGAGCTTAATTTCTTATGTGTGTGTGTGTGTGTGTGTGCAATTAGAACACAAAGCATTGTCCAAGTTTCCTGACATCTACCAACATAGGTGCTGTTGTCCCTTTGAGATATTTCCTTTTGTCTAAAAATCAAAATTTACTAATTAAAAAAAAAAAAAAAACATGTGGCCTGGTACTGTACATAGAAATAATAGTTAATGTTAAAATATAAAACATGACCTTGCTACTACGATCACAAGCAATTAAGGTTTGAATTCTTGTAAAGTGCTCGTTAAAAAAAAACAAATTATATTTTAGTGTGTTGTAGTTCTTGGCTTTTGTGTTTTTTTCTCCTCCTGGTCTTTAGCTGGTGTACCCAGAAAAGTGCTTTGGTTGTGAAAAAGTTATCGACCATGTCTTGGCCAAGAAGGAAACTTCTTCTACATTAACTCTTCTTCATCGTCCGCAAAAAGAAAAACATGAGAACAGTTGATCATCAGTCAGAACTGATATCAGGAAATCCTTTTGTGAACTAATGCAAGGATAGGAGACGTGCAGATTCACAGTTTTTTTGTGTGTATCTGCGCAGTAACTCCAGTTTCTCCGGTCTGTCCACAGACTCATACCAAAGTGTACCTGTACAGGTGAGAGTATGAGTGATGGGATGTGTGACTGTGTGTTTCTGTAGTGTACTGTAAGCGAGGCTATGAGTCCGCTACACCAGGTTCTCAATCCCAGGCAGAGGCTGCTGTATTGGCACAGGGGGATCCATGCTGCTAGCCTGCTGGGCGAGCTGCAGGACGGGCATGTTGCACAGCGGGCACACTTTCCTCACCTCCAACCACTTGATGAGGCACCTGAAAGAAAGAAAGATCAGTGGGCATATGGGTAAGGAAAGGACAACAGAGATTAGTGAAGGGGTGGAAGAGACATAAAACTCAGGGGCACTTCAATGGCGCAACTTGCCCAGAGGAGTACTTAATCATGGAGTTAGGGGTAGGACTGAACAATTCTGAAAAAATATCTAATTTCAATAATTATTGGTGGGAATAATAATTTTTACATAATTATTCTAATTTTCTTTGAAAAACATATTTATATGATTATGGTGTGATTAGGGTCTATACCAAAACAAATTTTTTTATTCTCTAGCATATGATGTGTAGGCCAGGACATCTCTGCAGCACGACAATATTTAATTTTAAATAATATTTTGACACATATTTTGCCATTAACAAATATTGCACCCCCCAGCGATTTGAAAATTGCAGTAGGCTAATATTGCGATTTCGATTAAGTGTTCAGCCCTAGTTAGGAGTAGGCAGCTATTCAGGGTCAGTATGTGGTGGTCATGCACATACCGGTATCACAGCTAAATATGCTCAACTCATACATGTTTTTCTTTTTTAAAAAAGTGTGACAATCACATTCTACAACCGCACTAATTAAGAGCACAAGGTCAAAAAATTAGGTTATGTAACACATCATCATCACTGTGAGATTGTTCTCCAGCTTGTGGTGCCAGCACCATCAATCACTGACAAAGAAGCAGAGGCTGTGCAGTTTTATTAAATTCTCTAATACTCCATATTATAGCTGCACCCAACAGTTCACTGATCTAGGAGCAACTTTAACGTAGAGCTGAAACAACCTGTCAATTACACACCCAGCAGGTTAGCTTATTATTTTTTGCAGTGGAAAACGTGTATATAGGTTAAAGTTTTAGATGTCTATTTTACATTAATAAAATCTTCATTTCTTCATTTCATATTTTATTAATACTGTCAAAACCCATTCAGACTATCAGCAGCTAATAATGAACAAGTCACTTTTAAACCTTATTTAGGCCTGTTTGTTTCAGCTGCACCACAGTCATCCTCACTCAGAAACAGTCATATTATCTCCAGTTGATAACGACAATAGGAATGTTCCAATCAGTGCGACTAGCCTACAATATGAAAGATTACTGTTCATTGATCAGTTTTATAGGTTACATATTAAACAGTGATTACTGCAGTAATGTAGCTCACAGTAAGTGTTTTCAGTGCAACTGTCCACAGAGTCGCAGCGTTATACCTAAAGACGGACATAGATTTTATTCTGTGCTGAGGTTAAATCCACGATGTGCGAAGATCTGTCCATACATCGATGACAGATTGATCATAAAGCGGTCATGTTCAAGATCATGTTTGGGTAAAAAACTAATAGCCTATTTAACCGGGATTTTAAAGTTTTTAAAGATGTAAATGCGTTCAGATATGTGCTTTGATGTCAACAGAATGAATGAGGAAATGAAACGGTGTGTCAGACAGCCGCCTCAGGCTCCGTGGGAGGGGAGGAGTTAGAGAGAAACTGACGGTTTTCCAACTTATCCTGTGAACCTAACCTCCTCGGGAGGAGGTTAGGTTCACAGCATCAGTTGCTGGAGTTACTCAGAATTTTCACTAATCACGCTTTCTGAAGCAGGGCCCAGGTTTGGTTCCAGCTTTGACAATGTGAGGATTTGCTGCTTTAGTCTGTTTTATATCATTAACTGAATATCTTTGGGTTTTGGACTGTTGACCAGAAAAAAAGAACTTTGAAGACATCACCTTGTGCCTCTGGGATAATTTCATGGGTGTTTTTCATTATTTTATGATGTTTATAGACTAACTGTAATGCAAAAAACGTAATTAAACACAAGACAGCCAACTTGAGTAGTGGCTTCCAAAAGTGAATTAAATGTACAGGCAAACATCATACATTATCCATGTATTTAACGTTTCTTCCTTTTTTTTTTTTGTCAGTTTATTGACCTTTAATTTCCCTGTTTGTGGGTATGAGAAGATTGCATGCTCTTCACTGCTGAATGCTTTTGGTAACCATCAGCTTGGAATGTCTGTTTTCTCTGTAAAACAGCATGTCTTTACTTGCACACACACACTGAACGGAGTGTTTATACAGTGGATTCAGTGACTGCTGCAATTGGAGGGCAAAAAACTAGGTCACGGGAGGTGTCTTGGTGATATAAACAACTCAGTTGAAATGGCCAGGGCGTGGGGGGAGGTGTGGGATAAAGTTGGCTCAAGCGATCCATCATGTCCTGTGTAGTTCCTCATGTCATAGACACTTGACTTGAGTTTTATGTACAAAAATATATAACTACAAACTTTTTGTCACAAATATGCATTCCATCCATGCAATGACTTTACAATCACTTCCCTTTAGTCTCTTAAAAATTGTGGATCTCTCTGTAAATGTTCTTTACATTGTATTGGTGAAAATGTATACTTTGTAAGGAAATCTGTATTGATCTGTGTGTCCATGACTGCGTGTGTGTGTGTCAACAAAAACGTTTACTTACTTTCTATGAAAGGCATGTTTGCACGGACAAATCCCCAGCTCATCTTTCTGTTTGAACTCCTCCAAGCACACCGCACATATCTGAAAGGGAGCGGGGGGAATTACTAATCTTTTCTGAGGAAGGCAATTGCAATAATTTGTTAACAAGTTTGTTGGTTGTTCTCTGTTTGGTTCTTTCCGTCTTAATCTGATCTTTGCATTGGTGGTTTGGAGGTCAAGAACTCATGGAAAAAGAAGACTGTGGGTAACATCTGCAAACAACAGAGCAGTAACTGACCAATTATGTTCTGTTATATAACTGTGACTTAACTCACACTGGGGACTTCAGTTCAGTTCACTTGGTGGCCAGAGGACACCTTTTAGTAGCAATGTTTTTTTTCTTTCAACAAAAAAAATGATCATGATGGATGATGGAAATGAAGAACCATCTTTTTTTCAGCTTTTCTTTCTAAAGTAAGAGACTTATAAAAACAGCCACAGCCATATAAGTGGACCCACACCACCGCACCATAGCAAACAAGACAATTGGTGCATTCTGCCTGACTCTGAGTTTCAGTGAGTTCTCAGTCCTGTAACTTTCTGTCAAAATAGATAAAACAGGTTGATACGCAGTGATAACCGTATTATTATTTCCCTAGCTGGTGTACTTTAAATGGTCACTGAGGCAATCCTGATGGAGTTGTTTGTCTTTTTGTATGTTTGTTATACACACAAGCGCATGCATGTTCAACAGACATGCCACCAAGAGGTCATGACCTGCCAGCTATATAGAAATTCATAGTGTGTCATACAGCAAACATCAGATCAACAACATCAACAGACCAACAACCAGACAACTGCTTTACCAATACACACCTACATCACCCGAGTGCTATACAAGTTATACTAAGGTGCAGCTCGCCGACACCCAGTTAACTCATGACTGTGACGTTACAACCCAAACTCACAGCCCATCCAGGAGAACCACAAATGCATGTGTATTTACAGCTGAGGACTGCGGCTTACTTTGGCTAGCCTTCAACTCAACAATCAATCATGATTTCAGTTAATTGATAAAGTTGCTGTTACTGTTACCTTGTCTGTGGTCCGCTGGCAGAACACCGGGTGCTTTCTGATCAGATGCTGTTGCTGTAACGCGACACAAGGTTCGTTTTACAGTGGACGGACATTAACATTACAAGTGTATCCAGCGGCAGCCCGCAGACCTGACGGAAGTTGAACTTCCAAATATGGTATGTCCCAGAAGACACCGCGCACAAAACGTGATGACCTTAATCTCGGCACACGTACAGTATAGATCCTAATGCAAAGCAACATGACAAAAATTTATGTTCAGAGTATTATGTGGTAAATTTGCTTATTATTTTAACAAAATTTTATTTGCACAAGTCAAAATTCTTAAAAAAGAAACTGAGCTTTCTGGAGCTTGCTGCTAACATTAAGCACTATGTTCACTCAATATCTGAGTATATAAACAAAAAAGCTTTTCAATCATATGACCTTTCTAAGCTTTACAAGATATTTATTTAATTTGTTTTCCTCTAAATTATACTTTGTTTTTGATAAAATCATAATGTAAAGCGTTTTATTCTTTAGAGGCCAACAGAACTTTAAATACACTTCTGAGTTTTTAGGCGAGAAATCAACTGTGTAGATTTCGAATATCGGCAGTTTTACGAAAATTGACAGCGAATCGAAAATGTGTTCAAACGTTTTCAGAGTTGAGAAGCTCTGCAAGTGCTGACCATGGTGCCGACTAGTGTCAATATTATATAGCTGCAGTAACATTACCGGAGGCTGCACAGCAACACAATGGAGGTTAACCCTATCTGCTAGCGTGCCGCTGTAGGGTTAACCGGTCGACATGCATACAATCAATAACTTTAGGCACACACCCTGTGATGGTTAGAGTAAGAGTTAGCTTGCTAGCTCCGGTTATCTCCCCCAGGCCCAGTCACTAGTGATGGAAAAAGTCACTATTTTGAAAGACTCGAGTCACCAAATCACGTTCATTAAAATTAACAAATCTTTTTTTGTGTCATTTCGTTCATTTTAACTAGGCTGGTTATTGCAGCGCTGCAGCCCTCTAGTGAGCGATTTAAAAATAAACGGTGCAGTTCTCAAACACAGAAGGCTGCCTTGCTTGCTGTAATTGACAAAGTATAATGCACAAATTCAGCTCTTGATCTTTCTCTATCATGGTTCTATAAAGCCACAACCAAATTCAAACCATGTAAAAACCACAGAAATATGTTGTCAATATTCGATTAAGCCACTACTCCGGCTAAATCCGTCCATTTTCACAATCTTTCCTGAGTATACTACCAGACCAGCCATATATATATAATTATAATTACTATCACTATATCTCTAAAGTGCTCATTCATACAGCAGCCTAACGCCTATCCACGAGTAAAATCTATATATTAACATCAGATTTACAGGGAATATATTGAAGTAATAAGCTTGACACACTAGATGAATAAAACACACTCTTATTAAAATTTAATAATCTCAAACACTGTGGGTTGTTCACCAGTGAGGAGCGGTGAAACAACAGCACAGCTCTCGATAAATAAAAAGTAAAAGTTAAGTTGTGTTCTCTGGTGGACCCGGATCAGCTGTTAGCTGTTAGCTGTAAACAAACCACAGGGCTAACGCTAACGCTGCGATGTGGCTGTGTTTTAATGAGCCGGTCCGTTTGTTTTGGAGAGGAGACGACCTCTGTGGTAATTCAGCTCCCGGTATAACTCTGTCAGGGCTCTGAAGTGGACCCAGAACAACTCTCATCAGCTGTTAGTGTGTAACACTAGCAGGACTAAAGTTACGGTGCGGCTGTGTTAAAACTATAACTTGGCACAACAAACTTCGCTGTAATAACGTTATGCTTCATTAAATGTCACAAAATTATCAAAATAGATATTAGATATATGTCAGTCCAGTGACTGTTACCTGACAACAGACTCTCATTCCCCGGTGCTGGCAGTAAGTCAGCCTGCTGAGTGAAGACAGACGAGGACCCATGTGAGCGGTGAACAATTAGTTCCTGCTCCACAATAGCCGAGATGTCACGTGAAAAATAAACGGCTCAAACCCAGAGACCCACAGTTATGAGTCCTGAACTAATCAATTCTGTTTCCTGTGCTGCCTGCTTACCACAGCCCTGTAGCCAGCTGTCAGGTGACAAATGAACGACTCAAACCCAGAGAACCACAGTTGAGAGTCGTGAACTAATCAAGTCTGTTTCCTGTGCTGATGGAGCCCAGGCAGCTGCTACGAGTGAACGTAAGAGTCCAAGACTATTCACGCATACGTGAAAATGAACGAATTACTCACTGAGACAACCCGTTCCTCCTGAGTCACATACAAGATTAGGTCAAATGAACGATACGTTTACTGAAAGACACAACACTACCAGTCACACAGACCACTGCAGCCAACATAGCAGATGTGTCCAGCAACAGCTGAACGATACTGTTAATGTTCGTACCGCTGTTATTCTACCCTTAAATTCTCAGTAATGTTGTAAAGTTTTAACCTAACTCAAGATACATCTGGCTGGTGATGTAACGTTACAGAATATTCTTGGTTCGTGAAACTTAAAATCACTTTGGAACAAATAAAATATACAACAACAACAGTGGTATGAATTGAAACATTGCCTTATTATTATCATTAGGCTATTATAAATAAATATTTACAGGAATTATAGTATTAATATACTATAATAATAATAATAATAATAATAATAATATAGAATTATAGTATAGTAAATATTAATGCATACAATGGCGTACACTGATTACTACGTTGACACTTGAGACCTCTTTTTTAACAGCCCTATGCGTGGGCCGAGCAGCCGACATAAACGTCATCACGTTTTGTGCGCAGTAGCTTCTGGGACGAACCATATATGGAAGTTCAACTTCCGTCACGTTTGTCTGCAGGCTACAGCTGGACCCTTCTCTGTAACATTACACCATCGTGCTGTTGTGGTGGGGTAGACCACATAAGTTTCGTTTTACGGCGGACGGACTGTAACATTACAGAGTTGTTGTTTGCTTTTATCTTGAAATAATCCCATACTTTGGACAGTTTCTTCTTTGTCCCTCGCTATTTTCTCTCTCTTCCTCCACGTAGCAAACAGCGCCATCATAATCTGTCCCAGTCATGTTCACACAGGTAAGCGCGATGTGCGACAGCAATAAATATCCGTGCAGCAAAACAGTGTGCTATATAGTTATATGGATTAAACAATGCCTCAATGCAAAGAATTTGCGTCAATGCATTTTAGTAATTGAATTAATCAATTTAATCGATGAATCGTTTTAGCCCTACTTCTGATCATTGGTGACCGCTGGCATAAATGGTAAATCAGAACACCAGTTGGTCTGGTATTTACATTCACATCACTGGAGATGCTGCACTTGATCTTCCTGTCACACTTGCACTCCACCTTCCCTATCCTTCACTTTCCAAAAGACAGGCTTTGTAACCATTGAACATTTGCCAGGGCACTCACCTTTCTTAGCCTGCTGCCTGACTCGCAACCCAGAGACCATTATGCCTCTCCTATATAGGTATTAGTACATTAAGTATACCTAAGCACCTATGTGCTATGAATGCAATGTATATTTTAGGTAATGCAAGGTTGTACCAGATATTTACATAGCTGTTGCCATCAAGACAAACTGATTCTGTTCAAAACCTAACAATCAGTTCACTGTACAACTCTGTAGTGTGAACCTGTCAGTGAAAAACACTGCTGGATAGTGAAACCACATATAATGAAGGTAGCAGATGGCTGACTACACCCTCTCCAGATTAACATTAGAGTTGCAATGACAACAGTACTGTGAAAAACAGTTTCTCCCCAGGGACTAGAAAGCCTTAGGGAAGTGGACATTTCAAATTGTGAGAAAATGTACAAAAATCTGTAAAAATGATTCAGCATTCCCATCACTAAAAAGAATTCCCATCATCCAACCAGTGGGTAACAATTTCACTTTCATCAAAGAGGGTTTTAATTTGGCACACTGTTTTCTGGCTGTCCTTTAGCCACACAGATTCTCAGGATGGACAAGGAAAGATGAAAAGAACAGCACGGGGGCTCTTAGCTTTCTCTCCTGAGGATTTTTGGACACAGAACAATCATCTGTTAAGATGTCTGCTTTGCTCTCTTTATTTGTGAATAGATCAATGTTTTTGTTCTTTTCAGTGGCTTGTCTATGGTGTCACACTCACAGTTGGGATCTGGTACCATTCGCCAACTTCTGACAGAACCTCTTTCTCCCTATTAAGTGAATTAATCTTGTAAGCTTTAGTTACAAATTCCATGCAAAACACTTGGACTTAATTATGTGGAATAACATTACTAGACCACGGATTTTATCAGAGAAAAAAACATTAACCTATGCCTGTCAAAAATGTTACATAATATCAAATGTTGAGTTGCTCAGAAGACTATAAAAGGTTCAGCGACAGAACAATAACGGATTACTCAGGTAATTACAAATCAACTTAATGCTAGGGCTTTGTAACAAGCTGTGTTTAAAGAAGAACAGGTCTTTTATGTTTTATATACATTATGTAGACATTATGTCAAGTTTAGATTGTGCCATAAGACTCCCTTAGTTCTACAAGAGACAAATTAATGTATGGCACAAAATAAAAATTTGCCAAGATATCCTCTTGTTGTGACATTTACTTAGTCAAAAGAACATGCTCAAAAGCTATTTGTGGCCAGAATATGCACTAGTTAAGCCCTAAGTGGGTATTCAGACCAACAGTACCTCTTCACTCACTCTGGATCTCGAGTGACGAGGACATGCTGCCTGTTTTCTTTTCTTTAGTACCTTTTATTTATCATTTTCACCCCCTTTCTTGATATGTTTGGCTGCATAAATAAGAAGTAAATCAGTACCAAGTGCTTCTAATTTTCTTTATCTCCATCAGTTTGCTTCCATTTTTGTCTTTCCACACACTGTAAACATACCAAAAAATTTAAATCTATGAAACTCACACCTGCAGGTTAGCAATAACTTTACATTCTGATTGATAATTTTCTATCACCATAAAAAAAGCAATCAATCCCAGTGGGAACATACACACAATGATCTACACACGAAATAACATTATTTCTCTGATGTTGAACAATGGACAAAATAAACAAACTATTGACCAAAACCCACTATTAGTGACAGAAAAGATATCACTAGGATAAATGGCGTACTGGGTGTCTTCCTTGACTTTTACACAATAAAACATCGGCAATAAATTCTTCACAAAGCATAAAAACAAAAATACACATTTGAAGTAGGCACTTGTGTATGTAACATATTAACAAAGTGGCTTGGGCAGAGCCACACAATACTATTCCAGCCTCCTAGCTATGATTTGTGTCAGGTAACGTTAAATCACCCACGGACACCTTACGTTCTCCAATATTGCTGTTTGTAGCTGGTGTTCTGGCTATGGGACTGCCTCATCTTCTCTGCATTTTAGCTCCGCACCAGCACCTGTAACAACAATATGCTAACCCACAACTTCGCTAATGTTAGTTACTTTACTTGCTGTGTCATTGTTCGCTCTAAATCGTGGGATTTGTCGTGTTGTTGGATTTCTCCGGAATCGCTTACTCCACCTTTAGGATAAAGGTACAACGTATGAAATCATTACCTTTAGCCTATATAAATTGAAAAATAAAACAACAGAATACAATCCCACCCCTTATTCTTGCGAAACCTAACCTGAAAGTTGGCAGTAAATCTAAAATTTTTTAATGTAATTACTCACTGTGTTGTGAAGTCGCAGCCTTATATGTTTGTTTTCTAATATAATCACTTCATTACTGAGTATTTCTACTTCAACTTCACCACATTTTGATTATTTTCTGAGCTTCCAGATTTGAAACAAATCCCACTGCTAAACTTGCATGTCAGCTCACCTTCAGTCTCTTTCTACTACAGGAAGTTAGTCCTCGTAGCCGATAACAAAATTATTGGCTACCTTAGTAAAACAGACACTAATTACACAGTGTGAGTGCAAATTGAATGAAAGGCACACTAAAATCTCACCCACAGAACCTCACAATCAGTACAGCACTCCAGCCATCCTATAAACAGTAGGTTTAAATGGGTTATTAGAGTGTCGGGGGAGGTTGTTTGAGCACACAAAGCACATGCTGACTGTTAACACACATATATGTATGTTGTGTGTAACTGTGGCATACAGCAGCATTACTTTCACACCATATATGACATGAATGCTGTCGATTTATGCTATCAATGTTATTTTTCAAAAACACACAAACATACAGGACAGGTAAATAGAGATAGATGTCAAATTCATACTACAAAAAGGATAACTGGAAAGGTTACACATCCAACAGACTAAAAGATGACCAGTACACTGATCCAATATTAGCATTCCTATACTAGATAAAATGCTGAGATTGAATTCATGCAGCTCTGTCTATACTCATGTCTCCAGGGTGATCCTTTGGCGTGGGAGCCTAAAACTGGGTCATCCACCCAGGCTAGTGCATGCGTCTGTGTGTTTGCGTGCGTGTGTGTTTTCTTATTGTCCTTAAACAAATACAGCGTGGTTATTCTGTCAGTCTTCACACACATGACACCTTTTGAAGCTTTCTCTTTTCTAATAACATAAACAATGAAATCCTGAGGCCTGATGAAACAGTGGGAAATTCCAACACTGATGACAAGCAACTGTGTTTAGCCCCGTGTCAAAGCACACATGAAGATGCTATTGTTAGCATTTCATTTGCACTACAATGTTAAAGGGATAGTGTTCCTGGCTTGGGACTACCAGGCTGCTTTACACACTGACTGCTGCTTGTAATTTTCCAACCAAGCTGAGCGGTCATGCAGCTTTTTGTAATTATGGTAGTGGGAACACTCATGACTTAACCACAAGATGCTAGTTTTCACATGACACTGTGTCAAGACAGATGTCCTGAATGTCAATTAACAAACATTTTATATGTCATTGTTGTTGCCAAACTAGACCAAACCCAGAAAACTCTCAAAATAAAGAAGCGCAGACAATATATTCCCAAAAGCCCACAGGTGTACAGTTGTGCGCAGATAGTCCAAACATTACCACGTGTCCTGATATGTTCAGACATATGCCATATGTTTGCTTCTGATGCACATTACCTAACAGGAGTTTGTACCATTTGGAACCTTTTATTGTCCATCTGGAAGCTGACGTTTATGTTCAAAATGATGGCATGAGCTGCCCTTTCAGCAAGCCCCAAACCATAGCCATTTATCATGGGTTTCCATGTAACTGCACAACCAAGAGGACAGAAATACAAAAAGGATGACCGATGGAGGACATTGTTGCTCAGGCATTGTTAAAATGAAGTAGCACATAGACTGGTTAGTCCAAATCAGCTGATCAGGTTACATTACAGACTGTTCTACACACTAGATAGTCATCGTTTAAGAGAGCAATGTTTGGTGTTAACGTATCATCAACTGCTAACTGAACAAAGATGATCAGTGCTTACCTCATGCAAATTTAGCTCTTTGACTTTTTCCTTCTGAATGACCTGAGAGGCATAGTAAGAGATAAGGATAGATTAGTCACTGTAATACGGTAACAGAAACCAGTTCCTGTGAAAATACAGTTAAAGACTTAACAGCTAATAATGAGTGTGTGATGTAAAATCTACCAAGCAGGCTATAGATGATGTACTATAATATATGGATTACTGGATGTACTATAATATATGGATTACAGGATTCCAGTAAATGCATTTAGCATGTGTGTGTGGGTTTGTGCATGAGTCTACTTTATGAGCTTGGTAGTCTTAAATAGCCCCCAGAAAAGCTGGACGCATGAATGTTTTTAGCCAGCAGGTTGTAAGACACGTAAGGTAGACAAAATCTGCTGTGCCAGTGTGTGTGTGTGTGCGTGTGCGTGTGTGTGTGTGTTTGTGTGTGCATATGCTTAACTTTGACATGTTGGCTGCTTTTGCATGTTGATATTACATAACTGAAAGACATAGGAGTCATGCTTATGCCCTTCATCACTCCCTCTTACTAGCTTTGCAGGCTAAACTCTGCTGACACACTCAGCTAACTGTGAATCTGACTTTTCCAGCTGAGTCACTTGCGTCTCTTTAGGTTGAGTGCAATTCAGAATTTGAGTATACTTGTGCATACCAAAAAAACAGAGGAGTCAGCCAGACATTTAGGGACCAGAGGGGTTCTTCATGATTTTCTCTGAACAAGAACACGTCTTCAGACACTTCATTTGTGCTTGACAAAAGGTCCTGTATGATTTTTGACCTGCAGGGTGTGTGTGTGTGTGTGTGTGTGTGTGTGTGTGAGTGTGTCATTGGAGCGCTTACTTGTTTGTATGCATATAGTTCTTTGTGCGCCTGGTGCCGTAACCTGGGGAGACGTAAAGACAAAACATCTTTTTGATTAGTAGGTGACCATCTCCACCTGGCTACGTTAAATAAAGAAACAAAGTATTCATACATCCTGGAAAAAGAGAGAAAAATGACAAACATGGATGTAATATCCTTATTAAATACTTGCCTTCTGACACCAGTCTATTCTAGTGGATCGTTGTGGTACCAAATGGGTGTTAGAATTAAAAAGCAATTCTCAATCCATACAGAATATAATAATAATCTCTCTCTAGATTTTTACAAATGATATATCTCAAAAAGAGACAAAAAAGGCAGAGCAGTGCAGAGATGATTCTGCCTATGCATTTGTCATGTGAAACAATCATGAGTCTGCTGACTAAACAAATATTAATTGGATTAACCAATTACAGAAAGAAGTGAATATATAAAAATACCTTGCAAAACTCTGTCAAATATTTGTTTTGCTTAGTAACACAATAGTAGTTAAATATTGATAGATATCATTCTGAAAAGGCTTAGGCCTTAGTTTCTTGTTAATGAAAGTAGAATATCAACTCACAATATCACCTAAAATACATTGGATCAGACATTAAAAGCATTACTGTATGGTGATGAGGCCTTGAAAGGTCTTGCAAAACTCCAGGTAAAAAGAAGAGTATCCACAGATAGAACCAATGTTTAAGGTTTATATCAAACTCTTGGTTAACTCTTAATAAACATTGCTCTTGTAAATGAGCCAAAACAAACAACTCAGTGAACAAATAGGGAACAGAAAGAGCACTGGATAAGAAGAGAATCTAGGTACTGAGAATGACAATAAAACATGTAGAATAAAAGGGAGGAAAACAAGAGCAAGAGAGATAGGAGAAATTCATAGGTTTGTAAGATTTACCTCCATTACAAGTAACCTTAACCTCTCGCAGCAGAGTGAGAGGGATCTGTAAAACAAGCAGCACAGTCTAGGAGAGAAACTGACATTTTGAAAGAGGTCAGCAGGAAAAGGTGCAGAGACTCCCAAGGGTAGGGGACAACTGATTATGGGTGAGGGGGTTGACTGATGGGGGGTGGCTCAATGGCCCTTAGGTACAATGTCAAAGTGGGCAAGAAGAATAATCGGCTGAGAAAGGAGAATCAGGTGTCCAAATTTCCCTTCTTCTCAAAATTATCATAATTTGACTGCAGTCAATGGGCAACTCAAAATGTGAAATATATGTCTCAGCCATTATTATAGTCAGGAATGTCCAAACGGTTTAATCACTTTACTGAACATTCATGAGCACTACATGTTACAAACCGCAGTGATAACTAACTTGTAGATTGATCTAGGTTTCTTAACATTGCACATTCATAAAACTTATTGCCATGCTTATGAATTTGGCATTGAAGGCCTCCTGTCCTTTACACCCCATGCTTTAAGTTTTTGTAATGTGTACTGCATCATATATTTTTCACGTATGTGTGTGTGACTCACTGATAGAGGTGTTTCAGTATTTCCGTGAGAGTCTGTCTTGCATCAAACTCGTGTGAATGTTATTTTGTTATTCTAACATTAATTCCTTTGTCTCTTCATTCACCTGTTAATGTAAAACAAGTGCAATGATGCTTACTGCACAGAAACCACAGGATACCTGCTTAATGCTGAACTATGAGGTTTAACAAAGCAGTGGCCATAACAAATTTGTAAAAGAGGATTTTGTATATTCATCATGCCTTATGGTACATATAATTTAAGTCATTATGGGCCAATCCTTTGGGAGACTGCATCTTTAGACGCCTTTTATGGAGCGAAATCGCTCATTTTGTCTTTAGTGACTAAAGCTGGCAATCTTGATTTTCAGTAGTGAATCATGGTACTGCATCAAAGTCATAAAGTCTCGTTACAGTTAGATGAGGAATTGTAGGAACACAGTTGTAGTTTACCTACTTACCGTTTGCCCTGCAAGATAGGATATGAGAAGGTGGCGAGGTGTGAATTTTGTTGGGAACTGCTGCTTCTCACTGTCTTAGATAAAAAATGTTGGACATTATTTCTGTTCTGTTTGTCGCTGCCAGGAGAAAACCAGCAGCCAGGACAATTTGATCAGACCAGTGGAGTTAAAAAGAGGGTCAATGACTAGTAACCACCTCCACTTTTCCTTTATAGGTAATAATTACTGGATTGGTCTAAATGCTTAATACTAAAGGACCTTTAATAAAATTAATTTTAATGGTTACAAACATGAGATTTTAACATCCAAATGCAAGTTTAATGAAAAGATGTATGACTATAGTGACAACATAAAGGAGGTTTAGTGGCTCTTTGAAGAAAAGGGTCCTAACTAGTGTCTTTGACGCCAAGTGCCATGATCATAATAATAGACAAGCAGCTTTGGATCTCAGCATAATATTACTGTTTTTTCCTGTCAATTCAGATTATAAAGTCACCAATTGTGGTATCATAGCTACCTTCTCCAAACTGTGCTGTTGAAACATATTGACCTTATATGAAATAACTATCAGCAAGACAAATACTAACTCACACATTTCTGAAAAAAAAAAGAAAAGAGATATGCTTTTAATACAGCCTCATCAAAAAACCATTGTGACAAGTGCCATACAGTTTGTTGGATAGAAACTACATCATTAGTAGATATTTTAAGAAATTGTTTAGCATAGATTACCAGAACCTAACAAATTCAGGGAGCAGACATGTTTAGCACTGACCTTTACTTTTTTCCTACTGGATATAAAGTACCTATTAGTATTAAGACAGTTTGCTAGTCAAAAGAGGTACACATCACGGTCTTGTAAATCAGGCTGCACAGCGCCTTTTCTGAACATTGTAAATTGACTGTAAATGAATCGCAAATTGACTTGTAAATTTTAAATCTGTTTACAAAGTTGAGTGTACAAGAATGGAAAGGAGCAATTTGTTTTTCAATTTGAATGTGTAAATGAATTTGTAGGACAAGCAAATGTGGAACGCACTGGATCCCTCCAAAACACTGCAGCCAGTGTGCCTCAAAACATTTTTCATTACAGAGATAAGTTCATATTTGTCCATCCTGGATTTTTTGGAAAGTGCATGAGCAGGGTAATACAGTTAAAATTTTTACCAGATAAATGATTTGTTGCACCCGCTAAATAGAAGATGTTTGCCTAGCCAAAGAAACCCCTGTATGACACTTAATGCCACATACTCGCACAGCAGAGCAACTTCAAACACAATAAAAATTCTAAGAAAAGCCAAATCATAGCAAAAGGGTATATGTATCTTACCTTATTAAGTAGCAACAGAAGAGTAGGCTGAGGATGAAGACAAAGATGGCTGTCCCAAACACCACAATGTAGATATTGAGGGGAAGGTTCTGGAACCCTATATTTGGCATCCTGAAACTGTAGTGCGGGAAATCGGAGCTCATGGATATTCTGTCATGATGAAAGACAAATGACGTACAACACATGAGTAGTTCCCATACATTTCAACACACTCTGTGGACCAATAATGACACAGCAAAACAAAAATTAAAACTGGAAGTGAACTTTAGTTTCCCTTTGGTGGTCGGGTTTGGATACCAGATCTCTGTTGGCATTATTCTGCTTTTTGGTCTTGACATGCTAAACCATGACTTACTTTGTTCCCATTGTTGTGGATTTTAAAGTCTAAAAAAGATCAATGGACATTAGTAACTGTAGGCACAGACAAATAGGCAATTTCCTAGTGGCATTTGAAGAAGAAGTCAAGTCAGTGTGTGTGTGTGTGTGTGTGTGTGTGTGTGTGTGTGTGTGTGTGTGTGTGTGTGTGTGTGTGTGTGTGTGTGTGCCCAAAAATATGCAACAGAGTGACAGAAAATGTGCTAGGGATATAGATAAATACAGAAACATTATTTGGATCTGAACTGATAATTCTTTCCCCCCCAAAATTACATCCCTGTTCATCCTTTACTCACAGTGCCTCTAGACTCTAAATCATTTGAATTATTCCATAATGCTCATAAACTCTATTTGGAATATATTTGGGTGGAGGCTTAGTTCCCTCCTGCTGTGGCAGCTGGTGCACCCGTTCTCATATTGGTTAACTGTTTCAAAACAGGTAAAAGAGTGCTTTGGTCCCCAGAAACACACATTATGAGTAATTCAATAAAAAATATGCACTTCACCTCACCTACTACTAACTAATGAGCTATAGGCCATTTTTTACATTTATGACTCAGAGCAAAACCTCAATTTAAATTGAAGTTAAATTTATTTAACCCTAGGGTGTAGGTCAGATGCTCCAACCTCAAAATCTACACTGAAAGCCAACAGCAGGGCAATGGCACAATAATAAATAAAAGGCAACTCCGAAAACATACATTAACTCTGTTTATATTCCACAATAACAGAGTGGGTTCTTTGTTTTGTTTTTATTAGTTAAAAAATACTTTTATAATACATACTGGTACACAGCCACATGCAGGGAAAAAAGGGTTTATAAAGTATATATATATTAACATTTATTTGCTCAGATTTTGTGAGAATACCTAAAAAAGTTTCTTTGTAAGAGCCAGGGCACACCAGCAAGGATCCATTGGTCAAGTGGTGTTACTCAAATATACCAAAGGGACATGACCAGACATGTCTATGCCTACTCAGAGAAAAGGAGGAGGGGAGGACAGGAATAACTTTTGCTCATTCTGAAACCCTGTCTTGTGCCCCTCCCCTTCACTCAATAACAAGAGCTTCATTCCTCTGTACTCATGTGGATAGTGGAAAGTTTTTGTAGGTTTGGCTGAGGCCATTAACAAACGTTTCCTGGTTATGATTACACCATATGAGGCTCACAGTGACCCAAAACACCCCCCTCAGCATTATACTCAGAAGCATCTATGTGACATTATTCTACCAGTCTTGCTGACAGTGTTCGTTGTAAGACACCTGGCTTATGAGATCAGGGAACAGCGTTGACAGGGTTAGTGACTTGACGTTCTTTCCAACATATTTTTGAAAGTCGAAACATTGTGCAAATTGAGAACAGTGTGCTTTAAATGAAAGTAAATCTCTCTGGCATGTTTTGCTGATGCGTGGGCCAAACAACCTTGTCTTAAAAGACAGCATCATCATGTCCATGAGGTTCAAAACGCTGTCTGGGAGAATGCATCCAGCTCTTTAGATAAATCTTTTGATGGGACAAACAGATTAGACAAGGGATGGAACTAGTGAGGGCACTAAAGCTACAAGCTAATAGGGCTCCCATGAAAACTTTATCCAACAGCTCCCATGAGGACAGAGAATTGCTGACAGAAGCGACAGGAATGAAATAGTTGTGATTTTAGAGGACACTCGTTTATCACCCACCTCTTGCCCTCAGGACACTGTGGATGTCTAAACCGTGGAGCTGAAATGATAGGAACGCTGAACTCTAATCAAATTAAATGCTCATAAGCTGAGGCATTCTGGATGAAGATGAAATATCACCCCTCAGGCCTGGCAAACTAGGTCCAGGTGCAGTCGTAGTTGGGAATGGTGCATATATCTAAGGCTGAATGATTCATCATTTATTTTGTCCAAACAGTTCGAGCCATTCCAGCTGTTGATTTTGCCAGCTATCTATCTACCTAACTGTTGCAGGCAATTTAATCAGCTGTAGATAAATGATGCAATGACATAATTCACACAGTCCTTTGCCCAATTTCTGTGTGCTGCTTATCTTGCCCTCTTTCCGTCCAAACACAACCCAGACAGCCTCCCCACTTGCTTCTCTACACACACAAACATGCTGCAGAGCTACAAGCCATTCACACAAACTAACAAGCACCCCTGGAGATAAAATCAAACCAACACACTGGCATTCTATTCTTCACAGTAGGTAATCAACTAATATATTTTGCCATATAAGTCATAAAGTGACTAAATAGAGTGAATACTAAATATTTTAAGCGCCAATAAAATAAAATAATTAATTATTACTAGCCAACTACTTGTTAACATATTGCTAGATTTACTTTAATGCCGACTTTTCTCCAGCTGGTTTAAAAAAAGAAGGACCGGGGTTGACTGGTGGTGAACATACACATACCCGAGCGGTGCCTTCATGCTGAATAGCAGAAAAGTCTGTACAGATCTATAACACAAGCCCTTGAGAAGTGACATGGCTTGTCCTTGAGAGCAGTGGGTTGCCTGCTGTTGACTTGCTTGGATCATAGCCCTTCTTTCCCCCGTTCATAAAGGCTCCGTGCCAAACTCCCTGCCCTGCTTCGCTCTCTGACTCCTTTTGGTGTCTCCGTCTAAACCTCTCCCTGCTTATCTGAGCACACAAACATTCTGCGGAGCAAAATGCTTCCCACACACACAAATACCAACCGAGAAATCTGAGACAAACACACTGACAAACCATCCTACATAGTAGATAATTATGTAAGAACAGGGGCCTTTAAGGAGTAGGTGGGAAAGAACTTCTGTCACTTCTGATTTTGAATAGTTATTTGTTAACCCACAGTTTTTAACCTTACAAAATACTGTTTAAAGCCAGCTACGTGGTTTTAAGAAGTCCCAATAAATGTCTTTTTAAACTTTATTCAAATATATACATTTGTATATTTTACTCATTTAGCTGACGCTTTTATCCAAAGCAACTTACATTTGCTATATATGTCAGAGGTCGGACGCCTCTGGAGCAACTAGGGGTTAAGTGTCTTGCTCAGGGACACATTGGTGGATGGGTCGCACACACCAAAGGCATGTGTCTTAGCCACTGTACTATCACCACCCCTATTTTCAGGGTCAGTTCCTGTAGCCACCAAGGTTAGCAATTTCTAATTCTTGTGTGTAAAAGCACTGAGATGTGGACATTTTTGTTATCAGATCAATTTTAAACAGTGGGTTGTGGCCTTTTTATATACAGTCTATGGTTGTGGCCCCATCAGAGCTGAGAGTTTTCTTCTAGATGTTTACGGTGGTGGTAGACATTATTGATAACAAAGGCAACAGTAAGGAACGTCACGAAAGGCTGAGTAATCCCTTTTTTTCCGTAAAACCAGACATATTTTGTAATCTTGCAAAGCCATTTCCGCTCTAATCCTTCTTGCGATAGAAGAATGCACACACGAATACTGACATTTATTCTTCATGGAAATAGTTTAGATTTCAAAAGCTAGACAATGCTAGCCTAGTTCAGGACCTCTGAATCCCTGCTCACAACTCCAACTTGTGTTAAGTCAATATAAAGAAAAAACAACTCTTAATTTGTTTAATTCTTAGACAGTTGTGAAAAATGTCAAGTAACCTACCTAAAAATGACAAGAGCATAGCAGATATGTTATTGCAATATGCTACTGATTGGTTTGGGGGTTTAGGAAGTGACAGTATATTCAGTGCAGGTTAGTCTTTATGACATATTTAAAAAAAGTCCCTCTTCAAGTAAGTCTGCTCTTAGGCTGTCCCCTTCATTCTGTGCAACAGCCCTACAGTATCAAGATTCGCTGACCTACAGGATCTTGGGTTCATCAAGAGATCTAGAAATCCAACCCCTTTGCAGTAAACAACCGCTGGGTTATATAGCGCTCTCCACCACCATCAAAGACCTTTAGGAAGAGTTCATCAGGTCCACTGAAGCTCACTGACAGCCAGTAGTGGCCTTCCAGCTTACTAAGACAATTAGTAGTGGGCTTCAATTTCATTTGTCTCTCATCTGTGTTCCCATGAATTTTGACAAATCTTACAGTCAAATGAAAAAATAAAAACTTACATAGTCTAGGCTTAGCACTTGCCTCCATGATGCTTCCAGCTGCTAAATGGCTTCCTATGCACCAAAAAATATGTTGTTGCCCCTCTCCCGCTGTGAAACCGAAGGGCTAGTGATTTGCATCCACACTCTCATCCCACCAATTCTGCCACCATCTGCCTCTCTCATTAAGACACTTTCATATAGCCCCACCCGGTTACATAACCAGCAACAAGATCATGCACAGCACATCACATTCATAGGAAACGAACAAATCACTCTCCACATTCATTGTGCACTGTTTCCTGTGGTATGATGGAAGAAATAAGCATTTATACTGTATATAGGAAGGGAAATGAACAACCAATGAGAAACCTAAGAAAGTTAACAGTTTAGCCTTAAAACCCAAATTATGAAAAAAGGTAAAAACATAAATACTAGGGCTGTGACGAGATCTCACGCCACGAGATCTTGCAAGATTAAATTGTGATGAGAATTCTTGTCAGGTAAAAAAAGCTGTCTCTCACGAGACTCACACAAATTACATATTTCACACGCTGTCAAGCTACACATTTATTTTCTCACGCAGTGAAATGTATAACTGAAAAGATAGACCCGCGGAGCTAATAAACTCCGCCCAGCTGATTGACACAGGCGTACGCTGTGATAGTACAGCTGAAACTGCTAGCGCAGTGAGTACAGACCTTTTCATATACAGTCAATGGAAGTGTGTTATGTAGCACCCCCTATTGTTAAAAAATGTCAAGATAAAGCCAGATTAAAAAAATGGGCATTTATACCTATAAGCGCCAGTAGGTAAAATTTACTCCTATAGAGAATACAGTCATTTTAGCGCAGTTCATGTCGTGCGTTTAGATAAACATTCTATGTTGCTTTTGGCAACACCTTTTCCACTACAAGCATTACACTTGCTCAGCACAGTGAGTGAAGGAGAGTCTGACTGTTGGGGCTGAGCGATGTGTCCTAGGTTTATATTGCATCTGACGGGTCATTATCTGACAGCGATCCACTTGTATAAAGTAAATATGCATAAAAGCCGCTGCTCATAGGTTTTGTGTAGGCTACATGATCGTCAAAACTAATGCTGCAGTAGCCTAGTTTTTCACTGTGATAGAGGTGTGTTCTGCGGTCCCTTCAAGAGAGCTTGCGGCTCCCTCGTGTGCTTTTTGACCGGCTATTTTTTAGTACAAGTGATCATTATAAATTTTTCCATTGGGTAAAAATCTACTATGAATTTTGGAATTGTTAATAATCATTTTTTGGAATAAATAGCCTACTTTTATTTGGACTTTCAAACTTTTGTAGCTATGTGTTACTCTCTGGATGCCCCATGGAGTCAGAACAGCAGAACAGCAGAACAGTAAGAACTAGCCGACATTATGAGGCTATTATTACCGCCTATAAAACACTACAACAGTCAGTCTTTGTTTTTAAATTATATGCTGCATTTAAATTCAAGCTGTGTTTAGAATATAACTAGGCTATACCATCTGTAACAGCGGCGAGTGGATGACATATCAAAAGAGCCGCCGCGTGTGAACGTGCCCTTCACAGATGCGCAGCGCAAGCGAACTACCTGCACAGTGAAGACAATGAATAAAATAGAATAAACATTCTTTAAATGCCTGAAATGTGGGGATGGTGTTTATAGGAAATGCACAGCCAATGTGCTAAATATTTCCCAAAGTTTGTTGGAGCAACATGTAGCAGAAATAATCACAAAATCACGGCCTTTTTATAGCGGATTATAGGTATACAACGAACCCTTCTAGTGTTAAATAAGTTGATCTACAGGAGAAACAGATCTGAAAGCAGCACAGAATGACTGAGAGCTGCACTTCATTATAATCTGTTACAGTTAGGTTATAGATTTTGAATTGTCACCTGCCACCGCAATTTTGTGTTTCTCTTTATGTAAATAAAAAAATCACCATAAATTGCTGCAGAAAAATTAATCAGAATGTAGGATGTAGAAGTGTTTAATGCTCAAAGCACACAGGGGCATCTTTTAGGCATCACCAAGAACCCTACAAATAATTATCCAGATAATGCACTAATCAGCAGGAAAAAACAATTAAGTCAGTGTGCTTGGGCACGCATCACTCATCCCTTTGAATACACTCTGCTCCTTTGTATTGTGGGTTCACTTAGTGAACTTCGTATAAGCCATTACATGAAACTGAAACTAACATACAAGCTAGATTCTGTTAATGTCAGGAAGAGTGTCAACTGACAGTATGCTTTTTGTTTCCAGTTGGCCGGTAATAGTGAAACTAACACTAACACTAACAAGCATCAAAGTTGCATGTTGTTGAGCATTAGAATGAGAATTACAGAGTCACACTGATCCCTGATCTAACCCTCCAATATAAATATAGTAGTTTCACTATTGCTAATTCTTGTGAGTATTTATGAACCCAGACTACAACTGCACTTTTTGAAGGACCATTTCCACTAGGCAAATGAGTCATTACTTATTCTAGTAACAAAGTGGTTTCATTCTGACTTATGCCACGTCAAACAAGTACACAAACAATTATAAAATGCAGAGACGTTACCATTCACTTTTATATGTGATACCGGTTTTGCTGATCAAAAACTGATTCCGGACATAATTTATGAGTAGTTGTGAGTAGTTGGAATAGGTATTTGTAGACCATAGAGAAACAATATGTTGTTTTTGTAACTATTTCACTACTACTGGTTAGCTGGTAACAAGCCAGACTAGAAGAAAAATTCAACCAACCAACCAGCCTTACATAAGGATGGTTTTAACAAAACTGTAACGAACTTGAATGTTATCAGACAACCCAACATCATTCTTAAACATCTGACCAAAGAACCCTTCCTTTCCCGTTCTCTGCCATTACACAACTCATTCATCACACGATGTGATGACTGTAGAGCTTAATCAAACATACAGTAAGCTCTACACCCACTCTCCGCCCAGCAACCTCCCCACTCTTCTCCTATATCCTACTCATAAATCAATAGTGGCTGAACCATTAGCAGACACATCACACGGACAAATCATGACCTTTGGACCCACGATATTTCATATATTTGTCATGTCAAAGTCTCAGGCAGCTGCTGAGCAATACTGCCATTTGATTTTTTTTCCAAGGAGAAAGTAGGCAAATGCTTAACCGAAATTTTTAAATTAAATGTACACTTGTCCTTTGTTATTTTCAAAATACATTCTACAAAATAGTGTACTGTATGTTTATTTAATGCAATGAATGGAATGTCTTTTTGTTTTTTAATCTCATCATTATTTACTATAATGTCTAATTTACTATAATGCCCTTTAAAAACAACCTAAACCCTAAAAGCTCTGTTTAGGAGTTTCTTGTGATTAATATCACATTTCCAAATCACTGTCCGAATGAAAGGTGGAAATTTCCACTAGCAGCCACGGCCGGGCCTGTGATTTGCACATCTGAAACTTAATATGCCAAAGGGCAGCAACAAACCCAGGGCCTCAGAGGCAGAGCAAGAGACTCTTCAAAAACTGCTGGCTGTGGTAAGTGAAATGTTCACATTCATATGATACTGGACCTTCACCAGATTTCAGCAGTTTGGATGGGGGAGGTTGTGGGCCACTGGGCATTCACATATCTGGCTGTCCATCCATTCCTAGATAAAATGTTTTATGACAAGAGTGGCTAGTTAAATCGTCCTTTTAGCCAGAGAGGAGACAAAACAGATCAGTCACAAAGCCTCTAAATGCAGGCCTCGGATAAAGCTTTCAGGGAGGGTTTTAGAAAGCTCCTTTCTCTGTTTAAACTGTTAGTTTGATTATGTTACTTCCTGAAAGGAATGAAGATTATGATATTGATGATCACGCACCCCATTTCTTATGAAAGTAGCCAACAGTGTTTCTATTTCAGGCCCAGAAATATGCATTACAGAAAGCTTGTTTTTCCAAAGTTGGGCCAAGTTCTACAGTAAGTAGGTCGCTGTAACTATGACTCCAGTTATGAAGACTTGGGAGGCACAGGACTAGAGTGGAGCTGACAAGGTCAACCTAATGTCGGCTGCTGATGGAATTCCAATTTCTGGATTTACATCTAATGCCCCTCCATTAACTGTACAACGCATGCAGTGTATTCCCAAACCTGCCCCAACATGCATGGTAAATACAGTCAAAACCACATTATGGAGACCAACTTAGTAGTTATCTATGCTAAGCTAATACCGGTATCTGACCAGAAACTAACCCTTGAGACAATATGTAGCTACTTCATAAAAATGTTTACTATCCATTAATGTATTGAAATAATTCATATTAATAATAATTAATTCATTATCTATAAATTATATCAAAAGTATTTGCTAAAGCCCATCACAATTTAACTTCAGCCTCACTAACCAAAATATTCAATTTAAAATATTTACTTCATTTGTGAGGCTGTTACGAGACATAGATTTGTATGATTAATCAATTAATTTGACATTTTATGATATTATTAATTCATGACATGCATGTGTACTGCCAACAGCTAACTAAATGATGATATAAATAAGGCAAACAGGAAAGTAACAAACATCTTAAAGAGCAACTTCTTGTGTCTATGTGATTAATTGGTACAACATCTTTTGAAATTGGTCAAGTATTGAGCAAGCGAGCTGCAGTTGGAACAGAGCTGCTCCGTAACCCTAGCAGGCAATTGACCCCATCAAAGTACGTCCAACCTTTTGTAAATAGTAAGATCCTTTTTGTTTAACCAGAAACAGTCCCTATATCGCTCTCGTCAAAGCCACCAGAGCCCCTTGAGAAAAATTAACTAACTGAAGCAGCAGTGGAACAGCAACTCCCATTTTCTACTAGGTAAAATTACTGTTTGTATCAATGGAGTCTGATGGCTTTGCCCGCATGGCTTAGGTGCAAGCCCTGTTTTTCTGCTGCCGACTGCAGCGCGCTCTCTCAATACTGGACAAATTTCAAAAAATATTGCCCCCCCCCATGGACACATAAACAGGTTGGTAATACCGAAGTAAGCCTTTAACAAACCTTTTATGATTTGACTGGGAAAGAAGAGGGTCACTCATCATCTAAAATCATCCTAATGGAACGAAAATGAAAAAGTTTGTTATGACCTTTTCTATATTTGCTCTTTAAGCTCTCTCTCCTTCCCCTTAAATCCTTCTAGTCCTCAGGGGGCTCTGATAGTAACACAAGCTGACACAAACATGAGGAACTGACACACACAGCTGTCCCATAGCACTCTTGTCTCCCTGTATCCAGTGCCACTTTTTTTCTGAAGGTTGTTGTTTTTTTTTCCTTTCAGAGCTCCACGACACCTCACTAAACTGTCGTCATTTGACTGCCTTAGTTTAACTTTCTCTTCTACCCCATTTGAATGTATTTTTGTGGACTGCTGGTTTATAAGAGTGGTGAGTTTTTTTCATTAAAAAAACAACCTTTTTTTCAAAACAGTATCACTGAACAAGATGATGTTCAGATCGTAACAAGCCTAATCCTAAGATGCGTCTTTTCACAGCTGCCTACTTCAGAGAAACGGGACCCTTGGTCTGCAAAGTGAAGGGTCACAGACACTATAAATAAAACTTGTAGTCATGTGAGGGTGAGTAAGTCAAGCTGAAACAAAAAAAACATGCTGAACCCAATACAAGTCATGTGAGTTCTTGGGGTTATCGGCTACTGACCTGCAGCAAATCAACAGAAATAAACAGTGTAACAGAGACAAAACAGAACACAGGTGTCAAGTTCACAAACGATAACTAAATATTCTATTGTTTATTTTGTAATGGACACCAACTTTGTATGCCTACTCAATAAACCTATTCAGCTTCAGAGATGCATTACTTTATACAAGCTAGAAGCTATTTGAGATATGTGTTTGAGTTGGCCAAGTGCCTTGTGCTTGAGGCCAAAAGCAGCAACAATTATGAAAATGATTAGTGGATGAAACTAAAGAGTAACACAACAAATTGGTACATAATATCATAACTACTGATAGACCAATAAATTGGGCAGATATCTGGCATTTTGAGATAATCGGCTTCAGCTGTTACCTGCTCTCATGAGGCTATATGATATATCATCCTTAATGACAGCAAATCTAATCTAAAATCATTACTGGCTAGCGTTAAATATATATTGTTATACTGTAGAGAGAAATCCAGTTGAATGACATCACTTCTGACAAACTGTACCCCACTCTCCCTTAAACACCAGTCACGTTCTGAAATCTACAGCATAACCCAGTGTATTTTTGTGTTGTTTTGTGTGTGTTTTATTCATTAAAAAATCTAAAACATTTAAATCAACAATCTAAAACAACACGTTACTGGCTAAAATATTAGACTATAATCTGCATGGAATAATGGAATTACACATGACTTTTCTTTGTTTTGAAATCGGTAACAGCCAACGGCTGCCCTGCTTTCTCAAAATCGGTATCGGCCACTGAAAAACCCATATCGGTTGACCACTAATCAAAACGTTAGCCACTGAAGGCCCATTTATACTCCGCCGTAGGCTACGCACGTAGCCATGCATTTATACTTGTGCGTAGGTGTGTCCGTCATTCTGCAATTACACCCCCAAACACTAGTCGGCAGTAGCGCTACAGCGTCCACTGTGTTGACTTTTGCCGGCCGAGCAGGCTAACTTCTGGTTTAGCGCTCCGCTAACGTAACGTGCGGCTGGTGTAACCTTTTCAAATGTTACCGACCGAATGGATCACATTCTGATAGTGAAATGAGTCATTTCGCTCGGTCAAATATATTGATTCACTGTGTTACAGCCGCCGTTTTGGCCGCCAGTAAATGTTACTTTAAAGTACGGGGTGCTTCTGGTCGGCTCGGAGGCATTGCGAGGCTACCCAGCTGACCAACCACAGAGCTTACGGTCCACGTCGACTCGACGTGTAGTTACATTTTTGAGGAGGTGCGCGTCAGGCGACGGTGTAGCCTATGCATAGTCCCGTAGCCTACGCCGTCGATTTGACGCAGAAGTATAAATTGCCCTTAATTGCTCTGCATCAAGATAACAATGAAGGGGGCCACGTTTTGTTCCAACATACTGACTGAAACAGATATTCCAACCTTTGCAATGGACCTGCTGTGTTCTCTGATTATGCAATATAAATACAAATTCAATATACTACCTTTTCCCCGGGCAATCTACTTGTAGTGTTATGCCACTGGGGATAGGGTTGGGCAATCTTCTCAATTTTTATATTGTCTGATCATTGCTACTTGAGATCACCAATTGGCAATCTGATCGCCAGCGGCGGTGTTACATTTCAGCAAGTCACTGAAATGCCAGCATGGCAGAAACAGGCTTATTAGCTTTAAGAGAAACAGGGTTTTTCCTGCATAGAGAAATTTTTGGCGCCCCCTAAAGAGGTTTTAGTGAGCGCCAAAGAAAAAATCACCAGTGCCAAAATGATCAGAATGGAAAAAAACACAACCGTTCAAATCCTCTCCGTGTTAGGATTGGTTGTGTGTTCATGTTTTTCCTGTTTAGTCTGTTTTCATAGGTTTGGTTTTGTGTTCTGTAAGCTTTATTTGATCTCGTCATGTTTGGGGTTTTGTAGCTTAATCTAGTCTTTTGTTCATTTGCATGTTTAAGTTTCTTAGTATCTGTCTTGTCGCTTATCATAGTTCTTAGTCCTGCGTTTTAGTTCTTAGTCTTGTGCTTTAGTTCATGTTTAGTGTTTTTCCTGGTCTGTGTACTTCTGTTTTATTATTTGGTCTGTGTCTTATGTCTTAGTCTTATGTCTTCATGTTTTAGTGTAGTCCTGTCTCCTGTTTGGTCCGGTCTCTGTCCATGCCCTGATTTTGCAGTGTTTCTAAGTTTTACTTTGATAGATTTGTCCTTGTCTGTGCCTGGTGTTCTTTTGGTCCGGTCTGGTCTAGCTTTGTTCCTGTTGTTGATTACCTGATGTGTTTCAGCTGTGCTTCCCTCCCTGCTTGTTTGCCTGTGTATATATTGTCCTCAGTTGTGTTCAGTGTTTGTGATGTCTTCGTCTGTGTGGAGTGTTCCATCCTGTACCTGCACTTGTGGATTTTTCCATGGTTTGTACCTTGTTCCTTTGTTTTGGATTTTTCCCTGTGGATTATGTTTTTGTTTGGAGTAACTTTTGTTTGGACAGTTGCCACTGAGCTCCCAGTGTAAGCCTACTTTACTCGTTTAATAAATCTTTGTTGGACTGCAATTCCCTCGCCTCTGTCTGCATTTGGGTCCACTCCTTGACAAGTTAATTTGCATAAACAGATTAGTGACTGACCACCATGTAGAGCATTTTCAATAATTTAATGACTGAAAACAACCCACAAAAATTAAACTATTTTCTCCAACTGGAATTACTATTATAGGCTACTAGTGTTAAGCTATAGTAGCCTGTACTATGATCTGAAATTATAATGAATACACAAAAATTAGCACTAATCAAACCTTAACCAGTGGTGTAGGTTAATATCAGAAAATGGTTTTATTTGTGAAACAGGTGAATCTCAACTAATAAACTATCTGTAGGCAGATTATCCAAATAAAGTGTACCCTGTAAATACAGTGGGTACGGAAAGTATTCAGACCCCTTTAAATTTTTCACTCTTTGTTTCATTGCAGCCATTTTCCAAAAATCAAAAAAGTTCATTTTATTTCTCAGTAATGTACACTCAGCACCCCATCTTGACAGAAAAAAACAGAAATGTAGAAATTTTTGCAAATTTATTAAAAAAGAAAAACTGAAATATCACATGGTCATAAGTATTCAGACCCTTTGCCGTGACACTCATATTTAACTCAGGTGCTGTCTATTTCTTCTGATCATCCTTGAGATGGTTCTACACCTTCATTTGAGTCCAGCTGTGTTTGATTATACTGATTGGACTTGATTAGGAAAGCCACACACCTGTCTATATAAGACCTTACAGCTCACAGTGCATGTCAGAGCAAATGAGAATCATGAGGTCAAAGGAACTGCCTGAAGAGCTCAGAGACAGAATTGTGGCAAGGCACAGATCTGGCCAAGGTAACAAAAAAATTTCTGCTGCACTTAAGGTTCCTAAGAGCACAGTGGCCTCCATAATCCTCAAATGGAAGACGTTTGGGACGACC
>NC_060153.1:9980773-9986978 GCF_021292245.1 Micropterus dolomieu | reverse complement strand
CTTCCTAGAGCTGGCCGTCCGGCCAAACTGAGCTATCGGGGGAGAAGAGCCTTGGTGAGAGAGGTAAAGAAGAACCCAAAGGTCACTGTGGCTGAGCTCCAGAGATGCAGTCGGGAGATGGGAGAAAGTTGTAGTAAGTCAACCATCACTGCAGCAATCCACCAGTCGGGGCTTTATGGCAGAGTGGCCCGACGGAAGCCTCTCCTCAGTGCAAGACACATGAAAGCCCGCATGGAGTTTGCTAAAAAACACCTGAAGGACTCCAAGATGGTGATAAATAAGATCCTCTGGTCTGATGAGACCAAGATAGAACTTTTTGGCCTTAATTCTAAGCGGTATGTGTGGAGAAAACCAGGCACTGCTCATCACCTGTCCAATACAGTCTCAACAGTGAAGCATGGTGGTGGCAGCATCATGCTGTGGGGGTGTTTTTCAGCTGCAGGGACAGGACGACTGGTTGCAATCGAGGGAAAGATGAATGCGGCCAAGTACAGGGATATCCTGGACGAAAACCTTTTCCAAGAGTGCTCTGGACCTCAGACTGGGCCGAAGGTTTACCTTCCAACAAGACAATGACCCTAAGCGCACCGCTAAAATAACGAAGGAGTGGCTTCACAACAACTCCGTGGCTGTTCTTGAATGGCCCAGCCAGAGCCCTGACTTAAACCCAATTGAGCATCTCTGGAGAGACCTGAAAATGGCTGTCCGCCAACATTTACCATCCAACCTGACAGAACTGGAGAGGATCTGCAAGGAGGAATGGCAGAGGATACCCAAATCCAGATGTGAAAAACTTGTTGCATCTTTCCCAAAACGACTCATGGCTGTATTAGATCAAAAGGGTGCTTCTACTAAATACTGAGCAAAGGGTCTGAATACTTATGACCATGTGATATTTCAGTTTTTCTTTTTTAATAAATTTGCAAAAATTTCTACATTTCTGTTTTTTTTTCTGTCAAGATGGGGTGCTGAGTGTACATTACTGAGAAATAAAATGAACTTTTTTGATTTTTGGAAAATGGCTGCAATGAAACAAAGAGTGAAAAATTTAAAGGGGTCTGAATACTTTCCGTACCCACTGTATATCATTATACTAACATTATACTTTCTATTTATATAATGTTATATATTTATTAATACAATAATTTATACTTTTGCACGTCACGCCCCAAACGCATGCGGTGGGGAGGAAGGAGTGCAATCAAGAGCAGCTATTTACAACATGCTAACCTCGACAACCCAGCTGTATTCTAACGTTAACATATCCTTATTAGCTAGGCTCTTTACACATGCTTGCTTATAACTTATTTGAAAGTTGGTCTCGGACAACATTGTGTTAAGAAAATAGATCTTCTCAGAATTAACTTGAATGCATTAGGTTTTCTACATACAGGTGGCTCCACTTCAATGTGTGTGAGACAGAGAGAGAGAGAGGGAGCGAGCAAGCGGAGGTGCTGAGTCATCTTCTGACAGTGAGTTAGTTATAATCGCCTTAATATCAGCGCATGAAAAACCAATCACTGATCATCCCTTCAATCGTCGATAAGCGATCCAATCACCAATCGGAACAAGCCTAACTGGGAATGAGGCTATATAATACAAATATCAAATGTAGCAAAAATCGGCAAACCAGATTAAGAGTCAAATGTTATAGGGCTGGGCAGTATATTGGTATAGTGAGGTATACCGATTTAATTTCAAAATAGATATGAAATTAGACAATACCGTTTATACCGACTAGCGCTACCAGGGAAAAAATGATCTACTGCGCATGTGTGGAACGTGTCCGCCAAGGTGACTGCTGAAGGTAGTATCAACAGAAGTAGTCCACGTCCGCATCTGTCTGTGTCCGCGTGCGCTCCCGAGTATAATCAAGGCTTCAAATGTTATTCGTTGGCTAACATGTTGGTTTTGTTTTGATAGGCTACGTCGTCAACACCCCTCCTCAACATGCAGCTCAGCTGCTGCTGTGAACGGAGTCGCAGGTACCACTGCCCGGTACCAGCTCGACTCACCTCGACTCACCTTTTTTTGGTTTTCCATTGTGTAAAAGTTATACTTGTACCTGCTACGAGGTACTTTTTTTCATATCACCTCCGCCTTATGTAAAGACATTCTGAGTAATGTTGAAACGTTTTAACTTAAATCAAGAGACAGCTGTTTGTGGGTCGCTGGTGTGTGTGTGTCTCATTGAACATTACGTTGTGGCATCTGTGTGTGGCGTCGCTATGACCACCAACTACATTGAGGGGTTCCATCTCTGGGTACTATGTGCAATGGAAAACAGAGGATAGCCAAACAGAGTCAAGTTGGGTGGAGGTGAGTTGAGCTGGTACTGGTAATGGAAAAACTGCATAAGAAGCGGGGAACGCTGACGTGTTTGCAGCAGAGGTACATTAGGTTTGTGAGTGTGAAGAGAACTGAAGGAAGCAAATTCAATAAGTGAGTGATACTTAAGATGTAGAATGAAGTATAATTAAAACGGTGAAATAAGAAACAAGCCAAGTTACTAAAAATAGTAAACCCCCCCAGCCCGCTTAGCAGAAAATATATATACGATATATATTTTATACCGGAATTCTGCCTAACAGTACCGGGATATGACTTTTTGGCCATATCGCCCCCAGCCCTAAATTGTTAACAGGTTTAGCAATATCGGGTGAGGTAGACCATCCTGTCAGCAATTAGGTGCAACTTTCTGTCTTTGATTTGCTTATTTACGGATCTTCAAAAAAACAAAAACTCAGCATGCATGTATTCATTACATCACAATCACACACACAATTTACCAATACATTTAGGGATTTCGATTATAATATTTTTACATTAGGTATGTCAAATAACAGGTAACAAAAACCATCTGTTGTTATCTATACTTTGTAATTACTTGTTATTGTGGAAATAAACCTGGGCCACAGCATCATTTTTTACCTTTAAGTTCAGCTGATTATTAGGGGTGGGGGGAAAAAATCGATACAGCATAGTATCACGCTATTTTCCGTGGCAATATCGCATCGTAACAAGGACGTCAAGTTTAGTTTTTGGTACTATAATAAAAAAATCAAAGTTTTCCTTTGGGGACACAATTTGAAGGTGGAAAAAGATTGCAATAAATCCAATATGTTTAAAATCGCAATATCATATTGTGACATAACTATCGTGATAATATTGTATCGTGGGGCCTCTGGTGATTCCCACCCCTACTGATTATGTGCTCAGCTATGGTTAACCTCTGAAAGTTAGGGTTAGTCTGGCCTACTAACTAACTACACAAAAGATATTTTAGATTATTATTTTATGACTGATTAATTCTGTGTTACCTAAAACGGAATTATCTTAGGTTCTTTCTCCCTCTGACTAATTCTGCATATTTCACCTTCATTTTATGTGAGCACTGCAGGTACTGAAGGAGAATTCTTGATCACCTACGTCTCAAATGCTGCGACAGTCAAGCGTGTATTTTTTAGGCTTAGAAACATGCATTTAGAATGTGTTGGACTGACTCTACATGTTGAAGGAGACATTAGTCTGCCACAAATCTGGTATGTAATGTGGTATTTCAGTACAGTATTTAACCTCTGTCATCAATGGGTCAATCATTCCTTCCTACATTCAATGAATGTATCAGTTATGCTCATTCCCTCTTCACTGGAAAATTACACTACTAGGATTACCACATAGACAGTATGACATTATACTGCCACGGACTCGAAGGCTTTGCATGGGGGGGTTCACAAGGTGTTCACCGTCAAAGTCATCTTAGTATAAGATTTCCTTTTAATCACAGGAGTGTGTTTTTTTATATTTGGTAATATTTGCTGTCAACACACACAGCTGAACCCAATTTTCTCAGACCCTTTACATAAGTAATTTAAATACCAAAGCCTTACTGTTACAGAAGCCCAGTGCTGCACCTACATGATCCCTCAACGTGTTCTAATGGTGTGCTAATGATGATACTCATTAGTGATACTAATGATGTCATTTCAGTTTACTTTGACAAATGTAAATGTAATCAGCACTAACCTCTAGAGAAGTCACATTATCGATATGCAAATGCTAAATGATTTACTCATATTGCTAGATAGATGGTCCATGCAATACTAGGCAGATCAACAGCTGTGAAAACAGATCCATGATGCTTCTTTGGCAGCACAAAGTAATAAAAGCTTTAGATTAAGTGTTCTGAATTACTGTGTATACATGTGTTCCCATATTTATTTCTCCGAAGCACTTCAACTGTGAAGTAATATCACTTAATATGTTTGCAGCCTGCTTTGACAAATTTTTGACTGATTTTTTATTTTATTTTAGGTAGGTGGGTGGAGTGTGGACATGAAGTCCAGCCATATGTATGGGGCAGTCAGTGGTATCACTCTCAGTCAGTGCACAGAAAGTTGAGCTTGAACTTTTGGTGCAAGCCACCACCACATACTAAAGTGCAAGACAACAAACCTCCTTTCAACAAGATCACAGATCATAGATTCACCTCAGAGAGCTTTGCACTCTGTACAAATTGATCCTCAGACCACTACAGATGCTATTAGCATGACTGGTTTTGGAAAGGACACTGTACATAGTCTCTGGTTACTTGACAGCTGCTTCCACAGCAAGCAGTCACTGTACGAAAATGATTTCTGCCACCATCAGGACTGCATGGCTTAGAAACAACATTCCTTGCATCTCATGCAGCATATTGGAGATCACAAGCACCTATTTTCTACTCCATATGCCAATTTCTTTACAATCAGTGGATGGTGTAACTCGTATATAACTTAAACACAGTCATACTTGCACTGCTGCCATCCATACCCGCTCAGGATTAGCGTGTTTTAACTCAGGCATGTTACAGCCCACACAATGGGACCAGTGTTGACGGAAACACAGAGAAAGCCCTACTCTTTCCCTTACATGCTTTTTCACAAGGATCATCGATGTCTGGCTAATAGTGCTGCTGTGGGTTCAGGTTTAAATCACGGTGGCTGCTGGATCAGTCACTGTTGTTAAAAGCACGGACATGATTATGATGAGCGAGATTATAACGGTGATGGGTCTTTATTGAGCCAGTTGACTTTTTGCTAGTCTATGCGCGGTATGAGAGCTAACTTTAATGATTTGACATAACGTTATCTACATCAAGGTAAGCTGGCATCGGAATGGCGCGTCTAAGCTTAATCAATTCTTGGTGTGGTTATTGCTTAACGTTATCTCGCAGGACGGCAGATAACTGGGCGTGGGCTCGCTAGCTAGCAGCTTTTACGGCTAACCTTAGCTCCTGTGACATAGCGTTACTTAACGTTATCCCAGGGCAGTCTACCGTCTAAATTAACTAAAAAATAATAATGTTAAACAGTGTTAAGTCAGTTAAGAAACATTCGCCCAGCCATTAGAAAACCCCGTGTGACATTATATAATGACTCACAGGCTAAAATAGTTTTTAAAAAAACATACATCTGACTGGTAACTCCAAATATGACTGCATCAATGCAAGTTCTGCCTATTTAACGTAACACTTAGTTAACGGCTACCAGCTAAAGATAAGGGTTTTAAAAAGAAGAGCATCCACTCACCCGCAGTTCCCTCAGCCCGAGGAGCAGCGCTAGCTTTGTTCTTCAGTTATGTTATTTCTTCACACACTCGGGGTGCTTGCAGGTTTTTGAAAAGGCGAGCAGACTGAAAGCGAAGACTGTCCTGGCGACCAAAAAGAAACCCAATACCTTATCTTAACACCAACAAAACTCTGCTGCAGCTGCACGGCGACCTCATCACACAGCCTCCACCCGACTGTGATGTTAACGGTTGTGATGACCGGGAGCCTCGCTGGGTGTGTGAGTTGAGGACAGAGGGCAAAAAACGGCGAGAAATAAAGAAGGTAGCTTACAGTGGTAGATGAAGGTTTGGATAGGGAGGGGGTGCCTCGAGGGGCTTTCGCGTTGTGATTTCCCCCTCCCAAAAAACGTCGTTGGCAACAGGATTCGTGGTTGGCAATCTGCACGTTTCGCACGTAAACGTTTCCTAGACCACTACCACCAGTAAGTTAGCTAGATCCCACCTCCTCCTTGTCGGCTCAGCACACACGGACCGATGCGGGTAATGCCGCTGGAGGTTTTGAGGACAGTGTGTACGAGAGGGGAGTGATGCTGGCCAGAGAGAGAGAGAGAGAGAGAGAGAGAGAGAGAGAGAGGGGGGGGGGGGGGGGGGGGGG
>NC_060153.1:9969055-9980753 GCF_021292245.1 Micropterus dolomieu | reverse complement strand
GGGGGGGTGCTGGAAATTGTCACGTAGCTGATCGCAAGTGATCCTTAAAAATAATGGTTCCATTTAGAACCATTATTGGTTCTTTAATAGAGATGTTTTATTCCCATTCAACAAAAAATCTGCAAAGGACCATAATTACACTTATGTAGCTAGAGTGTGTTTTGCCGTTTTATTATTCCTGAATATACCCTCTGTCTTATTTGGAATAGTAACCTAGTAGTAGAAGGTATTATCTACAACATGTAGGCTACCTAAAGTATTAGGAGCACTCATACAGAGTGGTCTCTTTCAGAGTGGTATATTATTTTATAATTCATGTGTATGCATAATGTTATTGTTGTATCTGGTTGAGGTGGAGCTTTTAACTGTTTTATATGCTGTTGTCTAGGCTAACCGATATCATATTGTATTGAACATGGGTTTTGCTTGTAACAATATGCAAAGTAACTATAGCTGTCATAAATAAATGCAGGCACTGAAATGTAGTGGATGAAAGTAGCATAAAATGGAAGCGCTCAATTAAAGTACCTCAGACTTTAGTACAGTATTGAGTAAATGTACTCACTGTTACTTTCCATTTACTGAAAAAGAAGGGTTAGCACTTTCAAATGCGACACACTTTAATGATATATATGTGGTAACAAATTATCTAATTAATAGTAAATAAATACTTTTCCAATGCTTTATAGGTCATTGAGTCAATAATAAACACAACTGTTGGGTTGCCAGGTTGTGAAATTTGTGGCTGGTGTCTATCCTTCTCCAGCATGATGCTTTGTCTTTTTAAATAGCATTTGAATTCACTAGGCTTCTGCAGTGGACAGTGGGAAACTTCTATTTATTAACAACTTACCTACATTTACAAGCTTGCAGTCTTGATTGATATTTGCTTCTTAGAAAGCGAGAAACTAGTAACTCTTTGTAATGAGTTGACATCTGACTTAGGAGAGAGTTATAAACTATTATGAGAAAGGATTGACATGAGAAAGTAGCAACCTAAAGTAGTTCTTATTAAAGGTTTATAACTGATCTATAAAGCATATGAAAGCAAATGATTATAAACCATTAATAAATCCATTACTTACAAAGCATAAACCCTTTAAAGGGTGCCTTACTAGAAAGTGAAAGTGGGATCAAAAAGGGTTGTGATGATATAGAAAATCCATCCAAGTTTAAAACACCTACACATGGTTTTAAGCTCACAATCACACAAATCACAAGGTCGTTTAAGCTCCAAACACAAAAGGATATAGGTTAATTTCTTTACCACAAGGAACCACAACTGGCTCTAAATTGAACCTTTATTTTTAAGGGTAGCTGGTGCAGAAGCAGCAAACAGTGTTTATTCGTGTCTGCGGCTTATGCTGTTGGTCTTTCTCAATGAAGAGGATGATGGTCATCCTTACCTCTTTTAGTAAGGGGTGGAGAAAGCTGTGAAAGAGAGTCACACATTGTGGTAATAACACAAAATTGCCTCATTAAATGTTTTTGGACGTCAGAGCTATTTTTAGGGCTATTTTTATCATGGATTTTGTCAATTACTGTAGAGGCAGTGTCAGTTTGTTCTGAAACATGTCATATGTGGGGATGGAACAAAGAAAGCCTATATTACAAAGATAAACAACATATGGTCTAATGTAAAAATGATCTGATCTGAGTTTCAGGTGTTTTTTGGTAGGCAGTTCATTTGTGATTTCCCCACTAAGGAACCAGGGCAGACAGTTTGAAGCTGGACATCGTCCTGAATGAGGGAAGTACAGTAACTTTAGAAACTGGGGAGAAATATTGATCTTGTCCCAATATCTTCAAGGTCAGGTGACTTAATGACTAAATATCAAAATATTCAGAATGTGTAAATTGCAACAACAAAAAAAAGATATTAGCGTTTTCTAAAATCATAATTCCAAACAAAACCTACTACTTCAACAGTACTTCAGGCACCCATTTTTACTTGTTCATTTATTATCTGTTGTACATTACAGTGTCATGCAGCCTATTTTTTTATGAATATCTCTAATAAAAGTTTTATAAGTAGCTAATTGTCACATAGAATGAAGTCTTTTGGAGCAGATGCACTATATTGTGGAATTTTCTCACATTACTCTCAGCTACGAGACTACAATCAGCTCTCAATACTCCCCTCTCTGAGGTGTACTACAATGCAAAGACGCATATATCAGCCAAGATTTTGCCCCTTTTTGCTGGTGAGGTATGAAAAAGTACCCAATTTGTTGCTAGATTGGACTTGTCCAGTGAGTCCAAACATAAATACTGTGGAATAATCTAAATTGCCCATGTAGACTCTTACATGTGCAGTATCACAGATAACCACTAACAGACTGAGAGATGCAAGCTCACCTTTTTCAACAGAGAGCAGCACTTATCTGGACCCACACATCACTCTCTAGAAGCAGAATTCCAGCAAAACTGTGCTCGTCTAACAGACATATCTTATCAATAATTCTTAAAAATTTTAACATGAGAGAAGACCTAATTACTCTGAATTATATTAGCACTGTATTAGCACTGTTGGAGGAACCCTTGTTATCTGGAGTGGCCATTCATGGGAAATTTTGATAAATTTCTGTAGCATGATAATCAGACTGAATTACAGAAGTCTGGAACCAGGCTAGAATTTCTATACTTCCTTCCCGATCAATTTCACTTGTCTTTTACACCCTCACTGTATCTCTCACATGAAATGCCGGGGTTTCCACACATTACTGGTAACCTAACACTTGCTAAAGCTCACTGCCAATCCCCAACATACACACACACGTTTCAGCACTTCCTCCTAAGAAATATGAATACCGTATCCAGGAAGCCACACTTTGGCCACCCAGCCCGGCACTTCATTTCCTTTGAGACTAGTGGAGGAACATGACCCTTCCCCGATGCACATCGCTATGAGCGCATGTCAATGAGGTGCAAATGACAGGGCTGCATTGTGAGATGGGCACAGAGTGGGAGTGCCATGTGACACTCCTGAATGGGCTGCCGGGGGTTGTCCGGGGGGAAGGATGGCATCATCCACAAAGGCCTATTGAAGGATTGCAGACTAGGTACAAGACTGGCACTGGTCCTCCTTCCCTTCTATGGGATGGCAGGAGGAGGCTGCTGCTTGGTACCAACTGAATAAATGGATTATTTCACAAGAATTGGAGAAAGGAGGTGTATTACCACCATGTTACACTTCCTTCAGTCTGTCGATGACCATTATGTCCACTTCTTCACATACTATACTGTCTTTTGTGATTTACCACTCTGTCTTGTTCGTACAGCCGTAGCTGTTGTGTTTTCAGCTTAATCAAAACATAATAAAATGGCACAAAATGAGACTTGTGGAAACATGATTACATCATTTTTTACCCTGCCATGGGTCAAAGAAACAACTGTTCTTTCTCGGACAAAAACTGTAATTTAATTCAGTTACAAAAAGTAATGGATAGTTGCTTAATCAGAACAACTGATGGCTAAATAACTAACAACTTACAATAGTTTTCCCTCACTGGGACCAAACATATTCCATAAAGTATAAAAAATAGTTTTGTTAACAGTCACAGTTCTTTGAAGAACAATATTAGATTACCAAAAACATGTGCTATCAGTTCAAAATAATGAATTGCATGACTATGAATGGTGCCAGACCCATGCTGGCTATTAAGTCCAGTTGGGTCCAGAATTTTAAACAAAATGCTGTTACTTACAAAGTTGTGTGGACGGAAATGTCTTGTTGATGTCAGAGGTCAGAGGAGAATGGGCCAACTGGTTCAAGATGACAGAGAGGCAACAGCAACTCAAAAAAAAAACGTTGTTACAACAAACGTATGCAGAATACCATCTCTCAACGCACAACATGTTGAACCTTGAAGCAGATGGGCTACAGCAGCAGAAGACCACACTGGCTGCCACTCCTGTCAGCTAAGAACAGGAAACTGAAGCTACAATTTGCACAGGTTCACCAAAATTGGACAATATAAAATTGGAAAAATGTTGCCTGGTGTGATGAGTCTCAATTTTAGCTGAGACATTCAGATAGTAGGGTCAGAATTTCACTTACAACTTGAAAGCATAGATCCATCCTGCCTTGTATCAATGGTTCAGGCTGGGGGTGGTGGTTTTAATGGTGTGGGGGATAGTTTCTTGTCACACTTTGGGCCACTTGTACCAGTTGAGCATCATTTAAATGCGACAGCCATGTCAGATAGCTCAAATAATCTCAAACTGGTTTCTTGAACATGACAGTGAGTTCACTGTACTCCAATGGCCTCCAATGGTCACCAAATCTCGGAACAGGAGATTTGCATCGTGGATGTGCAGCCGACAAATCTGCAGCAACCGCGTGATGCTATCATGTCAATATGGACCAAAGTCCCTGAGGAATGTTTCCAACACCTTGTTGAAAGTATGCCACAAAGAATTAAGGCAGTTCTGAAGGCAAAAGGGGGTCCAATCCGGTATTAGCAAGGTGTACCTAATAAAGAGGGCTGTGAGTGTATATAGACACACATGTATAGATACAGACACATAATATAAACATATTCAGTGACATCCTCTTGTTTTTCAGGTGTAAATATGCTGGAGGCCTACAGTATGTTTGTATTAACTAAGCTGTTGGCTTCACAGAACAAACTGTCAAACTTAAAATTGTTCACTTTGTTTCAATTCAGATGTTAAGAATATTTCACAGACCTACTGTGCTGTATGTCCACAGTGTTCAGGAGACAGATACATGAAGTGAAAATGTGAAATGTTTGGCAGGTGCATTTGTGCAAAGACACATCATTGCACTAAAATCAATATGCTACCCTCTGGTGGTGATCATAGAGCATTACATGTTCAGATAATTTGCTTTAAGTCTATGTATAAAATATACACACAATATAGTCAGTTGATATGATACAGGTAAGGCCTGATTAATAGGCAGGAATGACATAAGGCCTAATTAGGTGACTCTGTCTCAGTTGTGTGCAGGGAGGACTGTGATATTTTAAAAAGTTTTATTTTTTGTGGTATATTTCCCACCATATGTGACTTAAAGAGCTGAAAAAAGCTATCAAAATGTAATGCATAAAATATTTCTATAAAAGCACTTATATATACATATACTATACTCCTGGCTGTTTCTATGAATGTCATGGTTGATAGAGGAAATTAGAACAATTGTCTGATTTCTTTGCGACTGAATTTGTTGGTTAATGTCCATAATGATCTAATGGTATATGCTGTTTTTGTGTCTGCTTTTATATATGCACACTGCTTTGTTTGCCTTGTGTCACTTTTGTGACCGTGATGGTGCCTCCCCTTCCTTGTACAAACAATAAGTTATTGTACACTTTGTACACCTTTTTATACTGTTTGTATGTTTGTTATGTATTTGTATAATTGTCTATTTAATAAAAGTAGACTGTAGAAGAAAATTTGTGTGGATCAAGTCTTGTGAGCTAAGATGCATGATATTAAGCTACATTACACTGCAGGCCTTAATGCTCAGTTCTGATTTATTGATTTTTTTTTTTTTTTTGATTGACTGTTCAATTTAAATGTGGCCCATATCAGAGTCCTTTAAAGGGTTCTGGCTCATATCAGACATCAGACAGCAGAACGTTGTCCTATGGAAGTAAACATGGAGGCCAGCGAGGCCAGTGTCTACGGTTTTATTTTAAGTTGATTTCAGGTGGAAGAGAGGGAATTCATGAGCAAATGATAATGAGCAAGAGGAGAAAGAGAGCATTTTTTGTGAAGCAAGTAATTTTCTTCTATTTCCGAATTATGATGACAGTATGTCCAGATTTTAAATTAACCGTCCTGTACCTGATTTGGACCACATATGTAAGTGGCCCAAATCTGAACTGGAAAAGATTAGATTCCACGTAACTTGGGCTGTTCACACTGTTATAAAGAAAATTAGATCTGAGTCACATAGGAGCAAAAAATTTAGGTCACTTTTGCCTGCAATCTGAACTTTTTGTCCTGCTTTGGCTGAGGAGTCACGGTGGCCTGTAGAGGGCAGAGTGGTGCTTTTTTAGGCTACTGTGGAGTCTTTGGAGAAAGTGAGATCTACTCTAGAGAATTTACTGTATTACAGATGTCGTGATTATGTCCCAGCAAGTTAATAGTTGTTTGACACTAAAATGATATGTCAATTTTATTGAGTATGTAGCAATTAAGTAACATACAGGTTTAATTTCTATAAAATATAATTTCCTTTTCAGGTGAAATTTTCCTTTACATTACCCTGCAGATATAGTGATGAATTGAGGTTGAATTTCCTTTCATACATTGTGTATCACTGAAACGCCCGTGTTGTGATAACAGAGCATTACTCTAGTTCAGGCAGTACTGCAGTCATGTTTACATCACCTGATCGGTTATCAGCTTTTTCATTCCTGCTTTACTATTAGTGACATCTAGTGGAAACAAATTAATTCTCTTGAGCCAACAGCCATTTCTGACTATCTTAGCAAGAATAACTGAGCAGAGGGCAGTGAATAACTCTGGTAGAATCAGAAGAGTGAGTTTATTGAGCGTTTTTCCAGATGTATTACAGTGACATTAATGTACACACAACACGTCATCAACTGCTTTAGCTGTATTTTCTTATTTTATCTGAGTTTTTAAAGATATGTTAAGCCACTGTTTCTAATCATTTTAACAACGATGTTGTATTTATTAATGAACTTTAACAAAGAGTCAACATTCTTTCCACTACAGTTCAACTCCTGCAGCTGTAGTTACAGATCAGCCACAGTTTGTTCAATGTTTACAAACCTGCCAGCTTGGACTGGAAATTAAAGGAACATCTTCCATGCATGTGAGAGAGTCAGCATCTCCTGCAGTCTGTCTGACATTTAGAATCAGCAAGGTTGTGCGGCCGCTGTGTATGTTTTGTAACAGGAGAGAACCACGGTCACATAACTCCTCCAGCTCTCCCACTGAGACACACATAACATTCCCCTGGGACGAGGCGGCGTATCCAGTGACAAACACAGGCGAGATGGAAGAAGAGTGTGTTTGCTGACCTCACATGGAGCAAAGCATGGAGGAGTGTTGCCACAAGCAATGCACTGCAGTAACTAACTAACTATAGTTTGCCAAAAGGATAATTCTTTGCAAAACAACTCTACATTTATTTTAGGAGCCACACTCCTGTCTTTGCAATTTGCCGATTTGTGAAGGACAGTTTATTAAAATTCCTAATTCTGCGCAATGGGATTCCTCTAGAAACATTTTTCATTTGTAGTCTTCTGAAACAATATTAGTTTTTAAATGGTCACCTCAGACTTAAAGCCTGAATCAATATTTTTATATTAAAATTAGATCCGATGACCATGTGTAATATAAGGGACTGATTGATGAACCCAAAGAGAATTATCACTTGACTCCAGTTCCCATCTGCCCTTCAGAGCATTTTAGCACAGTTCAGCCTATTGTTTTGGTTTTGGTTTACTGTTTTGGTTTGCTCTCATCAGCAAAGTTTTTTGTCGCAGCAGGCAGCTGTTTTCAACAACAAAAAAAACTCTGGTAAACCCCACTGCACACAACCTGCCCAGCAGCAAACGCCCCCCAAACAGAGCTAAAATAGTTATTAATGCACCTTTTAAGTTGGTTTGCCAACTGCCAGCTAAACTCTAAAAGAAGAAGAAGAAGAATAGTTATTAATACATTAATAAATATAGGACTTACATTCATGACTCCAAACAAATCTGAATGAATGTATCTGCTGGATGAGTAAATAAGCTACTGTTAACTAACATGTTTGCCATATCAACTTTGTAAGGTAATAGTAAATATGTGTTTGGCTGGAAGCTTGTTCTGCTACCCCCAAGAAGGCAAAAATGGGATCATAAGTACGTTTTACTGGCCTCTGCTGTGAAACATCCTGCTTCACCAAATCTTTTGTCTGTGTAAATACAGAGAATTTACTGTATTACACATGTCATGATTATGGGACAGGGGTTGCAAATTAGTTATGGCTAGAAACCTGTATGCATGGCATCTACTTTGTATTCTTTATAAAGCAATGTGATTTGTCCCTGTCAAATAAACATTAAATAAATAATGTTACAGCAAATTTATAGTTGATGGTTCTAAAATGATATTTTAATTTTACTGGGTAAGTAGCAAATAAATAAAGTATAGGTTTAATTTCTTAAATTATTTCCTTTTCAGGTAAAATTTTCCTTTACATTACCCTACAGATAGAGTGATGAACTGAGGTTGAATTTCCTGTCATACATTGTGTCATACATCCTGTTTCACCAAATCTCTTGTCTGTGTAAATACTGTTACTAAAAGTTCAGAGGTGTTGTCTCTCATCCCTTTCCTGGACTTCTAAAATTACCTCCACATGTGCACTGGTCCGGTCAGTGGGTTATCTCTCACCTCCCTCTCACCTTCCTGTCCTCACTGTCGGACCACCGGATGAGACACAGCAAAGACAGTCTGAACAATAAGATAATTACCATACGACATGTTTTTGTTCTTCAGGCCAAAGATAAGGCAGGGAGCTACATATATTAACCTGCCCCTCCCTCTTCAATTCCATCTTTGTCTGCTTCTGCCCTCCTAAAATCTCGACATTCATCTTACTACCTCTTTTTCCTTTGCTGTATCTATTTGAAGTCCTAACTCATCACACTTTCCTCAGTTAGTTGAGGAAATGAATTAGTGGATGAGACTGAAAGGAAGATATGGAAGAGTTTGTGGCCACATGCTCCCAAGCAGACTTAAATCACAGCAAACATCAGACATTTAAGAGACTACAGTTACAGTTGCGTTGTGCTAAGCTAAGCTAAGCTAACTGACCACTGTGTTTACTGTACAGAGATGATGACTGCGGTATCAATCTTCTGATCTAACTCTCAACAATAAAGTGAAGGAGCAACTTCCTTTAAAGAGGTGGTATTATGCTTTTTGGCTTTTTCCCTCTCGTTTATTGAGTTATATATCTTTTTGTGCATGTAAAAGGTTTGCAAAGTGAAAAAGCCCAAAGTCCAGCCCAAAGGGAATTCCCATCTCCCACAGAAAGCTCTGCTCTGAACTGCTTGAAAACAGCTTGTTTGTAGTCCAGCCCTTCACTTCCTTTACTTGTGACGTCACAATGAAAACGCGTCATAAAGCTTGCCAAGCGGCTAGCGGGGGTCAGACACGCCCTCAAACCAAGCTAGTCTGAGCAGAGGCCCTTTGGCTCGCCTTTGTTTGGTTTTTCCATTGTAGAAATATCGCACCTGTTTCAGATATATTAATATTTACTGGTAGCTCAAAGGGTTTTTATATTTACTTTCATTGCGATAAAATGTTATTTAATTCAAAATTTCTCTACCAAAGTAAATTAATCCTTGAGTAAGTATTGTTATAATTTTTTATATCATTTAACTGTTCTTTTCATATTCTGATTTGTGTTATTATTTGGTTTAAATACGATGTAATCAGAATAATATTTTTGGGTTAGCACTATTGCAGCCGTAGTCAGTAGTATCGTTAACTCTGTGCAGGGTTGTGAAAGGGCTGGAGCCAATCCCAGCTGTCATTGGTGAACCCTGGACAGGTTGCCCGTTCATCACAGGGCTAACTCATAGAGACAAACAAGTCATACACACGTTTGCACCTAAGGGCAAAGAGTCACCAATGCATGTCTTTGGACAGTGGGAGGAAGCAGGAGAACATGAAGAGAACCCACACAGACACTGGGAGAACATGCAAACTCCACAAAGAAAGGTCTGGGCCTCGATCCACAGAACCTCTTGCTGTGAGGTGACAGTGCTAACCTCTGCACCAACATGTTGCATCTGTGTGTCATGTTAATCTTAATTATTCTCATTTTTAGCACCACATACCAGTTATTTTCTGATAGAGTAAAGAAGGACACTTCAAGAGAGGTCACTTAACAAGAGCTTCTTCTGCAGCTGTTGCTTCTATTTGTTGGAGCACAGTGCGAACGTACACATTTAGTCTCTCAGAGCTTTCCACCGGGCTCGGTGATCTACAGTCTGAACATTTTCCGGTTTCTCCCCCAATTCTGAATGAACTGTCACATATGGTAAATGGGCTGTATTTGTATAGCACCTTTCTAGTCTTTTCGACCACTCAAAGTGCTTTACACTACATCACATTCACACACCTATGAGCAGAGACCCAACTGCTCATCAGAAACAGAAATTAACTCATTCACACACTGATGGCACAGCCACCAGGAGCAATTTCGGGTTCCCAACCTTCCTTTAAGGGGACGACCAATCTACCCTGAGTCAAAGCCGCCCACTTATGCCACTTCAACACTTCCATAATTAAGGTCTATCTGAAAGTCTATCTGGTTTACATGTGCATGTGTTTCGTCGACTTCATAGAAATCTGCTGCTACTCTATGAGCTGGAGACCTAGCCTACAACAAAACACATGTAGCTGTTTTTTAAGCTGCAATACAGTCATTCTCTGGACACTTATGAATATTTAAGTGTTTATTATTAACTTATGAAGTAACTGTTAGCAGCTATGTGTCTTCTTTTTGAGGAGTTTTACATTATTCTAACTTGTGATATTAAAGTTAATATTACATGATAAAATCCGAAAATGTTGAATATTGTAAAACTTTGTGAGTGTTGAGGTACCAGTAAAAATTATTAGAAAACATTCAAATTTTGTCAACTCAGTTTTTGTCACATTATTAACACATTTGGGGGATGGGAAGATGAAAATTAGAAACTTTAATTTTGAGTGGCACCCTAATGTATATGCAATACAGGTGCTGGTCATATGATTAGAATATCATCAAAAATTTGATTTATTTCAGTAATTCCATTCAAAAAGTGAAACTTGGATATTATATTCATTCATTACACACAGACTGATATATTTCAATTGTTTATTTCATTTAATTGTGATGATTAAAACTGACAACTAATGAAAATCCCAAATTCAGTATCTCCGAAAATTTGAATACTACTTAAGACCAATACAAAAAAAGGATTTTTAGAAATGTTGGCCAACTGAAAAGTATGAACATGAAAAGTATGAGCATGTACAGCACTCAATACTTAGTTTGGGCTCTTTTTGCCTGAATTACTGCAGCAATGCGGCGTGGCATGGAGTCGATCAGTCTGTGGTACTGCTCAGGTGTTATGAGAGCCCAGGTTGCTCTGATAGTGGCCTTCAGCTCTTCTGCATTGTTGGGTCTGGCGTATCGCATCTTCCTCTTCACAATACCCCATAGATTTTCTATAGGGTTAAGGTCAGGCGAGTTTGCTGGCCAATTAAGAATAGGGATACCATGGTCCTTAAACCAGGTACTGGTAGCTTTGGCACTGTGTGCAGGTGCCAAGTCCTGTTGGAAAATGAAATCTGCATCTCCATAAAGTTGGTCAGCAGCAGGAAGCATGAAGTGCTCTAAAACTTCCTGGTAGACGGCTGCGTTGACCTTGGACCTCAGAAAACACAGTGGACCAACACCAGCAGATGACATAGCACCCCAAACCATCACTGACTGTGGAAACTTTACACTAGACTTCAAGCAACGTGGATTCTGTGCCTCTCCTCTCTTCCTCCAGACTCTGGGACCTTGATTTCCAAAGGAAATGCAAAATTTACTTTCATCAGAGAACATAACTTTGGACCACTCAGCAGCAGTCCAGTCCTTTTTGTCTTTAGCCCAGGCGAGACGCTTCTGACGCTGTGTCTTGTTCAAGAGTGGCTTGACACA
>NC_060153.1:9937596-9968955 GCF_021292245.1 Micropterus dolomieu | reverse complement strand
TGCCTCTCCTCTCTTCCTCCAGACTCTGGGACCTTGATTTCCAAAGGAAATGCAAAATTTACTTTCATCAGAGAACATAACTTTGGACCACTCAGCAGCAGTCCAGTCCTTTATGTCTTTAGCCCAGGCGAGACGGTTCTGACGCTGTCTTGTTCAAGAGTGGCTTGACACAAGGAATGCGACAGCTGAAACCCATGTTTTGCATACGTGTCTGCGTGGTGGTTCTTGGAGCACTGACTCCAGCTGCAGTCCACTCTTTGTGAATCTCCCCCACATTTTTGAATGGGTTTTGTTTCACAATCCTCTCCAGGGTGCGGTTATCCCTATTGCTTGTACACGTTTTTCTACCACATCTTTTCCTTCCCTTCGCCTCTCTATTAATGTGCTTGGACACAGAGCTCTGTGAACAGCCAGCCTCTTTAGCAATGACCTTTTGTGTCTTGCCCTCCTTGTGCAAGGTGTCAATGGACAGCTGTCAAGTCAGCAGTCTTCCCCATGATTGTGTAGCCTACAGAACTAGAATAAGAGACCATTTTGCAGGTGATTTGAGTTAATTAGCTGATTAGAGTGTGGCACCAGGTGTCTTCAATATTGAACCTTTTCACAATATTCTAATTTTCTGAGATACTGATTTGGGGATTTTCATTAGTTGTCAGTTATAATCATCAAAATTAAAAAGAATGAACACTTGAAATATATCAGTCTGTGTGGAATGAATGTATACATTATACAAGTTTCACTTTTTTAATGGAATTACTGAAATAAATCAACTTTTTGATGATATTCTAATTATATGACCAGCACCTGTATGTGATTTGCACAAATCAACATTCTGTATCCTTCTTTATGTCCCATGTAAATTTTATTGCTCTTCTTGAAATAAAGATTTAAGGAGTAAAAAAAGATTCTGATTATTCCGACACCACATGAGTTCATCACTCACCCCTCCCTTTCCAAGCGCAGGAGAAGCTATGGTGGCCAACACACTAAATAATCTATGTGGGCCTCCACTTGTCCAAATTTCTCTTCTTTCGACTACGACTACTACTAACGTTACTTCTTCTTCGTACATATTCAACATAGTGACAAAAAGGCGCTCTGTACAGTAGTTTGTCCGTTTTTGCTACTGAAGAAACATCATGACGCCGCAACATGGCGACGTCCATGTAAGGGGACCCGCAGTGTATGTAGATAGAAATGACTCATTCTAAAGTAATAAAAACATAACGGTTATGTATGGTCTTTATACAAAACTGAAAACTTTGCTAAAACAGCCCAACATTAAGCAACTGCAACACATGACACCGCAAGCCAGCTAATAAGTTTATCCATTCAGCGCTTTTAGCTCACTTCAATGAGTAAAAGCCAGTCCGATATTTACTCTTGTCCAGTCTCTTGCTTGGTCATGCTCTCTTTTTTTCTTCTTTGCTTCCTCAGCAACATCTTCTTAGGTCTCTTTGCAGCCTCTGCCATGATATCCATACTGAGAATACAGAGTTAGCTAGCTTGCTGAAGAGTCTTGTTGGTATGTGATATGGTGCCATAGGAATTCCAGTGCTACATAATGTAAAACCAGGTGCTCCAGGCCCTGCGTGGCAACTACAGAGACACCCTATTACAAGTCAGAGTACCATCTAAATGATTTTGAAATTACATAATATTATTAATTACATAATAGTTGCACTTATTTTTTCATGCCGAATTAAAGGTTGATAAATTAACACTCTCAGTTTAATTAGAGAGAGAGAGGAGCACTGGGACATCCTGTTTTTTTCTTTGGAAATGAAAACCTGAAATTGTAATTACTCATTTCTTTTCTACACTGCTCAGCCACGCCTCTACAAGTATCACTGTGTTACTCACGCCAGCTCCTTTCACTAAAACCACAGAGGAAATTTATGTGGGTGTTGTGTGTACGTTTATAATCCCCTAGTTTGTAAGCCTTGTTAAATACTTTGAGAAGGTGCAGTAATGTCTCTAAAACCTTAGTAGTACTGTAATGCAGTATTTTAGAATTTTATTTTTATTTCTGATTATTTCTGATAATATGAGGATTTTGCACTGCTTGATTTTGTCTTACTGTACATTGATTTTGGGAAAGCAGAGGTCTGTAAATCAAATTTTGTAAGAACATCAAGGTGTGGCCAAAATATTTCTTCATACAGGTGATATTGTTCCAGTCAATGTTTGAATTAGCTAAGTGGTATAGTGGGAAAGTCTTATCGGAGAACTAAACAATAACAGTCTCCTGCACTTGTCTTCTGCTTTTCTCCCCGACATTTTCAATAACTCTATGTTTATTAATTAAAAAACACACAACAGCTTCAATAATTTTAATGTTGCACAGTAGCAGCACAATTCATTCAATTGTGTACTACTAACCACAAGTCGTTTGATCTTCGTATGAACATGTTTTTGCCTTATTTACAAAAAAAAAACCAGTATATAAATTTGGAGGAGAATGTTTTATATTACTGTATATACATCGTTACCACTGCACAGCCTTGCGTACGGAAAGCTGCTTTGTCCTTTGGGTAATTCTGTAAGAAAGGCAGCCTACTAGTTAACATGTGAGATCGAGAGAGACTTTAGACTGGAGGGAGTGCAGGAGGAGGAGGGCAGCATCAGTTTCAGTGAGGAGGGAAGGATTCTGCCAAAACACTTTGTGACAGGGCTCCTTGTTACACTATAACAACAGAAAACTGAGACCTCTGGCCAAGACCTGTTGCGCAACCGGTGGTGTGATAGTGTAAACAAAAGGGAGGGAAATAGAGTAAGGGGCAGTAGAGATTAAGGAGAGACGAAAATTATGTACAAAGAGCATATAATTAATTAGCAGCTACATTTTTATGATGACAATGTATGTGTAATGTGAAAACAGTGTGACAGTGTAAAAGGGGTTGCTCGGGGTGATGACCCTTCAGAGAATTATCCCCTTGAATCTGCTTTACGAGAGCTTCGAATTTCAGTTCATTGTTTAGCAGTCTGGCCCACAACTTTACTGTTTTGGTTCCCTCTCACAGCTCTTATAACATTGTTTTCTGACACATCAGGCAGCTGTTTTCATCTCTAAAACCCCACTGAACATTACCTGCTCAGCACCAAACGGTAGACAGACACAGTTAGCAACTAGCTAGTAAACATAGTGGAGCATTCAGCAGCTGAACAGCCAGATATTCCCCCCAGGAGCTGGTAGAGACCAAAACAAAGCTAAAATGTAGTGATTACTGGCCTGATAATTTATTAATAGGTTCAAACTGCTAGATGTATAAATAAGCAACTGTTTGCTTACAAGTTTGTCTTTATCATCAGTTTAAAAGGTGAAATGTCAATGTAGTGTTCACACTTTGTTTTCGCTGCCCCATAGAGGCAAAAAAAAAAATCAGTTTTTGCAGGTTTAACTGTATTTTTTCTGGGGTTACAGTTTACGATAAAAAAGCCCTGTTCACAACCAGCACATCCTCTGCGTAGGCCTACAATATCCCCACTGTGTGGAAGCTGGTCCTGGATGCTATCAGGATTTAGGCAAACGTTATCAGCTATGTCGCTGTGTCCTGTTCTTCATTGGATTTTGGGAATTTGAGCAACCCTAGCGAACATTAACCGTGATATTGTTATGTTTAATGAACACATCATATAGTCCATCCTCATACAAGTTAACTGGGAAAATAAAAAATGTAGCTGGAGACTGAACCAACTCATGACATTAATATTAGCCTACTTAGCTAGCTAGCTACAGCTGATATGGGGCAGGACTGAGCAACGCAATTAGACTTACATTAACGACCTCAAGATTTCAAAAATCCTGCAGCTGACTCCGTGAAGCTCTGTAGTGGATGTTCTTTCCCTCTCTCAGAGGACTTTGAAGTCTGACCAAAGTAGGCCTATGTTACGCTATAACATAAAAACCTGCCATTAATGAGTGCACTGGTTCTTGGTTCTTTGCACCCCCCTCACTGCTTCATGGTGGTGTTGGAGGCAATGAGTCACTCCGTAGTGTTCATGCAGGTTGCTGGTTGCTGGGGAATGGCTCAGGATCATGAAAGGGAGTTGTAGCTAGCTGACTGACTCCCCTCTTCTCTGAGTTCCTGTGCATGCTTCAACTGTCGCATCAATGAAAAGCCACTTTCTTTCCGCCTTTCTGGTGCGTGGCTGTGCAGGAGAGCGAAAGGGAGGTGGGAAAACCATGGACAATACAGTAACCCAGCGCTGGCCAGACTCACAATGTGAGGTCTCTGTGCCCTGGTGGACCAACAAACAGAGAGGCCTTTCTCATGATCCAACTGCTTCACCAATCCCATGCCAGCATTCCTCTGCACTTTAATTATGCAGAAAACACATGCATATTCACGTGCTAATCACATCATCTCGCCTGGGACACCGTGTAAAGTAATTTTGAAATTGAAGGGAACATGTGACCTAAGTGGACCAATACATAGAAAATATGCAAAAAGACTCTTTTGATTGCATAATCCTGTCAATAAAAGACTAAGGCTGTTTATTAAACCAGTGTTAACCTATCTTGTGGGGAACCGCAGGGTGTCCTGCTGTGTCCTTACAATTTTAGCTTCAATAAGCACAGTATGTCTCCATCCCATGTCAAAACATATATCCATCGTCAGCCGCTTATCCTGTGTACAGGTCTCTTTTCCATCTTGTCTCAAGGTCTTTTTATGTCATATGTAAAGCACTTTAAATTGCTTTGTTGCTGAAAGGTACTATACAAATAAACTTGCCTTGGCTTGACTGACAAAGCTACAGCATACCAATGAATGTATAATGTATATAATAATAAAAACTACACCATGAAATACTTTATTGATATAAGTGTTTTTAAGTACAGAGTGTTCTTCCACATAGTTGTGCACAGATTAATGAGGTATTTGTACAAGATACTATAATTTCAGTATAATTACGTTTCTCCATGAAGATAAACCTACTCAGAAGCTTCCAAACTATTTCTTCACTGACAAAGCAAATCTAAACACTAACATGGCCCAAACTATATTTGAATTCCGCTGTGGAAAATAAATATTGTTTAAAAATGAGTCAAACTTTGGATTACACATCTGGAGTTTGAGTGCTAATATGAAAAGACGCCTACTTGAGAAGGTAAAATACATTAAACTGCGATCAATCAAGGTGGTGGAAAAGTCACAAGTGAGGATCTTCTATTTACAAGTTGGCAACTTGCACAAAATCAATAATGCACTGATCAAAAATAATTATCGCTCTGTCCGTCAGAAGCCTCCTGTCCCTTCTGGCTGAAAAATAGTTCATTTTCTAGCAGGCCAATGATGTAATGATGAAATAGGTTGTGTATTCAATTTATGCTGAGTCATTTGCTACTGTATCTTGCAGAGCTTGACTTATATGTAATTCTGGTGGGAAATACATCATCACTGTATTTTATTTTCATTTATCTCAAACTTTTGCTTAAAACAGTTGCTTATATACACATCCAGCAGTTATGAAGCAACATTTTCATTTATTTAGAATTGGATCTCTGGTCACCTGATAAATGTAAGTCCAATATTCACTCTCCTGTTCACTCTGTTTTTGTTCTCTACTCTCACCCGAGGTAAATATCTGGATTTATAGCAGCTAAATGCTCCACCATGTTCTCCAGCTATTGGCCAAATGTGTCTATCTGCATTTTGGTGCAGGGTAGATAGGTTCAGTGGGTGTTTAGTGCATTTTCTCTGACAACAGCCACCTGCTGTGGCTAAAACAACTGTGAAGAAGGAGGAAACGGTGTGAGAGTTGATCAAAACTGTCAAGTTGTGGGCCAAACAGCTAAAACAATGAGCCAAAAGTCCCACTAAAGCTCTATAAAAGCTGTGGGGAGCTGCAGAGTCAGGTGATCATTCTCTGTAGGTTCCTCTTTCACATCGTCACATTGTCATTTGACACATTGTTGTGACAAAAATAGAAATTATAGCCACTTTAACTTTTTGCCTAAAACAGTCAAATTTAAAGATATTGAATATTGAGAAACAAACCCGGGGACAAGCACTCATTGTCCTCAGTGGCTTTACTTGATGGCCAGTGCTATTCTACCTTAATATGGTGTAAATGCAGTAAGAATATGACATCTCCAAACAAACAGATTTGGTCATAAAGCTACATCACAGGTGTAAAACAGAAATTTATTTTCATATTGCAACACTGTTATTGTGTATTATGGTTTGTGTACATATCTTTAGTTTTCCATAGAAGTGTGTGTTACTTTCTGCTGATTATTCAAATGATTGTCTGACAAACTTCCTTCTTTTAACAAAGGACAGACAGGAAGGAAGGCAACCTGCAAGATGACTTTAGTAATCATTGGCCCGTTCACACACAAATGCTGATGACATCTGAGAGGTGCACCGCTCCACTGAATCATCTATATGACTTTCTGTTGGTTTACGAGTTTGGACCTTTTTATACAGTCTATGGTTTGGAACAGTAGTCAAAATAGCTGGGGATGGCCTTTTGGAGAAGTTAAAGGATCAACCCACCAAAACAAACAGTGCCTGCTTCCCGGGGGATTTCCTGCTGAAATCCACCATCATCAATTTAGAACACTGTCTTGTCATTGAGAAGATACTATACACCTTATTTTTCTCCAAACACTATCTGAACAATTCTGACTGTGTTGCTAATTGACATAGTTTATTTTAATAGTTTGTTTTTGTGTGGTTGCAGGATGGAGGTGGGGTTGAGGTCGGGTGTGCTCATTTCCTTGTTTATTATTTTGGCAACTTAGTTGATGATGCATTTTATGGCGTAAATATTGTACATTTGCCTCTAACTTTTACTTGAGAACACGAACTTGAGAAAAAATTAAAGACTATTCATGTACTCCCTAAATAAATTCTCTTTTTTTGCTGCATGAATAATGGGAATGAACAAAAAATCTCTCACTTGACTTTGTTTCATGTGTCTCTTAAGTATATTATCCTATTGATATGTTGTTTACCTTTAGTGACAGCCTTCAGTGCCGCCCCTGGCTTTGACTGCGCCCCTGGTGGCCTTACATCATGGAGCATCAGAATCGCAAGGACACACACACACACACACACATACACACAGGGGGTGGATCAATATCTTATAGCATAATAACAGGTGATCATTTATTTGCTATTATGTGTCATGAATGACAGTATGCAAAGTACAAAGTTAAATATTTTTAAGATTATATGGATTTATATGACAATGACGCTGTTAAAAAACAGTGTGTTTAAATTATAAAATACATAATGTTTTGTCATTTTTTTTAGGTACAGTGTGTGTGTGTGTGTGTGTGTGTGTTACGTAGCTCTATGACAGCAGGCTTACTCAGTGGAGGGCTGGGCTTTGTCGTCAGCACAGCTCATATTTAATTAATGAGGAGGCAGCGGCCACGGAAAAAACTGGCTGCTTCTGGTTTCCAGGCATAAATACAAAGCGGAGCCGGTCTGAGGGAAAAACGGCACAAAGGAAAGCAGAGCACTCTGAGGTTTTAAAGCTGAAGACCAAGAGAGTCAGGTAACCAGCTGCCCTACTAAAACCATATGTTTCAGAATGACTAGCCTATTTCATAGCGGGACGGCGATGGTGAGTGCGGTGATTTAAATGTTAACCAGAAGAACGGGCTGTATCAGATATTACTGCGTGTGAACAGCTTATTTACTGGAGTTGTCAGCCGTGTGAACGACCGTGATACGTTATACTAAATGTCAGTGTTGATAAGACAGACAAACGCTGCACAAAAACAACCCGTGTAACCACACCGCCGGCAGTTCAGATATTAGTTACATTGATGGATATTAACGTTATAGGTCACTGTGTGTGTGCCTGCGTGTGTCTAACGGGACGAGCTGCTCTGGATGAAACAAGGTGGATTTATGGTTTTTCGCTTCATGTGTCTGCTTTAAAATGTGTTATAGGTTTTGTCGTGTCTCCACCACATGTTGTCTTTCACAGACTATTAGTCAGAGTAACTCGTTGAAGTTGTTTGCTTTGTTTCAAACTGCTGCCACTTCAGCATCCCAGCTTATACGTGGCAGGAAAGGCTTTTCCTATACAGCTTAGGTTTCCAGCAAGGCAGCATATAGGATGACACAGAGCCGACCACACACTTTGATTTCTCTGTCTTCAGTTAGATTTTTCATACAAAAGTTTTCATTCAGTTTAATTATTTGTATTTTTGTACCACTTTCATATAAGCCACACCTTGTAAAGACGCTGTAACAAATGGATGCATTAATGGTTAATACATAATTTACTAATGCTTTATGGATCAGAGAGAATCTATTAATAAAAAATCGAAAAAAGGTTTGGTTAGGTCAAGAAAAATTCTTTTAGCTGGTGTTTACCCTTGCTGTTTCACAGTTTTCTCACTTTCTAATAAGCCTGCACATATAAATATTAATAAGTCATTAATGGAGGGGTTTAAATCCATCAAGTCTGTAGATATAAATGTTAACAAGTTGTTAATAAAATAATAGATTTTGGTCCAAGTAAAGTGGTCAAAGTGTCCAACCAGGTTTCCAGATCCATAAAGCATTAGTAAATTATTTATTAACTCTTAACTCTTGGTACCCACATTTTGAATTTTAAGGGTTTCAGTTATGTTTTTTATTACAGAAATATATATTTAAAAGTTAAGCCTGCCTGCCGTCATTGAACTGACTTGCGTATATCTTTGGGACTACGACAATCATCTCAGGGCACTCTTTATCTGCACCAGCAAGAACATCCAGCGTGGTGTACAGTAGCACAGCTGTGGAGTGTGTGTGACGCTGTGTATGTGTGTGTTGCCTCAACTCCATCATTCCAGCTTGGGAAAATCAGAGCTGAGAGAGAAGTGTGGAATGTCTGGCCTTTGGCACGAGGCACCCAGACTACGCTGCATCTTTTTTTTTTTTTTTGGTTTGTTTTATGTAGGATATAGAAACGTTACCATGTTAATCCTCACATGGGACTGATAAAGGAAATGCAGATTTGAGTGTGGACACAGCTGGAAAGAGCAATGTCCACAATGAAGGGAAAAAGGAAAACAGTAAAGATGAGGGACGGTGGCTCAGACATAGTAATTGAAGATATTCCTGTGCTTTTTAAAGGCCAACGGCAGACGCACTGTACTGTGGACTGCCATTTCTAGGTCAATGGTAGCCCCCCTTCCTCCCTCCCTTCCTCCCTCCCTCTCACTCCACCCCACCCAGAGCTGTCTGTCTACCCAAGGCCACACATTAATCTGCGGCGGTGGTGTAAAGCGTGCATGTGGCGAGTGTATTAACCAGCCGTGCAATTATAAGCAACCACAGGGAGGGATGCGCAATCTGTCAGAGTGGCCAGTGTGTGAAGTGCTCAAACGCTGTCTACAAATTAAATCTGTAATTCATTTAAAATCTGTGTTGCTTACCCATTTAGCTGAGTGAACACTGATGTGAACATCTTTAAAGCTAGACAGTTATCTGACACAAGTCTTCTAACCTCATTTGACTTTTTTTTTATGTACAGTAAAAAGCCTCAACCAGCTCGGTCAGGTCATCCTGTTTCTGGAAGTAGAGCAAGGATTTCTGTTCCAAACTCACCAACTTCCATGGTGAATAGAGAAAAGATATACTACTACTACTTTTAACAAATTAAAAACACATTACAGTGGAGTTTTGATCCCTTTTAAACATCCTGTTTCTCTAAGATTTCTTGTCTGCACGTGTCTTCTGACAATAACTTTCTCCCGCAAAACAGCACAACATTAACAATATAAAAATATTTGCTAATGTGCCACTGATTCAAGTAGTCCCAAATAATGGCTAAAAGGGTTTTATGAGGAAAAGTGTGTGTCAAAAACAGTTGCCCCCTACGAAACATTTTTTACACCTTATGTATTTGCACTTTGTACCTTTATAGTATTTATATACTGGTTTTCTCCATTAGTCACAGGACATTTTCTGACATTTGATCAGAAGTGAATTGCTTGACTGCAGGTTATAAAATCATTATTATTCATATACTAATAAACCTGCTGCCAGTGTAAATATGTTAATTATATATTTATATTAAGATTCACACATACTGTATGTACTCAAACAAAGACATGCAATAAACCTAAAATCATATGCTCACGGTCCAGGTCGTGGACAGTGACTGGGAAAATGAGCTGTTGTGTTTTGCAAAAGGCAAACAAATTCAACAACAAATACAACATTTTACAGCAAACATAACAACCCCATCTACCTCTGCATCCTCCCTTTGTCACATACTACATGTGTTGTTTGCCACAAAACAGCTTCCCCCTGTGACCCTCATCTCTACCAGCTGCGGAATATGAAAAGGGTGCAGCCAGAGTACTGAAAGTACTGAAAATACCTACTAAAAAGAAATCACAGTTTATAAACCATCTGTTCTTTAACTAATTGCACAACTAGCAGCACAGGAAAGAAAACCTGTAAGCCTACAGATTCAGTTAACATGTATCACCCATAATTCACAGACAACAATCACAGCCTTTTGTTGGAGGTTTGTTTGTGCGACATTGTAAATAATCCCAATTTAACGACCTGTATCATTTTAGGTGATTCTGCTATAAATATTTAATTGTTACAAAAATAAAAAGTTGAACCAACATCACAATTTTTTTTTCTTTGAAGCCCAAGAATGAGTCTATTCATGTTGTTACAGTTCAGGCCAGATTCTGGGAATCCAACTGATGATTAACATCGTAGTTAAACTGTGTTTTTCCTTGTGCAGAGATTTAATGCAAGGCATTCATGGCTGAGATTAGTTTCGGAGAGAGAGAACTGGAACTGAATCTTGGCTTTTGTTTGCTATTTACAAAGACGTAATTCAGTGTAATTCTGTAGTTTAGCAGCAATGTCTTAGGAACTACAACTGTAGACTTTCCTAGGATTGTGGGATGGATAAATCAATTCACAAACTTTAAAGGGACAAAATAATTAGAATAAAATAATTAGAAAGGAAAGTCTTTAGTTCAGTGAATTAGATACCTGCCAAATCAATAAACCTCATTATATTAATGTACAAATCATTATCATAAATTATAAATATCTAATATTGCCACAAAGCAGTCAGGTTCATTGATTGGCAGCACTGCCCACAATGGCCTAATGCACCCATTATATTACGCTGATAGCTAACACAATATTAACAGTATGGCAAAATCTCAGACAGCAGCCTATATATTGTCATATTGCCACTTCTCAAGATCAAAGCCCGTTCAGCAAATCTGTACCATGTCCAACCCACAATCAGGACGAGGGTTATGAAGTCAGATCAGATGTTGTGTGTTGACCCGTGCAGATTATCAGGTTTAACCCACATCTGTGTTGGAGGTCAGCTATCAAGACAAGACTCTGGTAGACTTTGAAACAGACAGTTATAGAGATTTACAGAAATCCCTGAATGTGTCCTCTTGAGTTTGACACACGTTACCCGCACACATGTTTTCTTGCAGAGCTGGCTGGTCGTTTCCTATCTGACTCTCTCTGTCAGCGCTTGTTGAGCATGTGACCCCTCCAGCTGAGTTGACAAGACTGACAACTTGCTTACAACACAGTTTCTTAAACATCAAAGTTGAAAGTTGAAGATGGCCACCATCCTCTGCGACAGTAATCTGTATTTGGAGTGTACATGTACTTGTCGAGTTCTGGCCAATCAGGGGAAGATTAAAGGATTCATATAATTTAAGATAAACAGACATTGATGATGGTGATGCCATTAAGCAAATCTCATCAGCTATAAAAGAGATCTGTGTAGTCAGCGCTTGATTACTAACGCAAGACAACACAGCTCTAGAATCCAAATTATCTGTGCCTAAATTGTAGGTGTTTCATTTTTGGTCAGTTCAGTCAAATTATTTTTACTTGTCTCTTGTGGTATCTAGTCGTCCCAAGTTTTGAGATATCTTTGAGATTTCTGCCTGCCCCCCCAGTACAATGGAGTAATAAGATTGTGGGGTTCACATCTCTGAAATATTGCGTTTAACAATTTTTAATTTTTGTCTTTCCACAAACAGTGCCTGTGTTACTGTGTTAATCCACATACCTCACTGCAACAGTTTTCATAGTTTCAGTAAAAACTGTTTATAGCATTTTCTGTGGAGTGTCCAATATGTAAGACAAGTAAGATTGAAACTGTTTCTTAAAGAGCCACCAAAGTCCTGAAATGTATTTTGTTCAACACAGGATAATAACTTGCACAACGTATTACCTTTGATCTGAAACTTGTTCTCACAAGGAGCTTTATATTGACATTATTAATAATCTGTAAAATCATGACAACATATGGCAAACACAGATAAACTGCATCAACAGATGGAAGCAGTGACCAGTAGCTGAAATTATTATGATGACTGGTGATATAGGAGTGCATAGGAAGTAAGTAAGTGTCATATTAGTGTGCACCCTAACCCTAACTGGCATGCAAACTAATATGACACACCCATCTATAAGTGTTTGCAGTCATGCATTAGTAAGTATATTATTTTTCAAAGTATGTTATGTGTCATTTATAGAACATATAAACTCAAAAAGAGTTTTCTTTCTTACACCCAATCTTATTTCCTGCTGTGTGAGTGTCTGTAGCTTGCTGACGCAGTGTTAAAATGCCATTTTTAACTTGGGCCCTTGTCTCTACTTTGTCCTCAGACTCAATCGAAGAGGAGCTTGGACGGCATGCAAAGTTGTGAAATTTCCTCAGACAGCACTGATGATCCTCTTAGTAGCGGCTTACGCACTCATCGGCAGCCTCGAATAGTAGTGATTGGTGCTGGCTTGGCCGGCCTTGCTGCAACTAAGGTCCTACTGAAAAACGGCTTCACGGATGTCACTGTCCTAGAGGCTTCAGACCACATCGGCGGGAGAGTTCACAGTGTTCAGCACGGTGAGAGGATGCGTTTCTGTTTACCTCAGATTTTGTGTTAAACTTATATATAAATAACACCTAAACTGCATTTCTTTAGCTCTGTACCCATACCATAATCTAATGTAATCTAAACACCGAAACTGTGCCCTTTTTAGCAGCATCACTGAAACCAAATAATAACATGTAATCACACGCCAACTGTGTAAAATCTACAGTATATACCCTAAGTGCAACATGTACATGTATTTGGTACAATACAACTGTCTGTGCATGCATTGCTCATTTTGCTAAATTTACATGCATTTAAGTTAAAGCATGAAGTGCTGAAACCCATTCCCAGTAGACCTAGTGCACTGAAAATAATGTATCCTCTGCCTTTTGATTTTTTTCTAAAAATACAGCAATTTTATGGATTATTATATTATAGATTTGCCTCTTTTACCACTCCACATCAAAATGTCTAAATTCTATTTCATAGCTATGAGCATTACTTATGTAGTGGTAGATAGACCAGAGACTTCACATGAACAAGTACCAATTCATTTGTACTTTAACATGAACAAGTAACATAATTTACCAGTTAATGTAACACAAAACAACTGGTTGAAATATTTTTTCAAATTCATAAATTTACATTGCACTGAGCAATTGAGCAATTCTTCCCAGTAACGAGTTCACATTTTGCTCAGCTAGGTCCATACAAAGCACTGCTGATATATGATAAATATGATATATAATAACAAATTATTTCCCAATACAAGTTGGGGTAACATTACATTTAAGAGCCGTGCTGCAGAACCAGTATTATAATCTACATATATTATAATCTTACATATCAAAGTACAGTTTTTACACTTGTCTAAGATCACATTAACTTTGATTAGTAAGCACTGTTCATATTTGCTTGGAAAACACTCCAGTCTGCCAGCCATACATTCACACAATCAATATTGTTTCCCTGAATAACCTGTATGAATCCACTTATCGGATGCGTGTCTAGTTCCAAGAGAAATATCTCACTTGATCTGCTTGAGTGAGTTGTGTTTCCCCAACAAATTCCACTGAACTGCAGGAAGTTGCCTGCCACTGATTTCCATCATGAAAAACTCTTTCAACTGGCAAGAACAAACAAGTAGGGAGCAGCATTTGCTTTTGGCGTTGATATTGTACGCACATAAAAGAGGTCACGTGTGGTATGTCAGGCACACGCATAATTGTATCTGTTATGTAAATACCTATTTATGCTTGGACGTTACGTAATGATAAAAGCATTTAGTCAATGCTGCATTAGCCTGCCTTTATTACATAAATTAATATAAAACATGGACAGTGTCAGATGCCATCATCCTCAGGAAAAATGTTAAATTAATGGAACTCCGATGGGCTTCTGCAATTGCAGTATGTTAACTGAATTGACCTCCTTCTTGAACTGCCCAATTATTAAGTGTGATTGTGGCTTAAGAAAGCAGACTTATATACAGTTTCATTCAAAGCCATGAAGGAGATGTTATGTTCAAAGATATTATTTTTTCTTCAACTCACAATGATCTGTGTTGCTTTTTATTTTGTAGGAAAAGCAACTTTGGAGCTTGGAGCCACCTGGATCCATGGTGCCAATGGGAACCCAGTGTACCACCTGGCAGAGGACAACGGGCTGCTGGAGCACACCACGGATGGGGAAAGGAGCGTGGGACGCATCAGCCTGTACACCAAAAACGGTGTGGCTCATTACCAGACCAACATCGGGAAGAGGATCCCCAAGGACCTGGTGGAGGAGTTCAGTGACCTGTACAATGAGGTGAGGGGACACATGCACATAGACAGTAGATACACACATGAATTCACACTTAAATGCACAAATGGATGAAATTTTCCAAATCAAAATATGTATTTAAACCATAGTGCTGACCCCTTAACAAATTAATGCTCTGCAGCCAAACATCATTCAAACCTATAAAACTTTATTTCAAATTCCAGTGGAGATCCCAAATTTTCCACTTTTTGTTGGGGTGAACTTGGGTTCATGTGTATAAAATTATGCACAAAGACATGTTTCCGGTTGACGCAGCTATAAAGACATGGAGACTTGACTGTGAATATTACACACTGTGAACATCACTCAGCTTTAATAAAGAATTGGAACAGCCTGATTGAGGATATATAAAATACTGTCAGACAGTGTAGATTCAAATGATTTTAAGAACCTCAAAGCTACTGAAGGGTAAATAAAAGGGGAGACAGATGTGACATTCCCTCTGTTCCATACACCATACCACAGTATTACATATAACTTCAGCCATCTTTAGGTGAACCAGTAAAATGTCCACCAAAGCATGCTGAATTTAACAAACAATGGCCATTTTTGTTAGTCCAGTTCTCTGCTCTCTGCGCTGTAGCAGCCTCTTAGGCTGTTAGAGCTTGATTATTATACTGTAAGTAGGTCACGTCTGGAAAAGCAGTTACAGAGGGAAGGTATAGAACACACAGAAGACATTTTGTTTTCATTAACCCTTGGATATCTGTGTTTTCTGCATAACCGCCTTGGGTCCACATGTTGTCTCCTTTGGATAAAGCTTCTTAATGGAATTTCACACCCCAAACCATAACACTTTTAGACACTGTGTCGGTTTAAGCATCCTAGAATTGACATATTCTTGCTCGTGCTACATTTAGCAGCCCTGTATAGCCACCCCAGCCACCTTCCTCCAGTTTTCTTTCATCCAGTTTTCTTTCTTCATCATGCTTTCCTTTGATTGTTGTATAGACTGTGAAGCTCTCTGAGACAAATTTGCTACTTTGGAAATAAGATTGACTTGACTAGACATGTAAAGCCTCCAAGCTGGCGTCGACAGGGAGTGTTTTTTATGAAGATGACTCAGTATGCTCTGGGTTCTATTCTTTATGGTCTTAAAGGAGGAGTATGTCAGCACTTGAAAGATGGCATTTTCATAAAACTGGGCTGTCTATACAGTAGAAAGATGCAAATATTTTTGAAATCTGTCAAAAGAAAGCCTACAACTACCAGAATGCACTCCCAAACTTCCCCAACTCCTACAAACAGCTGGTCAGAGCTACAAACATTAGTCTATGTTTTCACACTGTAAAGTTACCGTGCTAGTAACAAAACACTGTCACACTTACTAGATGCTCAAAGACGTGTTTCACTCCTCTGGCTTTGGTTGTTGTTTTTTTCCAATTTCTTTTCGGTATCCTGAAATATGTTTCAAGCTCTCCCCTGTCCATATGTGGCCCAAAGCTTTGGTGTAATTCTGTTTCCATTGGTGCAAATTCACCTGCACATGTAAATACTGTTTCATCTCGTGTCGTGCACAGACCTGGCACGTCGCACATATTTGTTGTTGATTGTTGATCTTTGTTGTTGTATATTTTTATGTTGTCAGTTTATATATTTATATGTACACAATATTCTCTTCCGTTGCGTTACTTCTGCACGGCACAGACCCATAATAATGCACATGTATCTGTAACATTGTTCTTCCATTCCATATTTATATATTTCTACATTTATTTATGTTGACTGTATGTTTGTCTACGTGTAGCACCTTAACACCACAGCAAATTCCTCGTATGTGTAAAACACTACTTGGCAATAAAGCTCCTTCTGATTCTGATTCTGATTCTGATTCATAGCAGCACCACCAGTTGTCGTTGGCACAGGGCAGCTCTGCGACGTTATCCTCACTGGCTGTGGTGGCCTCCTCCTCCCCCATACGCCGCAATTCCTCCGGACTGTATTCTGTCTCAAGAAGCTCTGAAAGTCTGATTCCAGCATTACACTATTAAAATCGTTTTCTTCCATATCTACTGGAACATTTTGCCAGTGGTTGTTCTTGCCAGTTGATTTTGAACAGTAAGTTTTGATTTTGGAGCAGCGAGGAGCTGCCCTTCTTCTGACTGTCTGTAGAGGCGGGCAAACAAAAAAGGCAGAAGTACAATTTGAAATTCAAACAAAGTCTGCCAGATGACAGCAAATGACTGGGGTGCTCTGGGTGCAGGCAACATGGAGGGAAGTTAACCATTGTTCATTTACATATACTGCCTACATTTTAACGATACAAAGCTGGTTGAAAAACACCAAAGTTTCCCTTTAATCTTCTTGTTGAGGGAGGTGAGGGCAGAAGCACACTGCAACTGTTATTATGTGTACACATAACAATTATTAAAATTTTCTATTAATCTTTACATCATCTGATTTTTAGATACATCTTTAGGTCTATAAAATGTCAGAGAATAAAATACCTCTCAGAATTTCCCAAAACCGAAGTTAACAAATTCAGATTGCGACTTTTGTCCGACCAACAGCCCAAAACCAAAACATATACAGTTCTTTATTACAGAAGACCAAGAAAACCAGAAAATATTCATGATTCTGACAATCATCTATTGTCAATGTTTCAGTACTACAGCAACAAGATATAATCTCCAACACAAAGTCAACATAAAAGTTGTTTTATTATCAAGGGTTATAATGTCTAAACATAAACATGTGCTGCTCCACTTTGCCAAAAATGGCGCTCAAACTGAAAACATTCAGAACTTGTTCTGCATTACATTTACATTTAGCTGACGCTTTTATCCAAAGCGACTTACAATTGCTATGTATATCAGAGGTCGCACGCCTCTGGAGGAACTAGGGGTTAAGTGTCTTGCTCAGGGACACAATGGTAGACAATGTGTCACAGTGGGGAGTTGGACGCCGGTCTCCCACACCAAAGGCATGCATCTTATCCACTGCCCTATCACCACCACCCCATGTGTTGCAAGTCATGGACTTAATTAAAGTAATCACAGTTCAGATTCACACAGTTAAAGTTTATACATGTTCCTACATCCCTGCTGTTGTTTTGACCTGGCACTTTGTAGGAAATTATCACCTTTTAATGTCATGAAAAGACAACGTTACATAAACATAACACAGCATTTCTTCTTAGTCTCTTTTCCTACTGTTGTCTTTCTGTTTTCTTTTCTTTAACAATGTGCTGCTCTTGTAGCGGCTGGCAGCATTTCTTTTTAATGTTCTGTGACTTGTGCCTCCTGTAGGGTTTCTCCATTATGCCGCAGTTTCCATTTGAAACAATCAAGTACTGATCTGATTTGCCTTAAACTGAACTGAACTGGTTTCTTTTCCTTCCCTCTTCACCCCCCTCCTCTGTTTTCTTGACATCCTTCCTCATTCTCCTTCCTCTTGATTGCCTTCTGTCTTTCGCCTTTCGCTCTCCTTTAGGTGTACGAGCTGACTCAGGAGTTCTTCCAGAATGGGAAACCAGTTTGTGCTGAGAGCCAGAACAGCGTTGGCGTCTTTACACGGGATGTGGTGCGCAAGAAGATCATGTTGGATCCTGAAGATTCCGAGAGCACCAAGAAGCTCAAACTGTCCATGCTTCAACAATACCTCAAGGTGGGTGTCCATGTCCACCTGTGAGTGACACTGTGGCAACATATCAGTTCCCTTTTCATTTTCCCTCTAAAATTACAGCACATTTGTGAATTTGGAGGCGCTTTATAACCATACTGTTAGGACTGATTCACTGCTGGTGTTGTGCTGAGGCCCTGAGCTCATACAGACTGATAATCAGTGAAATGCATTCATGAATCATCAAGTCAGAAATGTGAAAACGTAGTTTTTAAACCTACAAATGGAATGAGATAGCAGATATTGGCCTAATCTGTCTGCCTGCTGGCACTGATAGCTAAGGGTTAATTAGACACTAATTAGCTTTTAATTACAAAAGGATTGCTTTGATAATTAGATAGTAATTATGAGGCTTTATTTACTTCCTCCTTTAATCCATGTAGCTTGCCAATGACAAATAATTAGCCTGGGGCTTTTGTTATTTCAAGCAGCGTTGTTTTTTAATGTTTATTCACTAAAGCACAGTTGAGAGTTGTGGTTTACTCAGATCTCTTTCCTGTTTTAACAGCAATACTTTTACTCTGAGAGCCTGAATACAATATGAAATAATATTGTTTATATTATGAGGGTGCAATGATAGAAAAACATGCAGGCTTAATTCAGATTAGGAAGGAAACATCTTGACTCTGTTTACTATTTTCTTAATGAATGCTTTAGTCTATAAAATGTGTTCAGATCACTTGTTTTGTCCAACCATCCATAATGAAATCATATTACATTGTCAATTGTATAAAACAGAAAAGCAGCAATTTGAGAAGTTGCAACCAGCTAATGTTTGGCTTGTTTGCTTGATAAACAATTAATATGAATAGTGGAAAATTTTGGGAAATCCGCTTTTTTTTAGATGAGAATATTGATACCACTGTCATGTGTAAATAATATTAAGCTAGAGCCTGCAGTCTATTAGCTTAGCACAAAGACTGGAAACAGGGGGAAACAGCTAGCCTGGCTCTGTCTGACGGTAACAAAATTGGCCTACCAGCACCTCTAAAGCTCACTGATTAGCACGTTATGTCTGTTCTATTTAATCCGTACAAATACTGAAGTGCAAAAACAACCATGTGCCGTTATGTTCTGGACTATTACTTGGCTGATAGCAGTAATTTCCTGGAATCTGGCAAATGCTCAAAGCCAGAAAGTGAATAATCATATTTCCCAAAATGTCAAAGTATTGCTTTAATGATTAATCTGTAATGTTGATATCAATTAATTTTCTTTTGATCCGGCTAATTAATTGTGAGAGGGTATAAACACAATGTACAGAGTTTGACCTTTAACATCGGAGGCTATGTTTTTTTTCTCGTCTTTTGTCTATTTGTCTGTAGATAGAGCTAAAACTGCTGCTCCTCATGATTATTAGGCTTGAAAACACCTTATTTGAATCTTTGGCTCGCAGGCATTTATCACTAGCCATTTAATACAGTATATTCATGTGAGTTTGATATTAGTGTATATTAATTTGAGCTCTCCTCCATACGCTCTCGCCCACACACATAGACACAGGAAACAGAACATGTTGTGAAATGCAGTAGTGAAGAGTCACCTTAACTACCACGGAACCTTTACCAGCATGGTGGTCACTATTAAATGAGGCAGAAACAGTAACGTATTTTTGCTTTGCAGTAACACACTACCAGTAGTTGTTCTCTAAATAAACACATGTTCCTACAGTGTGACTTCAGTAGGTGTAGGGAGTTTTAAAATGCCCGTTGGCAAAAGTGATCCAAAACAAATCGACTTTGGGTCTAATTTAAGATGTGTGCTCTCGTTAATAAGGCAGCAGGTAATGTGGCTGCAGGTATTGCAGTGGAAATGTAACTGACTGTTCTCCTGTTTCAGGTGGAGAGTTGTGAAAGCAGCTCTCCCAGTATGGATGAGGTGTCTCTGAGTGAGTTTGGCGAGTGGACGGAGATCCCTGGTGCACATTATGTCATTCCTGAAGGTTTCATGAAGATCATCGAGGTCCTGGCCCAGGACATCCCCTCCCACACCATCTGCCTTAGCAAACCGGTCCGCTGCATCCACTGGAACTACTCAGCCCAGCATCGGGAGGTGATCGCCAAGAGCAGCGACAACAACCATAATGAAAACAACCACAGCTGCCAACCTCACGAGGGTCACCCCATTTACATGGAGTGTGAGGACGAGGAGTGGATCACAGCAGACCACGTGATCGTGACAGCTTCTCTAGGCGTCCTCAAGCACAACCATGAGGCCATGTTCTCCCCCTCTCTGCCAGAGGACAAAGTGCTCGCCATCGAGAAGCTGGGCATCAGCACCACTGATAAGATATTCTTAGAGTTTGAGGAGCCCTTCTGGAGCCCGGAGTGCAACAGCATTCAGTTTGTGTGGGAGGACGAGGCCCAGCTAGAGCAGCTGGTCTACCCTGAGGAGCTGTGGTACAAGAAGATCTGCAGCTTTGACGTCCTCTACCCGCCCGAACGCTATGGCTACATGCTGAGTGGCTGGATCTGTGGGCAGGAGGCGCTGTACATGGAGCGCTGCGATGACGAAACAGTGGCTGAGACTTGCACTGAGTTGCTGAGACGTTTTACAGGTCAGGACAAGCACACACAAGGACATCTGAGCATTGCGGGCAAATGCTACCAATCATACATCCTGTTTACACCATAGAGGCTTGTGTGGGTTATCTACGTTGATTTCTCCACAGGGTACCATTATTTTGTGTCTCATTTATTCCCACTTTCATATATTTCACTTCTCTGACTGTTGTATTGAATCATTTATCCAACCAAAAAGATCTCTTAATGAATATTAATTATAAAAGACACTGCTTTAAATAATTCTGACGTCTGTTGATTTTTATGACAAAAGACAAGATAAAAGACAAGATCCACTTGTGTCTTCCTACTCTATTCTTGTTAAGCTTTCACTAAGAATCAATAATCTAAATCTAACACTATAGCCTTGGAAGGCCGAGACAGAGCCTTCCAGCTCAATGACTCATAAAAACCATAACTGGGATCATTGCGTCTCAAATAAAGGAAACGGCATTAGACTCAACTGTGACGTCAGTAGCTTTTTGCATGACAAAATGGTTTACAGACAAAACAGCTGAATGACTCAGGTGTGTGTTTTTGTGTCCTAGAAAGCAGGAGCTACCATGGTGCTGCTCCTCACCACCACAAAAGAACAACACACTGAGCAGAGGGATTGATCAAAGATTACTTACTCTAACTGACATTTAACACCCCCCCCCCCCTTTCTTGTGACACACAGATGACATGGGTGCTATATTTTCTCTGAGGCTAATTCACTTCTTGTGCAACAGGGAAGTTTTCCCTGGAACTAAAGAAGACATAGATGTTTCAAGGTGATTGCAACATGATATGTGTTTCATCACATCGCTGTAGGTTGACTCATTGTTTGTGGTTTGGCAACAGATTAGGAGTGTGACTCAGACTATTACCCGGTAAAGTGATTGCCTCTGTGAGTGCAGAATCTTTGACTTCACGATGAGGTCAGTGGACTTCCTTGCTAGATAAAGACTGTACATCACACAGAGAAACTACACACACACACACACACACACACACACACTTTACTCATTTAGGTCAGTGTGGTTTAATCTCCTCAGCTGTTGCTTAATTACATATAGACTCACTGGTGCCTCTCTGCTAACAGAGGAGCACGAGTTGATTAGTGTGGGCAGATTGGACATCCCAGTAAAAAGCCTCAATTCACAGCCGCCGCATTCTTAGTTTGAACTGGTTTGATTCGGGGTCGCTGTTAAGTTTCTCCCTCTACTGTCTGTGCTGAGTCCCTCTTTGTCTGCCTGTCCACAGGGAACCCTGACATTCCAAAGCCCTGGCGTGTCCTGCGCTCCTCGTGGGGCAGTAACCCCTTCATGCGAGGCTCCTACTCCTTCACCAGGGTGGGCTCCAGCGGTGGGGACTGTGAGAGGCTGGCCATGCCGCTGCCTTATGCCAACAGCACTAAGGCTCCGGTAAGTCAACCACAAGACAACACGGGGTGGACACAATAATAAAAACACCTCTACCATATAATCCAATTCAATAGCCCTGACAATAATTACTTTAGAGTGTTAAGACTGTGTCAAAAAGGTATCACCTCACCTCACCTATATAGTGATTGCTAGGCCAAAGTTAGTAGTGTTGGTACCACATTATTTAGTTGCCTGTTTTTGCTATATTGTCCACCACACTGTAAGGTGTATAGCATAGTTAATATGCGAACACTGTGAGCTGTTAGGGAAATCTTTAAATTAAGATGAAAAGGACACAACTTTCTCTTGTTTTGGGGTATCAGATAGTAGAAATAAATTGTATTGTAACTGAAAGTCAGTCACCAAAAAGGTTGTGTAACGCAAAATTTTGCACAGCTGTAATTTCTTAGGAGGTTTTCTGGAAAGAAAATGCAATATGGTGCAAATTTTAGGGAAAATTAAGGCAAAGTCCTGGGACAGTAATTTGACAGTTGAGTGGGGAGCTTATAACTAGTTCATCTAGTTCAGTATTGATTCATTATTAATTTATTACTAGAAACTTTAGTCCCAGTACATGTTGAATTGTATGATTGCCTGTAGACAAAATTCACATTGTTGCATGTTCAGCTGATCTGTGTAGTGGTAGTGACTAAAAGTTTAGGTTAAGGTAGCAGTTAATTGAAAGCTCTTTTATAAAGACAGGAATCTCTATGTGTCTCTCTGTCTGTTTGTATTTCGAGAATGTCAGGAACCGTTGATCCAATCTACTTCAAAACGTGGCGGGTGTGTTGCTGCGGATCCAAGGAAGTGCAGTGTCGCGTTTGAACCAAACTTCTATAAATATAGTCAAGTGCACAGCGGAGCAACGGTGGGGAATGCTCACTCGGGTGGGGATTATGCTGCTCCGATGTGGTAGTGAATTGTTGAAACGGAGTTATTGTCATCACGTTGGTTTGATATATGTTAGAAACAAATGCGTTGAAACAGAGTTGTAAGAGTTTTATGTTAAGTTCTAAGAAGGCTATCTAGCAGAATAATATATAGAATATCTAGAGTAATTGTTGCTGTCTTGACTGAGATTATTTCAGCACCAGCTGCTATTAAGTATGTTTTATTTATTTATCCCGTGGGACGCCTATTGCCGACCACTGCTGTAGGTGAAACAAATGTGAGATGCACATTTTGAACAAAAAGCACAGGGAGGCGTCACATCGGCCCCTGAGGGTACTGCACTAGTTAAATAATTAGAGGTTTACCGATACTGTCTCCATATCCTCCATAATTAGTACCAAATTACACAGTTCTTTCTAGAAACCTTACTATTAATTCACAGTAATGCATCGATTCCTTTGTAGGAAATTAAAGTATACTAAGGGCCCCTTTCATTCATTGAACTCTGAATGTTGAAGAACAATTTACATGCAGATCAAATACATGTGGTATCAGGGGGGTTATGGGGCCTGATTGCTGGCCAGCAGTCTAGACCATGAAACCTGATGCTTTCTGGGTGAAGGGGGGGGTTGTGTGCTTACTTGACACTGCTGAAGGAACAGCATGACCCCTCCGTTGAAGTCCTTCAACACTGTCAAACTGAAATGTTAAGCCCTCAGGAAAGTTACAGTAGCCTCCTACATGAAGAGCCCCTAGTGGGTGCGGGATTATATCTATGTTCCCAGGGTCCTGTGTTCCCAGGGCCCTGACCCCCTGACCCCCTAAACCTAACCCTACAACTGGGGAACATAGGACCCTGGGAACATAGAATAAGCCTGTAGGGGCTGCACGTGTGGCGACCGGCAGCACAGTAGATGATGCTGAATAAAGTCCTATTGAATCACTCTTTCCACTATGTCCTGTTGTTTGCTGTTGTCCATCAGGTGTTTTGTTTGTTTTTGTATGACCCTGGCTGCAAACCAATTTCTCTGTAAGGTACAATAAAGAAGCTTTGAACTAACTAGGGAATCAGTGATGGAAACATAAAAGCAGTGTTGCTTCCAAAAGTATGTCAAGATGACATTGGCGGATCTTGTTTTGAATCTGGTTTTCTCCTCTAAAATCTTTTCTCCTTTCCTCTCTACTCATTTTCCCCTTGCTCCCACCCTCCCTCCACCATTCTCAGCCTCTACAGGTCCTTTTTGCGGGAGAGGCCACCCACAGAAAATACTATTCCACTACCCATGGTGCTTTGCTGTCAGGACAGAGAGAGGCCACTCGCCTAATAGAGATGTACCAGGACTTGCACAGAGCTGAAACCACAAAGCCTAATATGTAAAAAAAACACACACACACACACACACACACACAAAAAACGAACCTCCAACTAGTGAAAAAAATACAAAACTGATGAGTTTTAAGATTTTTATCTTGATGATTAATTTATACTTAAAAGCATAGCTTGGGCATTATTACATTGATAACAAATGAGTATTGTTTCTATTGTACTGTAGATTTGAATCATGCTAAATTTTATTTGAGATGTACTGTTCAGAAGTTGCCAATGGTGCTGTCATTTCTTGTCTTTATCATTCTGTCATTCTGTTTTTGTTTTTCTAATCAGTAATTTAATGTTTATAATAACAGCATCTGTAATTTAATTTGTTTTTGTAAGTGCCTTCTGTACGTACGTTTATGTTATTTCAAAAATAATGGAAGTACTAAATCAAATTTGAGAAGGTTTTAACAAAATAAAAGTTCTATCATCATCCAACACAACCAGTTTTGTCTTTTAATTCATTAGAATATTAAAACACACTAGTGATATCTCCTCTTAATCATCTTCTGTCCTAATGAATATTTTAATGTACAACCACAGGCAAGGGCTGTTTCCATACTATCAACATTTTGGTATCCTTTTGAATTTATGAGAGAAAAGCAGAAAGTGAGTGCACATGGAAAGAAAAGAAAAGGCTCTAAAAGCCATGTGCCAAAGTGACAGATGGTGTTAGAACAAGCCTCAACCCAGTCCTCACTTCTGTTGGACAGCAGTGTTAATCCGCTTCTATAGTGGCAAACACGATCAGAGGCTGAAAAGAACTGGGATGATGCTGTATTTTTTATGTTCATACTAGTTTCCTCATATAAGGGGCGATAAAGTAGGACATTAATACGTTTTCTGTTTGTTTTGTTTTTTACATGTTCTTAGTGCAGAAGCCAAAACAAGTTCATGCCCCCCACCACAGCAAAAGTAGATTTAATTTTTATCTGTCATTAACAATACAGGTGAAATAAACAAGATTCAGGTTAGCAAAATAGTCTTGCTTGCATCAGTGCACTTTCGTTTGTTTTTGCCACTGTGAATCATATTCATGCAACTTTAGGTCCTCTCAACATCCACAACCCCCCGAAGTGGCTTCATGCCCCCCAGGTTGGGAGCCACTGTCTTGGTGACTAGACTATATTTGTCATGTGCCGGTGGCAAAATAATAATAATAATAATAATAATAACAACTTTGATTTTTATAGCGCCTTTCATAATGAAAAACAAAATTTTCTTCAAATCTCCTACATTTTCCTACATTTACCATTTAAAATTAGAATATTTTGGTTTCTCTGTAGCGCTTCTCTGTAGAGTCCCTCTCACTTGACTAGTCAAACAAAAAAAGGGATACTTATTATTAAGTCGTGCAACAGACAGCTCTTTGAAAAAGATTTTAAAAATTTTTTTAAGTATCAGTAAATGAATGCAGAAGAAGCTGAGATATCCTGGGTTCTAGCCCCCAATAGGTCTGGTAAATGCCCATGTCTTTCAAACTCCACACCCATGTCTGTACAGTTAACTGCATTAGTCTCAATAAAAGTATTTCTTTATTATTTAAAGGATCTTTTTCAGTCCACATCTACACTAATTCTGCAAGTATATCAAGCACAATAAATAGACCATAAAGATGTGACTTTTTCATGTGCAAGACATTTACAGCAACAACAACTCGTTCCAACGTGTGTCTGTTGGAGCTGCACAAAGACTTTTAATTTTGTCTGCTTGATAGTCTACATTGAGGTCCATAAGTGTTGGCCCTGAGAGCTCAACACACTGCAACTTAAATTCATAAAACATCATCACCTATTGGACAACCCGCGCAGCATTTACAAAAAATGCAGAAGCACTGCAAGTAGCGCAGACGACTATGGATACTTTTTCTAAAGGAAAGGTGATGAACACACTTGCTGTTGTGATTTGTGACTCATCAGGCCATGGCTCATAAAGTTATTGATGTCACCTATCCATCAGTGGTGTTGGATAATGAACTAAATTGTAGGGATTTTTTGTGAGACAACAAGCTCCCAGTCGTCTCAGGCTATTTCAACTATGTTTTTTAATAAAATAACATAAGTTGGAAAAAACTCTACCAGTCTAGTTAGATTTTTTCAACCTGTTTCTAACAGGAATCACCAAGTGAAGACTTGAAATTCAAAGAAGCAGAAGATGAATTTAAAATAAATTTAACAATACAGTTATTAAAATATTTGAGCAAAGGATTCCTCTTTTAAGTCTGTTAAGATTTAGGTGCTCTCTGGAGCCTTGATGTGGCAAAACTTTGGTTATCCACAGTAAGATGTAACTGGAGCTTCATCTGCATCTGACACCTCACAGTGTGAAGGGCACAGAAACAGCCGAGCCTGCCAACAATCTTCATCCCACAGCCAATCAGAGCTCGAGTTACATTTCATGGCAGATTTGCCACAACATGGTTTAGCGCTTTACCCCTTGAGCTCTGAGAGAAGACATGTACACAGCTGTGTCTCATTAAGACAGGACAGAATTAATAATTAATAGCTTAATTTGTCACTGTAGCTACTATAGAAAAACACAGTGCTGATATATCACCGCCCTATAATTATTATGGGTAACATATTAGACATAGATTAAAATTCCAGCAGACACACAACATTAGCATCCATTTCAGGTCAAGTTTTACTTCTACTTATTAAGGACATGTTTGTATTCTTTACCAGGTAGAACTTCTTTTGCTAAGAACATCTGCCTGAAGCTGCTGCAGAAAATGAGGTTGTAAAGTATTTGTGAGGCATAAAACCAAAACAATGAGCAGCAAGAGGGATTATTGTGGATTGTGATTGTGTGTATAAGGCTTTACAACTGAAACCCTGTTTTCTGTGGGCAGTGTACTCACCCTCCTCCTTCATTCAGACAGTTGGAAAGCAGAGAGGGAAACACAGGGACAGCGTTCTGGCAGGAGGCCTGGTCCAGCAGGGGAACACGAGAGGCTGCAGAGGATTTAACCCTTCAACTATAGCTATCACCAGAAGATAAAGTCATCTTTTGTTTGCCCGTTATGGTGAAACAGAGAGATCATTACATAGTGAAATGTTTTAATAGATGTATTTTCAAAAAGGTAATGCTGCTTTTAGGTGTTTTCTTGTCAATTTATGAAGTTACAGATGAGTTTACCAAGACATTGCACTCAAACAACTCATAACCAGTGGTAAACTTGTACAAATTCAATTATACAGTTTACAAGCCACGTTTGATAACATATGCTTATTTTGTTTTTATGTAAAGCGCTTTGAACTGCTATTGTATGAGATAGTGCTATACAAATATTTATTGAATTATATGAATTATATTATATTTATTTTTGATAAACTAATCCTTTAATAATTCTTTGTTTACACATGATCATGAATTGTATTAATTAATTTTAAAAATATTAGAAGTAGTTATTGTACCATTTGTAAATAATTTATTATTAGACATTGACATATCATTTAAAATTACTTACTCATTACTTTTGCTACTGTTTGTAGATTATTATTTAATTGCAATTTTTTGGTTCCCCCAAATTAAACAAATATACTAAGAAACAAAACTACTTTCACTTACCTGTAGTGTAATCTCTTTTAAGGACTATGTTCCAATAATAACAATAATGTGATGGTTGAAGAAGGTCATAAGGTAAGGGCGTATCGGACTTTGTGGGGCTTGTGGCTTGTAAATACAACTCAAGTTCCTTGTTATTTCCAGAAGACATGAAGCCATGCACATTACCCCGAACATGTTTCCCAAAACAAACCACCCACACCTACATGTCCCACAGAAAACAGGTCAAGGCTGTGTCACCTTGCCTGCTTGTTGGTTTCGCATCACCGTATTATGTCAGCGCTGCATCCGCCATTACTGTACTGTTCTTCCCTCTCAGGTGAGGATGAACACTCAATGCTGCCCTCGCAGACAAATATCAACAAACAGGATGCTGAGAAATGAACAATGTACTCAGGGTGTGACGCTGAATAACAGAGAAGTTAGGATTTCAGTAACTTTGGAATATAGGTTCACACTATTTATGCTTGGTATGTATTTAAGTGTGCATACCAATTATATATATAAAAATATTAAACCATTATTTATAGATTTTTTTCAACAGTATACAACATGCTGTTAAAGCTGCATTAATCGTTTTATGGCCACTGGGGGGCAGAGCAACTTCAAAACAAGACACAGGTCCACAGGGCCTTTCTCATTTCCTAAATTTGTGTCTCCTCGCCTCCTCGCTCCTCCAGGTGCATTTCAGGAATTGACATGTCCTTCAAGATGGTGCGTTGAGATCGATTTCCAGGTCACAGCCTCGAGGATCTAGGCGGCGAGGAGGCACATATTTGGGAAATGAGAAAGGCCCAGACATACAGTGTGTGTTATTATGGCAAAATATTTGCCATATTAGTGTTTCTAGTCACCTGATCAATGCATTTCCAATATCCACTTTCCTTTTACTTCTCCAGCTCCTACAAAGAAAACCTCAGTCTTTATTTGCTACAGCATATTTTTTGAGCTTGTTCACGAGCTTCTGTTGTTGCTTTCATGTTAGCCGTTTTGTGCTAAGCAGCTACCATACAGTGAGTTACCGCAGACCTTTTTCATGGCAGCCATCTTGCCATCATAGCAGGGAAAGGACCTGTGCTCAAGTCAAAATGGCAAGACAGGTCAAAATGTCTGATGGGAGCAAAAAGAGACTAAAGGTTGTTGGTTCTGCTGCAGAGTTGGGTAATAATTTGTTGCTCCAGGTGACACAGTCTGTGCTTCAATATACCTGTATACAGTCTATAGTTCCAACTGCAGGATACAGGCTTAATCAAAGACATGCCAAAATTACAAAGAGATATTTTCTCACGTAACTACAGTATAATGGTATCTGTCATATTGTATGTGGTATATAGTATCGGTCTTATTTGCCAAGGTTTCGAGACATCAGATTTCGGCTGAATTAATTTTCATTTGTGGTGCTTACAGCATTCAAAGCTTTATTTCATTCAACTTCATGTCATAAGCTTTGATGTGTAACGCTTTCTTTCTTGATTGCCTATGTGATTTTGTTTTGGCCTTCTTGCACCTTAGCATTGTGTTGTGAGTGCAGAGGTTTTCTCAGAAGGAGCTACATTGAAAAACTATATTTAAAGGAATTCATCATCACTACTTTCAGGACACCATGTCATAGTTCTGGATAGGAGTTCTTGAAACGAAGAATAAATTCATTTGAACCTTTAATCGCAATCTACAATTTCCTTTCAAATCCTTTTAAAAAGCAGGTGAAAGTATGAGCAAATACAATTTAAAGCAGTTTTATTGATGACAACAAATGAGTGAAAATGAGTAAAACATTTCCATCTATTGCAGTCATCGCAGAAGGCTGATCGTCTTTTGGAAACGTTTTTTTCCCCAGCAACAGAATCCTTTTTGTCGTTTAGCAACATAGATGAAGTTCATGAATAAATTGACATACCTGTCGATGGCATTCAAAGATTAAGTAGTACAAAGACAAACTGCACACTTAACTGCCCAGGTAAGTGTTGAGGTAATGTGTAAAATACTATTCAGATGAATGGGCAGAGTACAATCATTCATACATAAAATATGTACAGAGAGTACATGAACACTCACTGTTTTTCAATTGCACAGTATGATACATGGGTGTAACTGCAACAGAGGAGGAGTAAGACTCGATTCTGAATATTAAATAATGAAATTAACATATGAATGACGAAGCACCTTGGTTTATAAGTGATGCTTCAGTAATAATCAATTCAATAAATCTTCAATAAATAAATTAGATATGATTCTGTTTTATATGTGGAGGCCTAAAGTTATTCTGGCCCCTCTAATCTGCCGTTTCAGAGCGTACAGCCTCTGCAACATCTTCAGCAGGTCCGTTTTTCACAATAAAGCAAATGTACTGTTGCTATGAGCATGAAATCTTTAGTATAACGCAAAGTTAAAACAAAGACAGTAACACATACAAAGGTGAGCGTAAGGTCATATTGGCAATGAACCGAAAAAGCACTTAACTGTTGGTGAATCGGTATCAATCTTTAGCTTCCCAACCAATGAAATATGAGCTATGGTGTAAGAGAAAAGACGCTGCTCAGTCATAGAAGTTCATATGTAATTGCTGTGTTTCCAAAATCTTCTTTCCATGAAACCGAACATGTAAGAAACAGTTGGCTTCTTACCACAGAAACAGAAAACGCCGCCAGGCATCCTGCCGACAGAAACCAGTGTCGTTTCTGACTAAACTGACCGACGACGGACCAATAAAAGTGTTCAGGAGAAAAAGTGCATCACATTTTGTCAAATACTGAGAAATAGCTGAACATTAGAAACAACACTCTTATAATAAACATCTGAAATATCTTCTTTTTTTTTTCTCACTAGTGCAACAACAGACTGGATCAAATAAAGTGAAACGTTATTAACCTGCAGGCAATCAAAGCTCTTAAAACATCTAATAGATTTCACAGTAGCAGAACAGTTAAGAAGGCAACTTAATGATTGATGCTTGAACACAAACATGCCAACATTATACACATCGCTCTTTTTTTTATAGAAATAAATAGCTGAATTATCATCTTTATCCTCTTCTTAAATAATTTCCATCTCTATATGACTCTGATGCACATTTAATATAAAGTATCTAATACACAACTGCAATTTCAACACTACTGTTATACATAATATAATTCTCTATCTTTCATTCAACTTTGGAGAGAAAAGGCTTACAGAATGTAACCTGTAAACTTTCATTTTTCCACTCATAAGTATAACCTTAATATTATAACATCAAATGTTGGTCCTTTTTTTTTTTCTTGTTTTTTTTTT
>NC_060153.1:9881906-9937496 GCF_021292245.1 Micropterus dolomieu | reverse complement strand
CGCTGCTCAGTCATAGAAGTTCATATGTAATTGCTGTGTTTCCAAAATCTTCTTTCCATGAAACCGAACATGTAAGAAACAGTTGGCTTCTTACCACAGAAACAGAAAACGCCGCCAGGCATCCTGCCGACAGAAACCAGTGTCGTTTCTGACTAAACTGACCGACGACGGACCAATAAAAGTGTTCAGGAGAAAAAGTGCATCACATTTTGTCAAATACTGAGAAATAGCTGAACATTAGAAACAACACTCTTATAATAAACATCTGAAATATCTTCTTTTTTTTTTCTCACTAGTGCAACAACAGACTGGATCAAATAAAGTGAAACGTTATTAACCTGCAGGCAATCAAAGCTCTTAAAACATCTAATAGATTTCACAGTAGCAGAACAGTTAAGAAGGCAACTTAATGATTGATGCTTGAACACAAACATGCCAACATTATACACATCGCTCTTTTTTTTATAGAAATAAATAGCTGAATTATCATCTTTATCCTCTTCTTAAATAATTTCCATCTCTATATGACTCTGATGCACATTTAATATAAAGTATCTAATACACAACTGCAATTTCAACACTACTGTTATACATAATATAATTCTCTATCTTTCATTCAACTTTGGAGAGAAAAGGCTTACAGAATGTAACCTGTAAACTTTCATTTTTCCACTCATAAGTATAACCTTAATATTATAACATCAAATGTTGGTCCTTTTTTTTTTTCTTGTTTTTTTTTTACAAACATTATGTACAGAGTAGCTGATAGTGAAGGCAGGATTGTCTAAAACTCAAAATCATTAAGTGCTGTTGTGTTTTCTCTATTGTGTCAGCAAAGTTATACATCTTTCCCACAAACATCGTTCCCTCAATGAAACCAAGTGGACAATCAGTACCAGTGTAGGTTAATAATATGCAGTACTGGAAGAACATGAAGAAATGCCACACCCACAGCTGTTCTCACATATTGACCTGGAACATCATCACTACAATATGCAGCTACACAAGTCCTCATAAACATTTTTGACTATGAATCAGACACCGAAAATAACAGCTCACAGCTTTCCTCGTCAGTTTTTTTCCCTACATGCCACACACGTCTGCTTGGCATTCCAGGGACCCTTCACCTTGCTCTGTTGCACACTCCGCCCATGGATGTGATGGTGTGTTGTGACAGGGCTAGTTGCCTTGTGCTGAATGAGGTGTGCCAGGTAAAATGAACAAGTGTGTCTTAAGGGAAGGGACAGGACGTTCTGCCTGATGTGTGAATCATTTCTCAACCTGTTTCGAAAGCGTGTGCGCAAAGTCAAAGTGATTGTAAGCGTCTAAGGCGAGCTCTGTTTAAAAGGGTACTCAAGCGGTGATTGTGTATTGCACTTTCAAAATGTTTGGGGACTCGCAAGAGACTGATGCAGCAAATCCTGACTTTTGGTCCCTAGTTTGGGTCAAGCTCCTACCCTTCTCATTTCTATAGACCCTCTTTGCATTGTAAATGCATCTTTCCACACATTTTTATCTACATGCCCACAGCTTTGAATGAAGGTTTCTGTATTCCGAGATATAGCATTATGAGGGCTACTTACTCAGACATGCCAAAGCTCCTCCAGAGCCGCAGCAGACAGTATACAGCCGTTTTCACAGGCTGGGCTGAGTAGTACTCCTCATGAAATATAAACTGATCTTGATGTGTAAAACTGTTGGAACCCCCTTTACGTTATCTGCAACACAGGGGAGTGCACGCTAAGTGTCCCCACAGTAAGTATCGCTACTCATACTGCTTGAAAATGTCTGCAACATAGCCATGCATTGCAACAAATCAAATTTGTAAATTTGTATGTGATACCAATGACCAAAACGGCAAAGGTGACACATGTTCTGCCCTGCAAAGAGTACAAAGTGGATTATCACACCAGCTGTCCGTTGGCTGTGTAGGTGCTTGGAAAAACCAGCAGAGGGAGCCAGAGGCTGCCAGCTGAAAAATATAAATAAGGATTGTTCAGGGCCTCAGCCATGACAAGCACTATTAATAGGAATGGCACTATTTAGTATGAGAAAGTATGAAACTCACATGATATATAAACACTAACATCTATCGTATATACCTGGAGACCATGTTTGATATGACACACAACACCCTTATGTTCAGTAAGAACTGTTTACACTCAATGAAACATAAGCTAGTTTTGAGTAAAAATCTTCCTTACATGGTCCCTCTTCCCTCATTAATGGCACATTGGAGAAAAATGCTCACTGGAATGAGGACAAACACTGTTACAAATGGCACTAGGTTTTGAGAGAAATGCATTATGAATCATCTTCCAGCCTTGTGAGTGAGTAGAATCAGATACTGCATCCTGTTCTCGCTTATGAACAGGTCTAGAGATACTATAACCATCAAAACACTGAGTCCAGGTTTGGGACATGATGCTGTTCATGTGAGGAAGCAGAGGATGGTAGAGGAGGCTAAATGCATCTCTGCCATGCAGCCAGAAGACTGTCAAGGTCTGTGTGTTACAGGGAGTGCTGTCCTTGCTCTCTCTGTTGTGCCTGGAGCTGGTGCAGCATGTTTCTGTTGTGGGTGGAAGCAGTAAGTGTTGAAGGTTGTCTGTTGTCCAGTTTAAACACACATTAGTGCAGGGCAGGCAGGATGAAAGCCATTTAATTCATTCCTGGACTGTATGCATTTGCACATCCGCTCACACGCAAACAAAAAAGCTGCTGTCGCAAGACTTTTAACCTTGTACGTCTGTAGAAAGTATGAATGCTTGAAAATGTGCTCCTGCCCACGAGCTGTTGGTGCTGAAGGTAGTCTCAAGTATATGTCAAGCATTGTGTGGATGCAGACAGTTAAATACAGCGCTGTCACCTGGCTCCAGGCGTTTCAAGAAAGGGATCTGGCTCTGTGCAGTGACACGATCCATTTTTATGGTGAACGCAAAACACGACTGAGAAAGAGGAATCTGACAGTTTTGTTGGGTTATTTGAGCCTGTAAAGTCTAAGACAGGACCTTAGTTTGATATATAGTGCCATTGTTAGTCCAAATATGCCTCCTGACTGGGTTTCAGTCATAACCGGCATGAAGGAGATTTTGATGTACCCTTACTGAATAGTGAATGAGTTTTTCTGTTTGATTTTTGTACTGGTGGAGGATGCACATTGAGCCTCGGCCCTGGTTCATCCAGGTTCATGGCGTTCTTCTGTTGTTTCTGTCGGTGCTGCAGACGTATTAAACCCCATGGAGTGGGCTCAAAACAGCTGGGTCTTTTTGATTGACTGGAGCCAAGTTTGCGCTTCTTCAAGACTCGAAGCATCTGCACAAAAGACGTTAGCAGAGGCTGTCTGCTTTCACATGGAGGATTTTGGAGAAGCCAGGTCTCTTCTTCAGAGCCTGAAAGAAAAAAGGGAGGAAGGGCCATCAGAATCATTTTCTCAAAGGTGTCCTCTGGATGACTTTTTTCTAAATATCTGATGCTTTCATGCCTTTATGTTTTCTGACATTAGCAGTGTGTACAATAACTGATGTCTGATAAAAAGCTATAAAAAAAACTGTAAAGCACTGAAGTACAGCAGGTTAAGGATGACGGTCTTGCTTCAGAAGCGCCACCTCTACTCACTTCAAAAAAACGGATGATTAAACACGAGAGGATCACTTAAACAGGGAGGGACAAAAATAAATCATTGCTGTTTGCAGCTTTTGGAGAGGTTACCTAACTGCTGTGAGCAACCCCACCATCTTGAGTGTAATATCAAAGAAGAACACACTGCAAACTGACTCATAAAAACAAAACATAAATAAAGACCTGGGATTTCGCAGCTTTTACATCTCTGTTTGTGTGTGGTCAGCTATAAGAATGACCCGAGCCTCTCACAATAAGCCTCTGAGTGAGTTAACACCAGCGCATCCACAACCAAACCATCACTGGGACTTCAAGGGTTGAGTCATGGTTTAAATGTTGTGTAGCTGTGACAAAAATAGATACATCTGATCCTCTGTACAACAACTGGCAAAGCTGTTAGTCATGAGCATACAATGGTGCAAAACGCCAAGGACATGTTGGCTGAAAAAGAAACTAACACAAGAGAGTGCAGACCTACATTAACAAAGCTAATCTCCCCTTTAGCCATTACATTCACAAAGTCAGCACTGCACTATGGCAGTAGTTACAGTAATACTACTAATATAATACAGGGCATATGTTCCCTGTCTTCATTATTTCTGTGAGTTGTAATGTATGGTTCATCAGCTGACATGTATGTTAAACTGAAACAGTGGTGTGCTGCAGGTGCTGTATTTTTGATATGAGACACAGAGGTGCTTTTACCTGCAGCTTGTTAACCATCTCATCAAACAATTTTCTAGCTTCAGGGCTGTTGGGGTCCTCAAAGTAGTCTTCTATGCCAATCTGAACCACAATGGACTTCAGGTTGCGGCAAACGCCTACACGAGTGGAAGGAGGATTTAGGCGGCATTAATTATCATATGTATTTTTTTTTTTTGCATTCTCATAATAAATTTGTACTTACAGCTATGAAAAGTAAATGCACTGTAGTTTTCCATGATATTCTTGAAATAGGAAAGAGGAGGCAGACCACAAGGGACTGTGACAGCAAAATAGTGCAAAGAAATCTTGTGCTGCTGATTTAGCATTCAGCATTTTTCTTACAATTATAGGTGCCTAAATGTAATCCTAACTTACATTGTTTTAGAAGCCGACCCAACACCATAACCTAAAACACTATGCAAAATATTTGTATTACCTGATTTTACTAATAACCATAACAAAGAAACCTGTAGGATGAATCAAGGCGTAGCTCTCATTAGGCTATCACACAAATAACACATGAGATTAGACTGTACAGTGCATTTTATATTAAGTTAGAGGGACACTATTACAGTTAACTGTTAAATGTGCATTCACAAAAGGTTTTTGGGCAGAAGGCCTACTGTAGTTAGTACAGCAGTATCCAAACTCACTGTTGAAGTGGAGCAAGGCTTTGGGGGTGACTGGCGTGGAGCTGAGCACCAGCATCTCCAGACCTTTCAAGCCCTCTCTGCAAACCTCTGCTGCCACCTCCTGGTTGATCTCGCTCACATGATCCAACTCCAGCACCTGCAGGCGCATGCAGTTCCTCGCTGGTGGTCGTGGGGTTGTGAATGGATGTAAGGAAATACAGAGGTGGGGAAGATAAGTGGGGGGAGTGTCAAGAGAATAACAGCAAAGGTTACAGTAGCACATAAAGTAAAGCCTCGTTTAAGGTCTCAATCAATATTGCTTAAAATGCACACTGTTAGAAAGACAATGTCAATAGATTGAGCAGATACTGGTTAAATATATTATCTGTGCATTCCTAGTCTTCTCACATGACAATAATATTGTTTAAACCTCTTACCATAATTGTTACATCTGTCCCCTTAGTCATGATTTAAAAAGTAGGGTGATTATATTTGAATACTGAAACATAAACATCATGAATAATGTATTTTTGTGCTGTAGATTTAACCACTGAAAGGAAATAAATTATACATAGAATAGTTGTTTTACAGGCAATGTTTACCTAGAGAGGCCAGCCCCTGGATGCCACATCCAGCTCCGCCTACACCAAGAGCACGGAGGTGTGGCCAACATCTTCCAATCGTCTGCAGGCATCGGTTACTGAAACGAGCAGGTTGTTGACTAAAAGAGACAAAATATGATTCCATGATCATTTATTTAATAATCCAAAAACCTTGCTATCATAACAGAAAGCATATTTCGTATTTATCAAAAGTTACAAAGGTACAGTATATTTCTGTCTATTACCATGGGTGTAGTGGCGCCACCTGTAGGGAGATGATGTCTCTACAGCCTGCTCCGAGGGCCCAGATCACCTCCTGGCCAACTGGATCTGTTGCGCTTCTAGAACACAAGTATAGAAAATTTTGTTTATATTACACAGCATAAAACTGAATGCTGTCTTATGGGCTTATTAAAGCAAAGACAGTGGGGGTAAAACTGAAATATTTTTGCATGATGCAGGGGACAGGGTGCATATTTACAAGAGAGACGGGAACTGGGTGTACTTGGCTACCTGTAGGTTACAGCCTGCAGAGCTCGGCAGTAGCAGCTTGCCAGCCAGAGGGAGCGATCGGTCAGCAGGTTGGGGCAGTGTGAAATCTTCAGTATCAGCAGGTTACTTCCTGTGGCCTTTAACAACGCCTCCAGACCTTCCTCCAGACAGCCACTTAGATGGAAACGTAAGGGAAGGTCAACAAAAAAAGATTGACAGAGACAGAGCAGAGGAGGTGATTTTCCTGGCCTTCACAGCAGCACTTCTACCATTTACAGCACCTACCAAATGTTCCTGCAATGTTTGCAGCAATTTATTCATGAAACAGCAATTTAAGAGCAGCTTTAGGCTGTAATGTGCTCTGTCTCATTTATCTAAGCAACTTTACTTTTTCAACTCATATCAAAACATCTGCATTCAATCACTTATGTTCCCTTCGCTGGCTTCCTCTCATCAATCACTGTTTGACGAGTCATTCAGGATTTCACTCAGTTCAACAGTCTGCAAAGCAATGTGATTAGAGAAGCCAACATAATACACAATGTAGTAATAATAACCCCAGTGGAAAAAAGTGACTTTTTTAGAAATTGTGTGCAGCTGTAACTTCCTCCGCATACCTGTGTGTCTGTTTCTGCTCAGTGTGTGTCTCACCGTGTGCTTTTAAGGTAGTCCTCCTTGGTTTCCTTCTTGCCCCGCTGTCTTGGTTTGAGGTTTTGCAGGATGAGGGAGTGTGTCTGAGTGCACCACTGAGACAATATGCTCAGGAACTTAGAGAGAAGCATAGAGAAGAACATGGGAGTGAAAATCTTCATAATAAACAGCAAAGAAGACACAGCCAAATGCACCACATGCTACTGCTTTGATAATGCCACTGACTATTGACTGCATACAGTATCTAAATGGTCACTATGCACCTTGGAAGAAATGCGGGCGTTCTCCAGCAGCACTCTGGTCCACACAGCTGGGTGACGAGCCACAAACTTCCAGTCACGGCAGACCTCAGCAGCTCTCAGCAGCGTTTTTGTATCCAGGTAGGTGAAGATGCAGAAGAGAGCAGCACGCATCTTCAGGATCTCTGGACTGATCACCTCGTTGGATTTGGACGGGCTCTTTTCATGGCGGCATGGCTTGTTGTAGACCCCATCAGACCGACCTATGGGAAGAAAAACACAATGTGAGTTGATCTAAGTTAAAACAAAGGATCCCAGCATTTAATTTGGACTTTCAGGTTTCAAGGATTTATTACAGGATATATTCTGTCGTGTACTGCTGTACCATGACCATGAAGTTCTTTCTTAAAATCATCAAAATGGCAGATAAGACAAGAATCCAATATTGAACACATTCAAATCCATGTAACTTTTCCTACCACTAGCAGTGCTCCTGTATAGTTTTATTGTCGCACACGCAGAACAGAGACTGGTAAAAGTTAACACAATGAAAAATTAAAGGCATGAATATTATAAAGTTTAAATCCTTATTTCTGGCTTTAACCAAACAGACAATTTCAGTCTTCACTTGGTCCAATATGTAAACATGTTACTTCTTTGAGAAACCCAAGTGTCATTCCAGCCTCAATTATGAATTTCATTTCAATGTCATCCAATCTTGCTTCTACCATCTCAGGAAATTTGTTGCATTTCACAAAACCGTTTAAAAGGAAAAATTCAAGTAAAAACCACTTAAAAAAACGGTAGAAATGTATTCTGTCACATGGTGGCGCCAACCTTCAACAAGACACTAAATGAGATTACATAATTTTTTTTTCTTCTTTTCATCTTTTCATGCTCTCTGTTGCTATCTATTGGCTGATACCATGTGTCCAATCCAAGCCCGTCTAATTCCTCCCAGCAAGATTGCTCCTAGATGACTCATTTCATCTTTGGCCTTGGAAGGCGTCTGCTTGAAACCATCAGGGCTATGAACCATTACTTACACTCTCACTCTCTCTCTTCCTCGGTCTCTCTCTCTCTTACACACACGCACACACACACACACACACACACACACACATGCACACACACGCCGCCTACGCTCAAGACTGCCAAATGAACTAAAAAAGCCAAGCTGTGTGTTACATACTGAGAAAAAACTGTGTGCTTAGAGATGCATACCATCTGATAAAACCTGGCAGACTCTCCCAATAAGAAGAACTACGTCAGAGCAGAGGAATGCCAGTAACGTGGTGAGTGTTACGTGAGAAAAACCTTTGAGTTAATGGGACAGTCATAGCAGTTCATGCAAATTTGTCATAGGGCTCTGGCCCAGTTTTGTTCCTTCCCAGACTGCCTCAGTCCACCTGGTATTTAGAAGAAACCCGACAGCAGGTGGAGAAAAATGGAGGGCAGCAGCAGTGAGTTTAAGGATCTTGGCAGGGTAGTAAGTTAACAGAGAGATGTACAATCTGTGGTGGATCTGAAGAAATGTGCAGGCATGACTGGCGGTCTGATTTGGCTCACTCGAACCAGAGCTTAGTATGAGACAAAGAACTGAGATGATACAACAGGCAAACAGCGCTCTCGCAAATACAGACATGCTGAATGTCTACCAAAGACACAGACGCACAAAGAGAAGTGTATAGCAACTACAGCAATGTATGACTTGGTTACTCATCATCTATAACAGACATACTGGTGGTAAACAAAATTGTATAAACCCCTCATGTCAGTAGACTTTAATACAAATTTTATTCTCCTTTTTTGTGTAAAAATATGGTTCTAATGTTTTTCTTTGCCTGACAGAAATCACTTTGAATTACCTCTTAGTTTGAAATATGCTACACATACTTTTTGTCAATGCAATGCTTGACATATAAAATATTGTTTCAGTTTTTTGATTGATGCACCTGCAATTTGGCCACATACAGTATAATTTTGGCGTCTTTGGAGCCCTGTTATTTGTCTCACGCTGCTTTAAAAATCACATATCAGAGTGCTTTTGTATAGCTCACAATGCAACTAATTGGCATTTTAACTAGACAAGTTAAGTCAAGTCAAGTTCATTTATAAAAGCCAAAATGACAAGTTTGTCTCTATCCTTAGACCCATGCTGTGGATAAGACAAACTTCCAAAGAACATTTGTGGCAGTACTTCAGAGTTTAAGTAATTTTTCATAAAGTGTTCACACTGTTGTGTCTACACACAGCAGCAGATATGAGGCATCATTCCTCCATGTTTACCATATATGCTCATGGCTGATCCACACTCACTTTGTAGAATGAGCTTTGGTCACTGATACAGCTCCAGCAACATTACAGCGGCTGCTACTCAGCCTGACCTAGATCCACATCAGTGACTGCTCTCACGGGAGTCATTTTAAGGCCTTTTATTCTGTGAATCCTGGTTCCCATGTGTCTGAGCCTCTGGCTGAAATGTTAGATTGGAGAGAGTTTGTGACAGTGTGTACATTTCTAACGGGTCTGAACAGTTTCCCAGAGAGCCGTTACCTGTGTTAGGGCGATATCCTGCCCTGCCGTGGTGAGGATAAGGAGCGGCAGATTGCTGGACTTCAGCCACAGCTCTCCTCTCTTGTTCCCACATCTCCATCTCAGACTCGGTGGTCCGGGAGCCTACGTCTGACACGTCCCCTTCCTCACCTTCAGTGCTGTTCCTGTAAGGCCGCCGCTGCCAGTTCTGGATAGCCTGTTTACGAAGACCCCAGTTCCTTGATCCGCCAACGCCACATCCAGGGGACCGCTCGTAACCCCCCTCACCCATTCGACACTGCATGTGATAGTACTGAGCCTCGGGACACTCCTCCATGGGATGCATCTCAACGCTGTCACTGTCGTAACCTCCAGAGCCCTGTGAGACAGACTTGATCCGTCCTGATGCTCTGCAGGAAAACAGAAGGAAGTGTACTATAAATGATGAAGAGAGATGCAGAGAGTTAGATAAGAAGATATATACAACTCTCATGTCTGTTTGTTAAATATGAAACTAGAGCTGTTTAGCTTAGCACAAAGACCAGAAACAGGGGGGAAACGCCGAACCTGGCTCTGTCCAAAGGTAACAAAATTTGTCATTTAAAATGACAGATTGTGGTTTTACCAGGGGTTATGTAATGGCCAAGCAACCAGCAACCAGCAAACAAAATATAACATGTTAATTAGTATGCTGTAAAGGTAATGTATTAGTAAAGCACCTTTCAAAAACAAGGTAATTTAACGTGTCTTACATAAAACATAAAAGGCATTAAGACAAGATATAAAAGAAACACAAGCCAATATAAAAATGGAATATGGAATGGAAATGAAATAAAACAGAAGATAAAAATGAGCTAAAATAGAATAAAACAGATTTTACAGGAGAATAAAAGTTACAGTGCAGTGGAATATATGAATGGTGGAATATATCAGTGGCAAACAGAAAAGTCATGAGCCCTGTTTTGAAAGAACTTAGAGTTAGAGCAGAATTCACGTATTTTGGGAGTTTTTTCCAGATATACGGTGAATAAATACTAAATGCTGCTGGTAGGTACTATACGACTGAAGTAACAGCTGTATTTCAGAGGATTTGTAGTAGATAAGGGCAGCTTTGTACTTATGTACTGCTACAGTACTTAAAATAACCTCCCAACTAATACATACTGTATAATGAGCAGTTACAGATATCAGCCTCTGAAAAAGTAGGCCATATTTCTTTCTTTTCTCCATTACATCTTCAGCACTCCCTCCTCTGTCCTTCAGCACAATATTAAGAGTGGAAACATCTGCATATATCATTTTAGGAGTAAAAATGAAAGAGAATTACAGACGATACTGCAGGTATCGCTTAACAGTACTTGCAGTACCAGAAACAGCTTACCGCTTATCTGTACTTGCAAGAGAAAAGGATGCACAGAAGATGAGATGTGTGTAATGCAACATACTGTATGAATTGAGATTATGTAAAACCAAAACAGTGCTATGTGTTTTTGATTTCAACAATCTAAACTGGGTCAGTGAAAAACTGGGGTTCATTACAGCCTAATTAGCTGGCTGTAAATCAGTAACCTGATAAAAACTGCTATAATGTTTTGTCAACAAGAGACATAATCAAACAGCAAGACATAATCTGCAAAACGTAATGATATGAGGTGATCACAATCATGCAAAGCAGTTGCTTATTAATGAGTTCAGCATGTGTATCCAGAATGCAAAGCAGCACCAGAGAATAAATATCTCTGTATATATAAAACTCAATAACCAGTAGAAGAAACACAGTCCCTCCTGTGTCATGTCACTGCGTGACACTAATATGAGGAGGTGGCTTTACACTTTAAAGAAGTTAAATTTGAACTATGAAAGAATCAGTGATAAATTAAATTTACATTAGAATATTTCTATGTTGTTTTGAATTGAATCAGAGCACAGGAGCCCAAACAAAACTGATTTAGCAACTTTAAGAGGACACCTCTGAAATATTTCCATGCAAAAACTGTTTCCATTACTATTATATATAAAACATATAATATATATAATTAAAGAAATAGAAAATTTTAAAAAGACCAAACTACCAGAGGCATTTTGGTATAAAATTGACACACGTAGACTGTTACATAAATATCTGGTGAGGTCCAAAACAATAAATCCCCAAGCTCTTGCACATGTCATATTATTAACTTTTACTACATCTAGTGGCAAAACCATCTTGATCCCTGATAGAGAGCTATTAAAAACCAGAAGACAGAAGGCTTAGAGGCTTGTCGTTGGGCTACTATGTGTATTTGTGTGTCGTGCCATCAATGATTCAATGGGGAAGGCCTGACAAGTTCTGCGTGACGTCACGTCAGGCAACACATTCACATACCAACTGGGGATGACAGTTGTGTTAGTCAGTTAGTATTATGGCACAGCCATTGTGTCTGAAATCTCCAGCAGAGACCTAGAAATACTTCAGTCACACCTCATGCAGAGAGACGTCCAGCCTGCTCTGTGCTGCTTCTTACTGAATCAGAGTCTGACTGAAAATGGGATCTACTCCATCCAGTACTACATATTATATATGAATATCGTAATGTGGCTGCCTCAGTGTGAAACAACATGGAAGAGGAGGAGACACTCTATTCTCCATATTATACAAACTAAATGCAGTAAATATCTCCTAGTGTCAGTGCTGTAGGGCTGCAACTAATGTTATTTTTATTTTTTTTTATATATGTTCAGACTAAAAATATCATAAAATAGTGAAAAATGACCATCACAAGTCCTCTGAGCCCATGGTAACATCTTCAAGTTGATTGTTTTGTCTATCCAACAGTTAATAAGAAAAATATATTCAATTTACAAGGATATCAAACTGAGAAAAGTAGCAAATCCTCAGATTTTAGTGCCTGCAAATGTTTGGCACTTTTGTTTAATAAAAACTTTAGAAATAATTAATTATCGATTATGAAAATAGTTGATAGTGATTATAAAAAAAATCAACCAATCAGTAGCTTTATCTAGTAATAATTGTTTTAGCATAACGTATTGTATAATTTCTGTAGAGATCTCTGGATCTGTAACTTAAACAAATGAGGGAAAGACAAAATAAAACAAAGCGCCACAACTCAAACGGGTTGTAACCATGTGACTTCCACTGTTTTCATTGGGTTTTTTGGAGCTACTGTAACCAAAGGCCCAAAGGCCAGGGGCAGTGAGCGCAGTAGATGGTGGTTAAAAGCTCTGAGACTAAAGGCTCTGTTGTTTTTCCACATAACTGACAAATTATGTTTCACTACACCAGCTCTCACAAGGTAAGAAAAATGAGGTGTATGAAATGAATTTGACAACAAAGAGCCACACAATCTCCAGCTGGACCAGAAAACCTTCTTTCTTTCCAAATAAATAAACAGACCGACACATAGACAGACAGAAGTCTTCCTGAAAAAGTTAAATAATTCCTATTGAACCACATGTAATATGGCAATTATGTGCTCATATAATCCTCTCTTTACTTCTGGATGAAGTGTACCAGTAAGTGAGAGTCCACACTTGTGGTACCGTGGTGGTGTACGTTACATTTCAGAGGTGTGAAATCTGAACATCTGTAAATGTGGAACAGGAGCAGCATGCTGACTTACCCTGTGCTGGGCGAGGAACGTCTTTCTGACACTTGGTACATGCCTCTTGTGCTCCCAGAGAGGCTGGAGTTTCTCTGGAAAGACACAAACATGTAGACTGAAGCGTTGTTTGCAAAATTACTCTGTACCCTGAAGCTTCCCTTAGCTGCCCTTAGCTCAGATGTTATGTGGTTATGTGTGAGTTCAGTATTCCTACGTGAGCTCCTGAAGAGTGGATGACAGGCTTGATACTCTACTGTACTATAAGTTTGTTCAACAAATTGTCCATGTATTGTCCATAAAGACAATACACTCAGAACTACAGCAAGAGATATGCAGTATTTCATTTAAAAGCAGTTGTAACACTAAGTTAGTACTGCTATAAAAATGAAATGGGTACAGGAGGCTGCTTAACAAATCCCCACTGAAATGACAATAAAATCAAATAGCAAATCAAAAAGCCGCCTATTTTTCTGTTATCATGAGAAGCTTCTTTATGTGTTTTTCAAATAAACAGTCACAGCTCAGATGTTTAACAAAAACTAAAACTGAAATGAATAACACAAGTGATCTTCAAATGAAAGACATTTTCTGGATGGTTTGGTAATACAGTTTGATCTCTCATCAGCTTACAGACTTCAGCATGTACATTATGACGAGTGACAGTATCGGACATAAATCAAGGACATCATGGACAAATTTTTACCTAGCACAAGAATAAATGATGATCAGTCATAGATATCAAATAGGCAAGAAGAAGCCTGTTAAGATTATTTTGCCCAGAGGAACAAGAAAAGCTCAAGAAGTGAACGTAAAATGGAAAGGGTTCAGTCTCTCGGGAGCATTTATGTAACAAGTAAATTTCATGTTTATTTAATTGTGATATTTATTTTTTTTAGGGACTAAAGCGTTGTTTAACAATGACAGTTTTGACCTGGTGTTGAACTGTTGGCCTTATAAATCATCATCTGTGACCATAAATAACCACAACCAATTTCATAGAAATCCTGTCATTACACATCACTATCTTGTGTCCAACGTTGTCCAAAACGTGGCGGTACAGGAAGAGCCTGGAGTCAAATGGAAAGGGTTCACCCAGTATGGAGCAGGAATATGTTAAATAAAACTAATGCCAAACTCACATTGAGTTTTTATAATCCCTATGTATTTTAATATGTGGAAAAAACTTCCCGGCAATCTGGCCAGTACCTGACCGAATAACATTTCTATCCCTAAGCCCTCACTCTAACAACACAAATGCCTTTAGCATCTTCACTACTACCTAAAATATTTGGTTGTGCCTCTGATAGCAGGTGAGGAGTGTTAAGTGTATTTCGTTGTGGGTGTGCAGCCTGACTCCCACTCACTCTATTTGCCTGAGAGCAAAATCCTCCTAGTCACTCTTTCATACACCGCTCAAAGCTGCCTGTGCATTGAAGTATGCCGTGTGTAGCATTTATATGTGTGTGTATGTTCGTGTGTGTGTGTGTGTGTGCGAAGTAGTGCCAGGTGGAACTTTGTGTACCAGACAGTCGACGTGCTACAGAGGGAAAATGTGCACCAACACAGACACTGTCACTCCCTTTCTCTCTCGCTCCCTCTTTCTTTCTTTTTTTTCTCTACTTCTACTCACACAGCTTGTTTCTGGCTTAGTGCCGGTGAAAATGGACCATAGAGAAAACAGGTTCTCATTCCTGGCAAGCATGCAGCAAATGCAGAACAGTGACAGATCTCTCAGAAATGGACGGATAAAAAGGTAACATGGTGACCTAAGTTTGGCCTTCAACTCGGGTTTTTCTTTATTTCTAACGTTTGTCGTCTCTCCCTTAAAAAGGCCAAACGTTTATGAAACGCTTGAATTAAAGCTATCTTCCCCTTGCGCTTCCTGTGAAGAATTGCATTTGATTCAGCTTGAATTGACAGAGAGAACAGGAAACAAGTCAGCCATCCCCTCTCTCACTGTCAGTCCTAAAATACCTCTGTGGCTCTAAAAGCTGTCTCCTAGGAGATAAGGGCGACCTCGCTGATCCAGCGACAGAGAGATTGAGAGAGAGATTGTGAGATCTCAGGGCTTCCCTTGACAGTGTCACAAGGTGCCAACCAGTCTGTGACTCCACACTTGTACTTGTCATGATGATTATGCACAGTCCTACAACAGTGTAAGAGCACACAGACATGAAACTGGCAGATGTTTAAATCCAAAGAGAGGGCGTCTAAATTTAGGCAGCATTGTTTCAGGACAATCACAGGTCAAACGGCTCTCTAATATAGCTCAAGAAAGAGGAACAAGTACATCAATTAACACTTAATGTAATTCTCTGCACTGTATGACTATTCAAGGTGAGTGAGCCAAGGATGCTGACAACATCTATGCGCTCAGTGATCCGAAGAGAAGACATTTACTGAGAATCTCTCAAACAACAAGCACGAACGAAACTAGCTAGTTTCTCACAGGCGGATCTGTGCCACGTTACATCTGATTCAAAATCATGTTGGATCCTTCAGCAAGAGCAGGAACTGGTTTCCATGGCAGCACACACATCTGTGCAATGAAACAGGGTCGCCTCTCTTTCAGGTGTTGGATAATAATTTGAATAAGTGACATTTTTAAGAACAGAGAGTGTCTGCTTTTACATTTTTGTCATTGTTGTAATAAGGCAAAGCAGAGAGGGTGGGAGGACAATTGAAGCTACAGAGAGCCTGGGGACAAAGAGCTGATCTCCAGTTTCCGGAGCATGAGGCAGCTTTGTTATGCGAGTACACTCTCTGGTCAGGATGTCGACTGCTGCAGAGCTTTCCGCTGTTTTGATGCTGAATGCAAATCAGACAGGGATCAAGCCTCCAGTTTCACTTTCAAAGTCCTAACTTTATGATCTACGGTGGGTGAGCATCACTTTATTATAAACCAAAATGCTGTAGAGATATATCCACAACATGGCCAAAAGTATGTAAACACCCCAGTCCACATCTGTTTATGTACTTTTGGTCAGGGGCTGTTTTTAGGGGTTGGGCTAGGCTCCTTAGTTCCAATTAAGGGAAATGTTTAACCCTACTTTGATATCTTACTTAGACAACAGTGTGCTTTTAACTTTGTAGCCAACAGTTTGGTGAAGGCCCTTCCCTGTTTAAACATGACAGCGTTTTTGTGCACAAAGCCAGGTCCATGAAAAAATGGATTTCCCAGTAGAAGAAGTTGACTGGCTTGCAAAGAGCACTGACCTCAACCCCATCAGCACCTTTGGGATGCAACTGAAACTGCAAGCCATCTAAGCAAACACCATCAACGCACCAATCTCACTCAAGCTCTCATGGCAGAATAGGAGCAGATTCCTGCCGCCAAATTCCAAAATCTATTTTAAAAGCCTCGCCAGATGAGCTAAAGCTGTTATAGCAGCCATGTTTTTGCATAGAGATGTTTAACATCACATACTTTTTTTTTCAGCCTGCAGGTCTAACAACACAGTTATAAACAAACAGGATATAAACAAAACCTAAATGCTTTAGAGAAAATAAACCCACGTACAATCATTTAAGCAGGCATGTCATGTCCACACCTTGTAATGGGTCTTTGTTTAATTTCAGATTATAAAAGAACATTTCTGCAAGATTTAATTAAAGTCTTGCTAATACAGTAAACTAATGACTGATTCCTGAAACAGGAGGCACAACAAATGAGCTAAATGACTTCGAGCACACGTTCAATACATTTGCATGCGCTCTCTCTCTCTCTCGTGATCTTCTGTTCTACTAACAAACCCCGAGCTTGTAGGTTTAAATTAAAATCTCAGCTCAAATGAAACAAACGCCAAAAATCCCATTTAATTTTTCTTCTCCAATCATCCAGAATCCTCTCGTCTTGCATGAGTTCAGATTTTGAGGTGATTCTAGATTGTTTAATTTCACCTGCTGATGTACAATATGACAGGGGAAATGGGAAAAGGCCTGGACAGTTATTGCACTTAAGCTCCGGAAAGAAGAGTAGATTTGTTGTCTCGGGCATCTTAAAGTCTATTATAGGTTTATGGTGCTTTACAGGGACATTACTCAGTATAATCAATGCACATGCACTATTCAACAGCAAAAAAAAAAAAACACTCATCAATCAAGGACAATCAGAAAGATGGAAATAGCACTCTTGAAGTGTGTTCTTGGGTGGTAAAACTAACAACTCTAAATATTTATAAAAGAATCACTGTTATGAAGTAATATTGAGTTATTGTGATAAACTACACCTTGTAGTATTTTTTTATGACAATTAAAATGTGCCACAAAATAATATCTGAAACAGCTCATATGATTCGAAAAGCTTTTCATATAACGCTTTCTGTGTTATCATGCAGTTCAACACAATCAGGATCACTTCAGCTTTTTAAAACTATTTGTATGTTAGCAGCTGTCATTATGTACGGCTGAAAAATTCCTAGATTATGTTTCGTTGCCCTGACAGTCTGAAAACAAGAAATGTCTTGCATATGATCAATACAGTCAAGTCAAATCAGACAAGAAACACAACATTTGCAGTGTGCTCTGATGCAACAGGAGATACAAGTGACAGTATTCTCACCTGGCGTCCATTGCCCTTTGAGGCCTGGAGGCTGCAGCGTCCCAGGCTGCCGTTCGGTGTGGTGCCACAGCTGCTGATGATTTGCAGCTGTTTTTCAGCGCGGTCAGCCCGGTCCAGCAGCTCCTCAATGAACTGCTGCAGCCGAACCTTGGCGTTGGCTTCACGTGCCGCCGTCTCCTGAAGGAACTGGTCAATCTGGGCGACTTCCCTGAAGGCAACGTAAATATTAATGGGACATTCTTTAAACTCTGCGGTATACTTATTTGTGAACCTGCCTCATCAGGTGGCAAACTACAGATTTGTTGAACCTTGCTTATGTCAAAAACTTACATGTGCAGCTTAGACTGTTTTATATTAAAAAAACATTCATTTTGTGACTGCAGGACACTTTTTTCCTCCCATTTAAAAAAAAAAAAAAAAACTCTCTCACTCCAGCTGCCATCCTGCCCTTTTTGCATGAATAGTACGCACACCGAGGGTTGGTGACAGAGATAAATACACTACACACACACAAGGGGAGGGAGAGAGAGGGAGAGAAGAGGAATCGAGGGTCAGAGAGCAGCAGGATATTTATACAACCGCAGGCACAGCCGGGCCAAGTTCCCATCATTTTAGGGGACAGTGTGTTACTCAGATACAGACAAACAAACCAGGAATTCAGACAGTGTTAGTAGTCTGCAGCCTGCTCGGCACACTGTATATTTCTAGCGTGCAGTGATTTTGTTCTGTGTCATCTCATCTGAAATGGTCTGGTGATAACAAATTCCTAAACGTTCAGATATGATTAGTCACATCATATTAACTCAATAGGTTTAAGCCTGGATTAACAGCCCCATAATGTCCAGTTAAACTGTGCGGTCTCTGCGTTGACGTGAACTGGCCTTGACTTGGTATATGTCCAAATCAGCAACAAGGAACAACTTAAACCAAAAAATAATGTGAATGGAAAATGTTATTGTTTACCTTAGTGACAGCTGCCACAATGAAAAAACACAAAAATCTGTAGACATGCAGATAAACTTCACCTGACTAAAGCCACCTCTGTCCTTAAAAGATTTTTTGGCCACTTGGGGGAAGCAGAAACAACAGTGGCATACATTATCATCACCTTTTGATAGGGTGAACTTGTTACCAAACACATTTTTATCCACCTATTTACACATTCATCAGTTACAGAGGAACATGAGTTGTATTTCTGGCTATCTGGCAAATGTAAGTCCAATATTTACCCTTTTTTAGCTCTGTTTTGGGTCTCTACCAACCCTTGAGGGAAATTTCTGGCCTTTTAGCCACTGAAAGCTCGTCTTTGTCCACCAGCTCATCACTAACTTAGTCTGTCCGCTCGGTAGTGTACAGTGGGGTTTTACAGCGTCTTTGCTGAAAACAGCTGCCTGCGGCGGCTGAAAACAATGCTATGAGAACGGTAAGAGTGATGCTGGTTGTGTCTTTGATTAATCCATGAATCATTTAGTAAGTCAGAAAATAGTGCCCGTCATTTTCTCAGAGCCCCAGATGATGTCTTCAGTACCTTGTTTGGTCCTTGACAAAGCCTAAGGAATCGTTAAAAGGTTCAGACTGTCACACAGATTTTATGTCGCCATTCCCTAATGGGGACATAAAATCTGTGTACCTCCAGTTTAAATAGGTTTGAAAGTCATGAAAGAAACCAAGCTTCATTCGGATGGATACTTTTACTTCCAAATAATGTCAAACATCCACTACTACTAACCATAATACAATACAGAATCCATCCAAAAACAGTAACAGCCCTCACAGTGAATTTTCTTGAAATGGGGCCATTCTGAGATAAAAATAGTTTGGCGCCTGGCACAGTTACCTTTTTTTATCCTCAGACAAAGACTACAAAAATATGGCTCCAACAATAGTCTAGGTGTTTGACCGTAGGGGAAAATGAAAACACATGTGAGTCAGTAAATGATACCAAAATTAAGTGGCCATAACTTCTCTTCCTCTCATCTGTGATCAATCCAGTTTAGAGTTTGTCTCTTGGTAATTGCTCATCATGTGAGATAACATGGTTTTTATCTACTTTGGGTCACATACAGCCTAACTGGATGTTAAGTGATTGAAAGCGGCCTATTAATGTACACTGTCTCCACTACTGGAGATGACACACTTGCTGTGGGAATTTACAGAGAACACACAAAGAATGTGTGTGTTTGTGTATGAGACATAAACTGTTGCAGCTCCAAGCTCTTTCATCCATCAAACTATAAATTCTCCTCTCTACTTCTGGAAAAAAGGAAATGGGAATTTCAAAATCCAGCCAACACATCAGAAAGATTGTAACAGGGATCTCTCAAGGACAAACTGAAGATACAGACAGGAGGCAGGGTCTGGTTTCAACCACATGAAGGGACATGGTGGGCTTTATCAATTAAGGGTATTAAAGCTAGAACAAACTTGCGTCCTCATTAACTACCGACAAAAATATTTCACTCTTTAGCTGCTTAATGCTCCACTATGTTCACCAGCAAGTAGCTATGCTGTTCTGGGTAGGAAATTTTTAGAGCTTTATCGCTGAAAGCAGGTGCCTGTCTCTGTAAAGTTGTACATTAAAGTTGCAGGCCCTGCTAACACGCAGGGCCTGCAACTTACTTTACTGTATGATGCTAACATGCTTGTCACACTGTAGATTTCTTACTTTTTTGATGCTTTAATCGATGCTTGTATGTTCCTCAAATGTAGGTCGATTTGGCTAAAAGTGTCTGCCAAATGAGTAAATGTAATGTAAATGTAAACTGCAGATTTGAGTGATGATTGTGGGTTCTTCACTTTCACATAATACACATTCATTTGATACATTGTTAACATAAAACATATTTATGAGCGCAGCTTTAATAACTCATCATTATCTACTTTACACTTAACATCTTTACCTCTTATCACAATCTCGTCATTTAAAAAAAATCCTTTGAAATATGTTCTGTCCTTTCAATTTGTGTTTCAATGTTTCTATACCATATTTCCTGTTTATTCTAATTCAATATGTATGTAAAGCACTTTGAATTCCCCTGGTGAGTGAAATGTGCTACACAAATAAACTTTCCTTGCCTAAAGGAAGGGGAAGAATGAAAAATGTAGGACTACACACTGATTATAATATTACAAGCTTTGCGCAATATAAACACAAGATTAGCTACAGTACATGGAGAATTCAAGTCAGTATCAAAACTGACACAGGACTGCAGGGATTCTTCACACTATCCAATCACAGGCACTTTTTGGTGAACTGCTGTAGTGATGAGGCTTGTGTGATCAAGCAAGGCAAAATAACATGCAATAGCAAACTGCCTCAGCAGATTATACTATTTATTCATCCTACTGTGTATCATGCCTCTTAGTACATCCCGTCTCATTTTGATTTAAATTGATTGGAGCTGTACCTAATGTGAAGTATGATTAAGCAGCCTGAAGGGAAGGTTTTGCTCTCATTATTCAAGTTATATAATATACGGAGAACAATGACTGAGCAATGTTTTTAGTTCAGCCTCCAGTATAACAACATACAACCGTCTCACAACTGTACTGAGTAGCTGAGCTAGTTTTGTATGTATCGTGCATTAGGTCATTTGTGTTTTGGCATCCAAATTGTAATTTGTCTTATTAATTATTCAACTGCATTAGATATTTGTTGTTACAGGAGACAGATCCACCAATCCCATAAGGAGGAAACAGTTGGAAGCAACACAGAAAAGCCTTTCCCTCTCTTTCTTAGTGTAAGGAAGACATGCACAGATGCACCACACCGCCTGAGAGCCTAACCACTCATCCTTATGGAGAAGGAAGAGAATCAGCAATTTAATTGAAAGACCGACATAGATGTTGGAGAGTGGTGATGGTGTTTTGGGGGAAGGGGGGCAGATTCACCAGATCCCAGGAGACGTGGAAGGAGAAGCCAGAAACGAACAGGACTGAAGCTGATAAAACCCCACGAAGAGGAGGGAATGGGCACAAAGACTGTAAGGAAAAAACACTGCAGAGGCTAAAGCAAACGACGGCAAACAGAAATCTGCAGTCATGTGGAAGCCGAATGCACAGGAGGTTTGACAGAGGAGAGAGAAATGGGATGTGGCTGCTTCCTGCTGTCAATCCTAATTTCAACACACACACACACACACACACACAGATGTACACACACCTCGCTCTCACAGCGTGACTCACTCTAACACCTCAGAAATAAAGCCTCAAGGTGACAAATATGCCCCCGTGTTTATCCGGACGCTGGGGGAGCTAGAAAGGGCAGACCGCCATCTTTTCTGCGTGATGAACATGCAGTTTGTTAGTCTGGGGCATGATTCAGAGAAAATGACTTAGCGGTGGTTCCACGCTGGTTCGACACTGTCCGCATAACGCCATGGCATGTTCGTGGGTGAAGGGATAGCACATATTTGTGACCTTCGTGCTCACAGCTTGCTGACGGTGCCACAGAGTTTTGCCTCCTCTCTATCTTAGTTTCCATCTCACACCCACACCCACACACTGAACACCCAGGGACAGACTTTATAATACACACATACACTAGGAAATGGACCAGCATAAAACAGTATAAAACTTAAAATAATAGTTTCGACATTTTGGGGAATATGTTTCTTTGCTTTGATAAGAAGATTGATACCACCCTCATATCTGTACGGTAAATGTGAAGCTGAAGCAAGTAGCCAGGTTAGCTTAGCTTAGCGAAAAGACTGGAAAAAGTGGGAAACAACTAACCTGACTGACTCTGTCCAAAGGTAACAAAAATACACACACCAACACCTATAAAGCGCACCAATTAACACATATCTTGTTTGTTTAATACATACAACTTGGTGGACTTTATAAATAAACCACAGCAGATGCAGTGTTTAGCCATTAATTCATTGCAGGTATGAAATGTTTATTATATAACTCAACAGCTCACAAGTAAGCAGCCAATTAATAACCATTACTTTGCACTTTGTCATCTTAGACTCACAAGGTTTTTGCAGGTTATTAAAGATTCTATTTATATTTAATGATCATAATTGCACCACTGATCTTACAACATACCATGTATATCTTACCACACTGTATTAAGGTCAAGGGGTCAAATACATTTAATTGCGTTGAGTAACCTCATAATGTCCGAACTGTTCATTGTGATTAAATTTTCTTAAAACTGTACAGGCAATTTTTCATGAACAATTACATAAATGACAAAAACTATTAACTCAATATCAACTTGTATTGGAAAAAATCTTAATGAAGATGTCATTATCAGATTTTAAAGTCTCAAATATTAATCCCACAATGTCAGTCTCTAGAGAGACCGGTAGAGACCAAAAACACAGCTAAAAGAGAGTGAACATTGGACATTCATCAGGCAACCAGAAACATGACTCCAAATGATAACTGATGGATGTTTAAATAGTGGGCAACAAATATGTGTTTTGCAGGTTTACATATTGCAATTATGTCAATCTATCCTAAAGACCTACTACTGCACAACCCACCACCTCCCGTTAATCACCATTACCTCCAGGATGTTCAGGAGTTTCCATCATCCACCTGCTGGCGTCACTTTGGGATCCTGTCTTTTCTCTTCTCTTCATATTGTTACACATTTCCAAATGATCTGTCTTTATTTAATTAAATATTTCATACAAGAGTAAAGCACTGACTCAAACAATGTACCAGACTAAATCCTAAAATGAACACACTACAGTTGAGACACAATCAATACCACTCATTTAAAAGAATATGGTTACAGTGCCTTCATGCTAGTTTTACCACATATTGAAACCGTCAAACAACAAACACTGGTCCTGCTATCTCTTCCTTTCACCCATGAGAGAGGAAGAAAAGGGCTTGTTAGCCTGATACGCATTTAAAATCCGATGCCTTCTTGTCCCTTTAAGTTCTTGGAAATAAAAAAAGCAGAAATTATTCTTACTTAGTCCAGTCTTCAAAATTTCGGCCTTGAGAGCTAAAGATAAAAAAATGTATCAAACGAATGAAAATGGGCTTTGAAGACCTCAAAAAATGTCTACTGCTACGGCATGCACTCAAACGAAATACTGAATAGCAAAGCCAACCACGTTTAATTTCCCTACCACTTAACAGCCATAACAAATAGTCTATAGCAAAGACATCCAGCTGTTACAGACATGATTAATACAGAACGATCTTCAGAGGGATTCTGTCTAAATGTTAATTACAATCACTGGTCAGCCTCTTTTCACAGTTGTCATCATCTCTGTGCCATTAATTCAAAATTGTGCCTCATTAATATTTAAGAGCAGAGATGATTGACTGAAAGGCCCGCATGAGGAAGACGAGGCTGTTGTATGAATACGGTCTTTCTCTCCTGTAACAAAGGACAGCTGCGCATGTGTCGTTCTCTTTTGACGGCTGGATCAAATAGGTTGTTTTTATTTAGACAGATTCAGTAGGCTACATTGTGTTATTATGTCATAATGTCACACATTTGTATGCATTACACACAAACACACAAAGAGAAAGGCAGCATGAGGAGCTGTGTAAAGAGTATGGCTACATGAGAGTGGATGTGACACGGACAAGGATGAAAGGGTGAGAGAAAAGGAATGATGAAAGAGACGCAAGAGGACGTGCTGTTTTCAAAGCCTCTCAGACAAAAAAAAAGCATGACTGGTTTCCCGAGAAATCACTAATCCAGGTCTTGGCTCTGATCAATCAGGGGAAAGTAAATACTTCATTGTGGCTCGACCAGTACCCCCAAAATCTTAACTCCTGTTGAAAATGGCAGATGGCTGAGTCACCCAGAGACACAAAAGCAAGGTGATGATGTAGAACAGTGGTCGGCAATAGGTGGCCCGCGGGCCAAAGCTGGCCAGCAATAATATCTGGCCCTTGGCCAGATTACTTTTATAGTGGCAAAAAGAAAATATTATAGTGGCTGGTGCTGAAACGATGATCTCAGTCATGACAGCAAAAGTTACTCATAATCACTTCCTCTTAAGTGACTGTGCCAAGAAAATAAAAGCGCGAGAATGTCTTAGCAGCAGTACTTTATGTTGTGTTTAATTGAGAGCTTTTACTTAGAAAAGTTCTGAAGGAAATTTAAAGAGTCTCTAGCTTGATTGACACACCTCTGAAAAAGCCAACAGAAAACATGAGATTAGATTACCCTGAATGAGAAACTCCTCTGCCTTGAGAACAAATGGGGACTGAACACAGAACCCTTAAAACAGGAGTACTGTGTGCTACTGACTGAGCTAAACAGGCACACAATAAATGGCAGATTATAAATAAAAACTGACTATGTTCTGGCCTGCCATCTAATGACTTGAAAATGCCAGTCTTATTTGCCAACCCCTGATGTAGAGCATTTCACTGTGTACGACAGAAGTTGAGTCATTATGGGAGAATAGGCCTGCTGAAAAACAGCTGCCAGATTTCAAAAGCAGAGAATGAATCTGTCCTCAAATGCTTGTTTGCAATGATGAGGGCCATGCTTTGTACTTGTGGATGCAATAATTTTCTGAAAAATAGAAAAGCAACAGGAACAAAACTGGAAAAAAAATACCAAATATATGTATGGAAATTCTTATTTGTCCGACCAACATGGTATTTTCAGTTTACAGTGATATAAAACTGAAAAACGCAGTAGATCTTCACATTTTAGAATCTGGAACCAGAGAATTTGGTTCAATTTAGTTTAATTACTCATCAATCGATATCAAAATTGTTGCTGATTAATTGTCTGAACATCAAATAATAGATGAACATGACATTTCAATCAAACAATTAAACATTTCATCTCTAGTGTAAGACCAGCGACCTGTCCAGGGTGTACCCCACCTTTCGCCCGATGTCAGCTCGCCCCCCGCGACCCTGTACGCAGGATAAGCGGTTGAAGATGGATGAATGGATGGATCTCTAGTGTAGGTTTTTGCAAGAGATACAGGCATTTTAACATATACACACCAGCAGCACTCATTCAGCTCTATGACAGCTTGACAGCTCAAACAAGAGGGAGGAGAATCATGACAGCATTGTCTCAATATCAGGTTTCCACACACACATACTGACACTAAACCCCAGTACATCCTCCAAGCGTCTTACACTCCTATAATCAGAGTCCATCTGCTAACAGTGTAACACACAGAGTGGTTACTTCAACCTTTTGCATCAGTCTTAACAAAATGAGAAAGAACAGACTGGATGCAACATACTTCCTGTTTCCTTTTTGTTCAAAGCGCCTCATCCAGCCTCAAGGACACACATCAGATTCTTCTATCTAATGATAGACATGAACAGCCCTCTGCTCATAAATCCTGCTCTAACTCTGCTGGATCATCCATACAATATAGGTTATCTCATATCATGCGGAACCCTTTCTTGTTATAAGCCACTTCATATCGCTGCTGGAAATCTGAATGCAGCGTCTACGTGCGCACGTTTGGTATACATAGAGCATAATTCTCTCTGAGCTGGCCTTATTTGCCAAAATAGAACTAAATGCAGACATTCAGTCCTAGCAAACAAAAACATAGTACATGTCAAGTAATTAATTGTGTAGAATCTGTAAAATGCATTTTGTGCATGCATTTGTCAAGTGTGTGGTGTCTGCGTTGCAATGTTTTTCTGTCATCTAAATAATTCAGTGGCTTACATGACATCGGTTCCTCCAGAGTTTGGACAAATATTACTATACTGTCTGGTGCTTTGACACATTTTGAGATACACTGCCTTTTAACATTTATATTAAAACACAGACCCTTGTTTACATCCTTCCTTGTATGTAGTATTAGCATGCTAGTCTTGGCATGCTAATACTACATGTCCCTCTCTCTGGGACACGGTTATTAATGAGGCGAGTTCTCTTCCTGCTCTGACAGCTTCACTTTTGCATTCAAGATTGCTGATCAGTGGAAAAACAAGGTTGATTTTTTTTAGAAAGAGAGACCAAGTGATAGCAAATAGCAAGACTCCTCCACTTTCTGCAGTGCTTTTAGAGTTCTCAGCTATCTTATTCTGCACAGGGAACTTTTACCTTATCATAGCTGGTTATAGGAATAAATCAGGCCTTAGGGTTGAGGACTACTGCAGCAACTGAGAGTGTGTGCGTGTGTGTGTGTGTGTGTGTGTGTGTGTGTGTGTGTGTGTGTGTGTCTGTGTGTCTGTGTGTGTGTGTGTGTGTGTGATGAATATGATATTAAAACCTGACAGTTGTCTCTGTACTGCTCTCCTCCGTCTTCTATACAGAGATCTTAAATCTAGTACAAACTGCAACACTGCAACGTTTAGTACTTCCGTAGTTTGCAACACTAATTTCAATACAAGACAATCTGACACGACGATGCCAAAACGTACAGCTACAATAATTACCATAATAATCACCTTTCTAACACAATCTCAACAAAAATGCACCACCATAAGCGTGACAAAGGAGGTATTTGCTGTAGGGCTGCGCTTACAATTATTTAAATTATCTATTACTTTGCCGACTAATTTCTCAGTCAATTGTTTGGGCTATAAAATGTTAGAAAATAGAGAAAAATATCCATTCCATTTGGACAGACATTTTGCCTTTAACAAATATTACACCTCCTGTGATTTGAAACTTGCAGTAGGCCTAATTGTGATTTCGATAAGAGTTTGATTAATTGTTCAGCCTTGTCCTAAACTGAAAGGTGATGTCTTCAAAAATGTGCAAAAGAGGAGTACAGCATGTGGTGTTTTGATTTAGTAAAACAAAAAAAACGACCTTGACCTTGGCAAGTCTTCTTCAGAGTTTCAAATCAATACACAATGCCTGGCCAATACAGACCCTTTTATACATTCATTCTGGGGTATGTCATAATTGAGTAATTGGGACACCAGGTGGGAGATAATGAGAGTCATTTAGAGATAACCAGAGATATTGTCCATTTCATTGCTCGGACAAATCAATGATTAAATGTGCCAACATTATCTCCAGTTAACCAAAGATAAAACTGAAATGACTGTCTTTGGACCCAAAGAAGGATCAAAAGTCAGTTCTCAGCTTCAATTACTAACCTTAAAGACCACAAACCAGGCCAGAAATTAAGTCATGGACCCAGAACAAAATTTTAACATCCACATTAAAGCTGGGGTAAGCAATTTATATCAGAAGCATTTGTTGTTGTATTTGTTGAAATTCTCTTTACACCATGACAGCAATCAATAAATCAAATGCTCTGGCGTGAAAATGAAAAACATGCAGTATCTGTGGTCTGTGAGGATCAATAAGGACTGTAATAAGCACTGCCAATTCATTCGGTCTGAATGAAATGGTGGGGTGGGATTTTTCTGTTGGATACTTTCAAAATCTAACTGTCTCTCGCTAGTTTCTCCAACGTTACCCACCCTAACTTCAAGAAAATTTTGAAATCTGCTTACTACCACCTTAAGAATTAAGGGTCTTATGTCTCAGTAGTATTTGAAAAAAAAAACTGTACATTCGTTTATCTTCAGCGGGCTTGAATACTGTAATGCTGTCTTTACACGTCTCTCCAAAAAGTCGGTAAGTCAGCTGCAGCTGATTGAGAAATGCAGCTGCTAGAGCTCCCACTAAGAACAGGAGAGAGCATAACATCACTGCAGTTCTCAGATCTCTTCACTGGCTTTCTGTTTAACAAAGAACTGATCAGAATAAGAAATACTTTACAATATACAGTCCCATCCGAAAGTATTGGAACGGTAAGGCAAATTCCTTTGTTTTTGTTGTTCAGTGAAGACATTCGGGTTTAAGATCAAAAGATGAGTCTGAGACAAGAGTTCAGAATTTCAGCTTTTATTTCCTGGTATTCACATCTAGATGTGTTAAACAACTCAGAGCATATCACCATTTGTATTAGACCACAGTATTCTTAGGTGAGCAAAAGTAATGGAACAAATAATCTTAAAGTAAATAACATTTAATATTTGGTGGCATAACCCTTGCTTTCAATAACTGCCTCAAGCCTGCGACCCATCGACATCACCAAACTGCTGCATTCCTCATTTGTGATGCTATTCCAGGCTTTTACCGCAGCTTCTTTCAGTTCATGTTTGTTTCGGGGTGTTTCTCCCTTCAGTCTCCTCTTAAGGAGGTGAAATTCATGCTCTATTGGGTTGAGGTCAGGTGATTGACTTGGCCAGACTAAAACCTTCCACTTTTCCCCCTGATGAAGTCCTTTGTTTTGTTGGCAGTGTGCTTTGGGTCATTGTCCTGCTGCATGATAAACTTCCTCCCGATTAGTTTCAATGCATTTCTCCGTAAATTGGCAGACAAAATGTTTCTGTACACTTCTGAATTCATTCTGCTTTTACCATCATCAGTTACATCATCAATAAATATTAATGAGCCTGTTCCAGAAGCAGCCATGCATGGCCAAGCCATGACATCACCTCCACCATGCTTCACAGATGAGCTTGTATGCTTCGGATCATAAGTAGTTTCTTTCTTTCTCCACACTTTGGCCTTTCCATCACTTTGGTAGAGATTAATCTTGGTCTCATCAGTCCATAAGATTGTGTTGCAGAACTTTTGCAGCTCATCTCTGTACTACTTTGTAAATTTTAATCTGGCCTTCCGATTCTTCCTGCTGATGAGTGGTTTGCATCTTGTGGTGTGGCCTCTATATTTCTGCTCTCTGAGTCTTCTTCCAACAGTGGATTGTGATACCTTCACCCCTGCACTGTGGAGGTCGTTGGTGATGTCACTTACTGATTTTCTTCACATCTCTAACGACATTTCTGTCATCAACTACTGTTGTTTTCCTTGGCCGACCTGTTCGACGTCTGTTGCTCAGTACACCAGTAGTTTCTTTCTTTTTCAGGACCAAAAAAAATTCCAAATTGTTATGCTTGCTATCCCCAATGTTTGTCCGATGGCTCTGGTCGATTTTGCTTCTTTTCTCAGCTTGACAATGGCTTGCTTTTCTCCCATAGACAGCTCTCTGGTCTTCATATTGGTTTACCCTCTTTAACAGGAAATGCCGTCTTTATAGGTTTGAACCAAGGATGAAAACTTAGACTAGTCATGCAGAGGTATTTAATGTTTGGACAATCAACCTAAAAGTTAGTTAGTCACGTGTTCCAATAGTTTTGCTCACTTGAAAAATGGGTGGGTTCAAACAAAGGGTGATATCCCCTGAGTTGTTTAACACATCTAGATGTGAATACCACGAAATGAGAGCTGAAATTCTGAACGCTTGTCTCATACTCTTCTTTTGATCTTGAACCCAAATGTCTTCAGTGAACAACAAAAACAAAGGAATTTGCCTTACCGTTCCAATACTTTTGGAGGGGACTGTATATTGTAAAATACTAATGGTCGGTTGGTTTATAAAGCCCTGAATAGTACAAGGCTAAAATACATCATTGATCTGCTGCTCCGTTATGAAACATCCAGACCTCTCAGGTCTGCTTTCTGTCCCCAGAGTTAAAACTAAACATGGGGAAGCAGCATTCAGTTTTTATGCACCACATATCCGGAACAAAGTGTCCTCCAACTTCCAGTTCTTTTAAATCAAGATACATCTGTTTGCCACTGCATTTATTAAGTTAAATATGGAACTATTTACATCTTGCACTGTAATTTTTATTATACTGTTTAATCTTTCTTATGTTGTTGAATGGTGCTATATATATAAATGTGCCTAGCCTTCTGTGTGCGTTGCATGTATAAACAGTACCTGAAAATGTAGTATAATGGTGTCCTGTATGATGTTTATTAATGTTCCCTTCTCTTCTTATCATTGCTCTGTATGCTTAGAAAATCCCAAAAACTTTGTAATTTTAATCTTTCTGTCTAGGGACTACAGATGAAAACAGCCGCTTGGCTAACTGTGGCGATGTTTATTAAAGTGCACTGCTACTGTTAAACAAACCAGTCAATACATCAAGTCTTAAACAATCATTGCTGCTGTGCGCCTCCTTAATGATGTCTTCAAATGACCTGACTGACAGTCCGAAAACAAAAGATATTCATTTTTCCCACAAAATCACACAAAACAAAGAAAGGCGGTTTCCTATTTTTGCTTAAAAATGTCTGACTAATCAATAATTAAAACAGTTACCAAATAATATATTTTTATTTTTTATATATTATATTTTTTAGCAGTAACTTATTTCAGGGCTTGGGTATTGGACAATTGCTGCTGGACTGCAAATACTACACAGGTCTAAATGATACAGTATCAACCCTCTCATCGCATGCAGTACATCTCATCCAGACTGTTCCCACGAGAAGAGAAACAATTGAGTATTAAAGGAACAGCAGCTTATAATCTGGCTGCCACTGGAGCGTACAGCATTATGCCCTCCTGCAGGAGCACTCAGTGAGGCCAGCCATCCTTTCCATGCATGAAACGGATCACAAACTGAACTGCAATAATAAATGATACGGACATGATGAAAGTTAATTAGAATTAGCTATTTAAAATTATCTAGTGGAACAATAATAAGACAGTTGGCATATTAGTGATTGTAATAATTTAACAGCAACTAAATAAACCTTGCCGTATGTCATTAAACAGTCATTAATGGCTGGAAAGATTATGACAGTATTCAACATATTTCTGTAGCAGACACAAAATGAGGCTGTTCTTCACGCTAAAATGATGGAGATAACCATCCCACCATTTTTCATTTCTCCTCAGGCTCCAGTTTCTGCTGATTACAGCTGCTCTCATTTATTCCAGATGCTATTAAACCACTTAACAGCCAAGCTTGAGGGACTGTTATTCATTTAGTTTTGACTGCAACAGTGTGGTGTGATGTTAATCATTACGTAATTTCAGTGACTGATCCAGAGCATGCAGTGTGTTTTTGTTTGTATTGTTGTTTGTGAATGAGATTATGATGAATACTAAGCTGAAGTGTACCTGAGGCGCTCAGTATGCTGTTGTACAATTATTTACAGTGTAGTGCACTGCTAACAGCAGACGACAGTTCGTAGGAGTTCCATCTGTCTGCATAGCAACTTGAGGTGACTCGCATTTTTTGCATTTGACACCACTGATGTACAACATTTCTCCTTGAAGGACTTTCACAGACTCTCCAAAGTCACTCATGAGTATAAATGGGGATTTTTTTTTCAATCAGCTGAGTGTATAAGGTTCTTAGGCAGCCATGTTTGAGCCAATAAGCTGCTCCGTGTCTGTTAACTACTGCTTAGTCATCAACCCTGCTGAACATTCACCGACTGTGATACTCTTTTTCCACCTCAGACCTACTCTATGTTTTAGAGACTGAATGAGCTTACTGTTTGACTGCCAGCTTCTCCTCAGAGAGACAGAAAAGGTGTGTGTGTGTGTGTGTGTGTGTGTGTGTGTGTGTGTGTGTGTGTGGATCTGCATTACTATATTTGTGAGGTCCAAAAAACTGGAATTCCACTATACATGAGGGGTCCGACTGCTTTGTGGGGACCAAAATGCTGTTTTTAAAGTTTAAAGGGCTACAGCAAAGTTAGATATAGAATTACATTAGTGTGTGTGTGTGTGTGTGTGTGTGTGAGTGAGTGAGTGAGTGAGTGAGTGAGTGAGTGAGTGAGTGAGTGAGTGAGTGAGTGAGAGAGAGAGAGAGAGAATGAGACTAGGCTTCTGGCATAACTAGGAAGCGGTCACACAGTCCAGGCAGGGACTATGACCTTCCAAGTCTGATGCTGCCAGATTTGGGAAACATTACCACAGCTACTGTAACCTTTAAAACAGAGGGGCGGGACTACATAGAAGAAAAGCACACTTGTCTTCTGCCCATCCAACCCAATGAAACACTGTTTTGTATCATGGTATCACAAGATCAGCAAAGTCAACTTTTTCAACAAAACTGTCTTTGTCATAAAAAATTTAATAATTTCTAATGTTATAGACACAGGTATTAATGACCCAGATGTCTGTTTATTGTAATTTACAGCAGCACTGCACATCATCTCATGTGCACTGAAACACAATAGACAATTGTAGTGCTAACACAACTAAATAGATCAACTAATCGATTAGACAACAATTTTGACAAAAGATTACTCTTTTAAGCCTTGTATCTTAACATGTCTGCTTGATAAAATCTGATGCCTTTTTTCTGTTTTAAAAGATTGGAAATAGAAAATCTTGAGGTTTTAGAGTGCTGGTCAGACAAAACAAGGCCTTTACTGTGAGGAACACTACATTGGTGAAGCGGCAAGGACCCTGGCCAGGAGACTGAAGGCTGGAAACATGAAGTTTCTGTGAATACTAGACCAGAACCAAACATCGACTGGGGGTCACAGCTATAGACCAGGCGTCAGGCGTCAGGTGTCGGTGGACAACCAGAGAAAGATCAGAAGGACATTCACATCCACTGCTAAAGACATTCTTGAACAGAGACAGGGGTTAGAATCTTTCGCTATACACAGAATGACCACCTGTTTGAAGTTTCATATTTAGATCACAAACCATCTGCAACCAACTGAGCAACTTCATCAACAGGTGAAGGCCATGAGATGTCGATTAAGGTAATGATTGTTATTTGCAGCCATACATTAATTAATGGCAAAACATAAACACACGCACACATACAGTGCAGTGATATGTGCAGTCTGTGTTTGTGATGAGATTAGAGGCCTTGGAAAGCGCCTTTCTGTCTCTGACCTACTGTCACTTGACATGTGGGCCTGATAAAGAAACTGAAGAGACATGATAAAAACCAAGAGGAAGATAGAAAGACGAGGCTGGCTGTCCTTTCAGAACAAGACACAGTACAGATACCAGATGACTTTAATGTGAGCCGTGAATGACACTGTAACAAAGGAAAAAGCTTGTTTTTGTGATTGCAGAGGCAATGAAAGGACTACACCTCAATCTATACAAGTAGATACAAACAACTTTTTAAAAAAACTATTCTAAAATCTCCGCTTGACACGTTTACTGGGCTTTCTGAGAACAAAGTCAGATGCTTCAACTAACTATGATCTTGTACTGAACACAAAATAACCACTCTTTCGCATTCTTCTGTTTCCAGAGACCCATTAGATTGTTATTGTGCCTCACTATTCTCTTTTGTAAACACGACTCTTTGACATTGGTAGAACCTTTTTATGGAAATTCAATGTCATGCATCTTTAAAAACCACCATCAGTGAAAGAGGGAAAAAGGTAAACTGTTTTGTAAAATATAAAAGGTAGAGGATGCATTAGTCTTATCATCAGTAAAAGAAAATTATGCATTGCTTCTAGCCAGTCAAACTGAAAATAGCAGTGATGTTTGGAGCACACAATAAATTACTCCAGGATTAATTTCAATAAAAGCTTTGAACATCAGAAAAATAAAGCCTGACCACTCTTTGTGCCATGCTGTGGGAGAGCTCTATATCATCCTCCTCAGATTCAGAGCCAGCAATACCTTGCATCACCGCACTGTGATTTATATCCAAAACACCTCCTATTTACAGCAGCCGTGCTTTTAACTAGTTCATGAAGCAGCTCCTTTACGGAGGGACTGGCCTGAGAGAAAGGCAGGCAGTGTGGTGGGGGGGGGCGCATTGGGGATTGGGATGTGATAGCAACTACACATCTCTGTTGCTGCTGGAGGACAGATGCTGACCACATCTGGAGGGTGGATGCAACTGAGAATTAAACCATCACAGAGTGGCAGAGGTAAAGGAGAGGAGGGCAGTGTGTGTGAGTGTTTGCATACATGACAATGTGTTTTATAAGAGGAAGAGAAAGGAATACTGACAAGCAATCTGTATTGAGGTCAAGGGTGGAGAAATTGGTATTCTTGGTATAAAAAAAGAGAGATGGACAGACCGATCCACCAACAAACGGACATCACCGTCAACAGAAGTGAGATAGTATGTGAGTTTTCATTTTTATTTTTTGGATGCACAAAATTTGGGCCACAACTAAGGAGTGTTTTCGTTATCGAAATCCCAAAGGTATTTAATTTACTGTCATAGAACACAAAAAAACCCTGCAGATATTGGCATTTTTGCTTGATAATTGACCTAAACCAGTAATCTTTTATGAAAATTGTCTTAATTTCCTCAGGTAAGCACACCAACAGGCCTGCCACTGCTCAAAGCCCACACTAAGATAAGATGACAAGATACAATATATCACTTACTGTTGTTTGTGATTGAGCTCCTCCTCCTTGTTCACCAGGTCCTGTTTGAGGTTAGCTAGCATTTCCACAGAGACGTCCACCTGCCGGGAGAGCTCGGAGGCCTTATCCTCCAGGTCTTGTTTCTCCTGACTCAGCCGCTCACTCTCCTGCTTGGCCCGGTCCAGCTCAGAGCTCTTCCTCTCCAGCTCTGCCTGTAGACGACCTACGCGGGCCGCTATTTTCTGCTCCACCTACAAGACAAGAGGCACTTGAGCTACCTAATGTCCCACCATAATCGTCACATTGTATGAAACATAACTAATTATGCAATTATGGTAATTAAATCTGCATCTAAATCAGAAGATGTTAAAATGGCAGGGACAATATATAGTCCCTGTACTAAAAGTGCTCAAATTATAAAACAGATTGTTTTTTGTCCAAAAATGTTACGTCTTAGTATGAAAGTCATGTCTCGTCTAACCTAGAAACACTGAAAAGATTTAGATTTCAATCAACTGAACACTGTTATTAAAGTCTTAATTTCTTCATTCCTGGGATAATGTTATTCACTATACTCATTCTGGTCAGCAAAGAACTTCCTGATCACAATTATGCGGCTGCTAAGCTGCTTTTTTTCCCATTTTAGCTACTCTCCATTGGTTACTGATCAAATCTAGGACTGATTTTTAAGTGCAACAGACTTGGTGCATGACAAACTCATTCATTTTCTCTCTGTTGCTCAGGAAGAGTGCTGCTGGTAGCATAACATCCAACCTACAGACAAAGGGCGATGAGTATTTCCCTTCAGGGCCACTGGACAGCGCAATAACCGACCTGCGGAAATCAAACTGGCAACAAGGAGCAGGATACATAGTGTTACGATCTTGGAGTGCTACCTAAGCCGGTCACCCATTTGACGTTGGTGGACCGAAGCTATATTGCAACAGTTTTTCCTTCTCCATAATATTTTGTTGCATTACAACTTCCAGGCATTTGTGGCAGGACTGACCACGCTGCTGCTTAATAGTGCTCCAATCACTCTGTATTTTTGCATTGATTTTAAAGGTAATCACCAGTACTTCATTTGGCGTTGAGCACGCAGCCTTTAATTTACAGCTGCATGACCTGAACTATTTCTCCTACACCACAGCGAAGTTATCTCTCAGGTGAGAAACTATGTTCTATATTCTTCTCTTGAAGAAACTGTAACAGTATTTTGTGTCCTCTTGCCTGTACATATTAGCTATATGTTAATAAATTTGCTTATGTCTGTTTAGCTTGTTATCTTTATTTAGCTGCATGTCTGCATAATGATCCTATTTACCTCTTCAGACAGCTTCTCCAGCCTTTCATCCAACTCCAGCCGTTCAAACGCCCGCGCCTTCAGCCTGGCCAGGCCTTCCTCATAGGCTGCCTCCACTGCACTGGCCGCTACATTAGCTGCCACTGCTACAGCTGTGCTGGGGTTTCCATGGGGACCCGGGTCTGCGGATGTCATCGCTTTCTTCATGAAAATCTCCCCCAGGGGAAATTCCACATTGGGAATATACCTGGCGGCAGTGTTGGAGTTAGCAGGGGTCAAACTAAGGTCGTCCGCACAAGGAAGCTCACGGCAAGGGAATCGCCGCTCCTTTAAAGCTGAAGGCCGCAGGGGCTCGAAGGGGTCGTTATTGTTGGCAGGTGTGAGAAGAGCTCCCTCAGCCACTAGGGGCAGCAGAGCAGCGGCGTCACATACACTGTTGGATTTGGAGAGTACGTAGAGGGTCTCGTACGTGTGATTGTACTCCAGGTGGGCACGTAAGGATGACAGGCTTCGAAAGCGCTTGTGCTCCCCGCAGCGAGGACAGCGGTATGGCAGGTCCAGAGAGGCCATTCCGTGCAGTAACTGCCGGAGGAGAGGGGGCGCTCACGCAGCACAACGGAGGCGCCAGTATGGGGGCACAGAGGTCACGCACCTGACAGATCCTCTCATGGTGAAAACAGGGTGACTACAGCAAATCAGGGGGAGGAAGAGAGATCCCATGTGCAATGGTGGCGCCCAGCTCAGTCACACAACCACACATAGTGGCAACATTCAACTGGTCTTTTCACTTCATCTTCCAGGGTTCCCCTGTCGAAGTTCTGGAAACAGAGCAAGAAAATACAATTTTGTTTCAGTGCATTCTACTGTGAATTTTGTAATAACATCAGATAAGAATCAAATTAATAAAAAAAAATCAACCATAAGAAAATTGGCGACAGAAAGTTGATGACAAAGGATAATGCCAGTGCAACTGCAAAACAAAATACTGGGGAAGATTTCTGTGCTTCATAGCCCTTTTGTACAAATATATCAGCACTGTCTTGCAACAAGGCACAGAAAATCTTCTCCTACAATTGCTGATTGAATTGTAATAAAAAGTTGTAAAAAAAACAACTAAAAAGTGATATTAAGTGAATTCAAAATCACAAAATCAATCAATGACAAACGTGTATATACAACTCGGGGCTAGTTACATTTGCTCCTGTCATCCAACAATTAAGTTAAAAATCTTTCATAAAGGTCATTAACTGCATGATATTAGCATTTTGACGCATTTTTGTAAAATGTGATTATTGGCAGCCCATCCATCTCTCAGTATTTTCTACTCCAGCTGTCTGGACACAGTAGACACGCCGCCTTAGTAATATTGATCTGGAAGTTTAGCGGTCAAGAAACATGAAACCTGTATTTCACTATGGGTTGAAAAGCAAACTCCTGCACTCGTACCCTGAAATACTCAGAGGGATACTGGGGAAAGAGTCGGGGAATAGGAAATGGCTCCATTATTGAAAGTGCTTGTTAGCGCCAACATCCTCATCTGGTCTGAAGTCTACGAGGTCAGCTGGACAAAACTCTTTAGTCTTTTATGAGAAGATCTAGTAACTCATACAAGAAACTCCACTATCTTTTATGAGATGTGTGCTCTTTATCTTTATCCTTTATCCATTTGTCTCTGCAGTTTCTTGTAAGCTTTTAATGCTGCCATATATTTTTAATAGTACCACAGAAAGAAAAGATGAGTCAATTATTTTCATACCAAAAATTAAATAAAGACAAACAAAGCATGAGATTCAACTATTTCCCTTGGACACATTTCTGATAATAATGAAGCTTTTTAATAATTTAATTTGTCATTTCCATCTGCTACTTAGATGGCGACCAGAGTCGAGCCTCTGCAAGAACACTGCATCTCTCTGTTAATTCCCCCTGCATCAGGTCCTCTAATTATAGTTCATTTCTCTTCACTGATTTTGATGAACACAGAGGCTTTTAGAGATACTTTTGTAACAATTTAAAGTTTTTCAACAATTATGAATCTTAGGTCTTCTGTGAGCTCTTTTGTTCGAGGCATGGTTCACATCAACCAACGCTTCATAAAAATAGCAAAATTAATATTGGTGTGTGTGTTTTTTATATGGCAGGGCAGCTCTACCCAACACCTCTGAATTCGTCTTATTGATTGGACTCCAGGTTGGCTGTATTTTTGAACATTGAACATACCTCATCCAACAAATGACAACATAACTGTAATTTCCCTTATTTTTTTTAAAGATCAGCAACTCAATGGGTGTATTAAAGCCTTGAACTTGGATTGGTGTACAGCACCACATGGTCTTTATATCAAGTGCACCCCATGTAGTAGAGTGGGACCATTTGGACTCACCAATCCAAGACAGAAGAACAGACTCTCTCTCAGAACTTTCTACAGCAGCTAATGAGAGAAGCAGTGGGCAAAGACATTGGCAGTGTAATTACAAATGAGAGATGCAGGCTGTTCTTCACAGAGGGCTTATACACTGGAAATCCCCAGAAATCACCAAGACCGTTATTAGAAGTCTGGTGAGGCTGGAACGGGGAGTGTACTGGCAAGCCGTGCCCACTTATTAAGGAAGGAGGATCTCACAGACACAGTCAATACACTGCAGGCAGCAGGCATTCCCATCTGCTTAAAATTACAAAGTGAGGTTTTCAACCAGGCAGGAAATGGAAGGAAGTGAGGCTGTTTGGTAGCCACATGTCACATGCTGCCAATGGAGCTGAGCTGAGACATCACGGAGGACTGCCTTTAATGTTTTATTATGATTAGTAGTGGATAGTGGATATGTGTTTAACACATAAGATACACAGGTAGCCATAGCCTCCAGCTTCCCCCACTTCTACAAGCACCAAAGAAAGCCAGGAGATTTCATCTTAGTCACACACTGAAAGTACAGCATCCTACATCTGCTGCATCTAAAGCATTTAGGGCTCATCGTTTTGGAGTTTACATCTTCTGTATTTATTTTTAAATATTGTACGATCACATTACAAAAATACCAGACCGAAGTAGCTCTCATGTTTATTTCTCATATTGTCAGTTTACTTTCAGTTATAGGCAACATATTCTGAGTGGTCGTCACCATAAGGGGAACCTGTAAACTGCAGTGAACAATTCTTTGATCCATTGGAGCATTCACACCAAAAAAGATGAATATCTGCACACTGTCAGCACTTAGTTTATTGGAAATATACTGATTCAGTCATGGACCTTCGTCAGGTATCAGATTCACACTAAGAACTACAGCTGCAACTAACAATTATTTCCATTATTGATCAATCTGGTGATTATATTTTGATTAATCGATTATTTGTTTGCTCTATGACATGTCAACAAAAAAGCCAATAAGCACAGCTTTGCAGAGTCCAAGGTGACATCTTCAAATGTCTTGTTCTGTCTGACCGAAAGTCCAAAATATAAATCAAATATCAAAATAGTTTTCAATTTATTGATTGTAATCCAATACACTCACAGTTTGCTTGTTCTCCGTTTTGTGTGTGCTCTAATTCCTACACTGCCCTGGCTCTGTAAATGGAAAACAAAGAAAGTGGTGCGTGTGTGTTTGTGTGTGTGTGTGTGTGTGTGTGGACCTTACATTGTTCCAGCCAATCAGCAACACGTGGCGTTAGTGCTCGTGCACAGAGGGCAGTGGGAGAGAGAGTTCTATACATTGGAACATTCGAACATGTTGGACTCCAGGCACTGTGAAGAAGGAGAGATGGCCAAGAAAAAGCCAAAGAGGAAAAGGTCTTAAGAGTATAAACAGAGGCAAGGGTGAAAACTTTTCAACATTGAAGGAACCTCAGAGATTTGAAATTTTGGGGGGCAGAGCTTCTGAGGGAGCACTGAAAGGAGGGGTGTATTTGTTTGGCAGTTGAGTTCAAATATCAACAATCCTGCAGAATGACTTACTCTCCCTTTAACTGATTTATGACTTCAGGTCTACTATGAACCAACAACATCTTTATACTTGGGCGACTGGCTGCAACAACCAATCAAAAGGGGAGGCAATTCACAAACATCTGAGATAATTACAGAATCAACAATAAAAACATCCATAAAATGAGACATAATATTATATGATGCTAATAGGGTTTTTTTAATATGAGATGGGAACTGCAAAATGTTTGCACAGGGGTCAGAGGGTGGGAGATCAGTCCTATTCTCATATACAACATTAGACAACACGATATGTTGGGACAAAAATGTGACTGACACTTGACTTGAAACCAATCTATTCTTTTTCTGTAAATCATCAGTAACAACCAAATGGTAAAGGTGCTTTATTTGTCACATACACAAAAACTATCAGTCTTACTAATGCCAGCTGCCCCCCCCCCCCCCCCCCCCCCCTCCCCTGCATCCATGATACAGTGGGCTGTGTAACTTATAACACTGAACAGACATACAAGAGGTCCTTTAAGTAAAGGCAGTTTACTCAGAAGCACATCTGCCACAATCCCAAGGCCACATTTTGTGTTGTGGCACTATTTTAAGATACATGCACAGAGTGGCTGCGTAATAATGATTCTACAGAGCAGCCATCTGGTGCTATGGCATAATATCACAGAGGCTGGTATTGTATTTAGCATTTAATTACAGTATTTAAACACATTTACTTTAAATGTGTATAAGTATTGATGCTAAACACTAGGTTAATCTTTTTTATAGCACTTTTAATGGATGGTATATTCACTGTGTTTAGTTGCCTCTAACTTAAGACCAGGGCTGATGGGAATACACAGTCATTAGTAAAGATCCAAATACTGTTACTGCTATATACATACCTTGACTGACATGACAGGTCATTAAAATATCTCCCTAATTGGATGTCTTATTTCTGTCTCTTGAGTAACCCTAATGCACAGACTCTTAATGGAAAGTTACTTTTTGAAGGGTCTTTGCTGGGAAACCGTAATAATCTCATTTTCATCATCTGTCAATCCCATGATGGTCAAACAAGGCATTAAAGTCCGTCCAACATGAAGCAGAACATGGGCTCCAATTAGACCATGGTTCTTAACAATAAGGTCAAGACTGAGAATGAAGGATATTGCTGTTTACATCAGGGCAGTGACCTGAAGTTGAGGGGCTGATCTACAGAGCTTGCCAAGTCCCACCGGCCATTTCTATTGCACAGAAAAAAGGTTTGTGAACCTAAAGTCAAGAGGGAACAGGTGAATATCCTCAAATAGAGAGAATATAAAAGTGATGATAAAGTGAAAGAGAGTGGAGAGGCAGACAGGCAGGGGAGCAGATATGTAGGTGTGAGGAAGAGTTTTACAAAGTGTAAAGAAGTAATCGATAGCCAAGAGAGCATAGCCACTGTAAAATAAGTTTAAATTATGTGAGCTAACAGGCAGCAGTGCTCCCCGAACTACTAATTAGGAGATAGGTTGTATTTTGCTGTTCAAGAGTAGGACAGGAAAATAATACAATGTTATTGTTTATTAAAGGCACCCTGTGGGGTTTTTGACCACTAGAAGCGGTGTGATGATCTTCAGTTAGTTGCAGTAACACGCCAAGAAGTGTATAAGCAGACATGAATGTAAACAATAAATGTTTCTTTTTTTTTTCACCTCCAGAAATGTTTATGAGGAAGGAAATGCATTCAACAGCTTTATTAGGCCCCAAGGAAACACACAATGCTTTTTAGTGAGTAACACTGAACGTACACCTTGAACTTTCAGTGCAATTGTATTGTGATGGCATGCTCATATCATGCCACAATTTTACAAACTCTTAAAGTCTAAATAAACAATTCCAAGTAAATTGTCACTTGAAGGTAATAAAATGAGCTACAGAGGTCAATCAGTTTCATTGTTTTGATTCTTTAAATGTGATTTTTCAGTATATTTTAACATTGAAAATGAGAAATATATATTGTAAAGAGCTGCAGAATAATAAGCATGATATAAATGCAGTCCATTTACCATTTGATTACATCCATCGCCCAGCCATAATCAAGAAAGCACTAAATAATAGGTGTATATACCGTCCATATACCTTATATTATTACTATGATGTTTGTGTTTAGGTCCTGCATCAGAGTTCAGAGAAGTGTACAGACACACATTGTACTAAGTCTAACCGTGTCCCCATATCTTTTCATTTTAAGCACTACAGGTATGGGGTCACTAGCTAACAGTGTGCGTACACAGCAGTATTTAAGCAGTTTTAATTAGGAGTTATGGGATGCTGCATTGCAGCTCTGCATGCAAACCCCCTGATTGTATTGCTTTGCTGTGTCCAGCACAGCAGCATTTTATTTACTGAAGAGCAGAAAACACCAGTAACATCTGTTTCAAACCACAAACTTTGCAGATCCATGCTGCTAGACATTATAATCTACATTCAATGCAAGCTTAGCCACCCTAGCGGGTGATCCCCCTCTGACTACCTACCCAAGGTCATTCTCTTTTTAAGTCTCTTTATACTCAGTAGAGTCTTCTTCTTAAAGATTTTTTTCTCACACCATACATGGTTAAAAAGTACAGTGCAGCTCCCTGTGTTCTATGTAATATTAATTCCTGATTTACTAGATCAAAATAGGCTTTTCATTCTCTGTAATATCCTTTGATACGTACTTGTCCAAAAAGGTAGATTAAGTAGATTAACTTGGACGCCAATGCTCTGCACAGCTGTTAACACTATAAACAAGATAGAAAATTAAAAACCTCTTTGGTTTGTGTTATACATCTGTTTGTTCCTCAAGTGACTGTAAATACAGATGGTTTCACCTTTGTTTTTGTAATGAATGGAAGGAGATGATTGCTGAAAATATTCAAGATGAGTTTGGCATTACTTGAACCAGCCCATCACCGTCACAGATGTAAGAGACCCGATGTGACTGTTGTCTAAATAAGACCAGTGTCAGCTCCAGCCCAGAACTTGAGTTGCGCTTGAATTAGCTGATTAGCTGCTACATTCATGCTTCACAATGAGTCAATGGCTTATTCACAGCTGACAGCAAACACTCAGTCATATCCATGCAGGTATCAGAATCAGAATCAGGAGCTTTCTTGCCAAGAAGTGTTTTACACATGCGAGGAATTTGCTTTGGTGATAAGGTGCTACACGCAGACAAACATACAGTTCACATAAATAAATGTAGAAAAATATAAATATCTATCTATCTAACTATTTGCAGAGAAAGAACAATTTGACACATATTTACATGTGCAGCACTCTGGTTTGTGTTGTACAGACGTATTACAACCGATATACAAGTATATGTAAATGCTCCGTATTTGTCTAGCGCCTTTCTAGTCCTTTCGACCACTAAAAGCGCTTTTACACTACATTGCATTCACCATTCACACACATTCATACACTGAGCCTAAGTGCTCAAACAGAAACTAACATCCACACACATTCATACACTGGTGGAACAGCCCAAGGACACGTCGACATGCAGCCTGGAGGAGCTGGGGATTGAACTGCTGACCTTCCGATTAACGGGCTACCTCCTGAGCCACAGCTGCCCCTATATGTACACGAGTATACAGGTATACAAGTATGCAGGCGACACTTAAGCTAATAATAACTACATACTCAATATTCCAGTTTTTGCCCTTATTCCAAAAAGACAATATTCTTACTAAGATGTTCACATCGTTAATGAAAATGAATATTCCACTTATATTTCCATTCACATGCAAACATGCATACTCTTAGTGTAATGACGTACGTCCTACAGCTACAACCTATGGAGGAATTTCCCTCCTTCCAGTCTGTTAATCAGGTTGTTCGTCTTTCAAAATGTTTAAAAGCAGGTATGTTTCCCCATTCAGTAAGACACCAGCTTTGTCTCTCTACCTCAGCCTTGCAAACTGTGGGCTAGCTGATTTGTTTACAACGCACAGAGCTGACTGTAAACATACAAGAGGCCATGTGTTGCAAACTGCAGTAAAACCCAAAGTTATACACATATTCCGAATTTCCTGTATAAATGCTAAAAGAATGTTGCTAAAATGCGAATAATATCGGCATATCCCAAATGTCTAAATCAGCAAATGCTATATTCGGAATTAGGGCTAACTTGGAATTTCCACATTGAATATGCTGTATACATAGCGCATCAAATTCTGAATATTATGGTATTCAGAATAATCTTGGAAAACTAGTGTGTATGTAAACTTAGTCACTGTTTGCTGCCACCGCTCCCTCCACAGTCCCAGCTTCCTCCTTATGTGCTATATTTTTGGTATTTAATGTCCATTTATGAGATTAATTCTCCCAGCAGAATCCTCTTGCTTATCGGATTCTTATCCGCCAAATCTAACTGTATAACCACTTTTTGTAAACATTTTGTAAAAATCAATGAGTTAAATTATCTGTGTGAAGATACTGTGGCCCATGCTGCAGTCATTGCTACAGAATTCTTAAACTCTGCACCATGTGCATAAAACATCAGCTGGCCCTCAGGCTACACTAATGACGTGACTGTAAAAAGTTCAGCTCATAAGGATGAACACCAACTGATCAAATTGGTATGAATTAATTCATAAATAATAAAAGTCACCACCTACAAGCGCAAAATGTCACTCAGCTTCCCACAATTCACCATACCGGCTCTGGAGCTCTACGTCATAGTTAGGTGAGATTTAATTCCTGTGTGCCTGTCCTCTCAGATAAAGATTTGTTTTGCTAGGAGATGTAAGGAGCAGAGTGAGTCAAGGTGTATCACAGCAACCATGCCAGTGCTGCGGCATAGCAGTTAGCAGTACGATACTGTACATAATACTGGAGGTGCCTGTATGAGAGGATCAGCCTACACCTCAACAATGGAGCTGTTTTCACTGCTGGTATTTTTCATGTGTAAGATGTGCTCCTCCCACTCTCACAGTAAATGCCATAAAAGAGTGTGCTCTGCATTCACACAATATGATAGCACCAATGTAAAATGTGCGCTAAACTCTGCAAGCGATGATAACGCTTTTGACGTGTTCCCATGGACAGGCCAGATTACAATATATATAGACTCCTTTTTAAACTGAAAGAAAAAAAGCTCCTAATGCCTTCTTGGCTCCTATATGAGCATGTCGAATTGTGTTAGTCCTGAGTAAGCCATGGGACTCCTGTGACAGGACAATCTCACAACCTGGGGCTCTTTACCTCACAGCAAAGGGCAAACCTAACCACTAACATTAAAAAAGATTCAGCACACTTCAGTTGTTATAAAGAGAGACATACTTCTGAAGAGGGCCAGTTTAAAACATTTCATCATTCATGTGACATTATTACCAGAATACTACGACATCTGCATTTAGATATAGCTATTAGATGTAGAAGAAAAATAATCAACAACTATATCATTTTACCATCTAAGAATCAGAATTCTGTAGCAGATTTCGCTTTGTTGTCATTTACAAAGCTTTGACCTGATATCAAGACTTTGGGAAGAGCCTTATGTTAACATTAGCATTAGCTTTGTACTGTAAGTTTATCGTGATACATTTGCCAAACTCATCAGTTTGTCCTCATGCTTTATATCTTTTCTGCTGAACATGTTGTTAGAAAAGCGTTCTGACCATGGACCACAGAATGCATCTAAAGCAGGGGAGTGGCATAATTTCAAGGCATGTGGATATGTCAGAGGGAGTGGGTGACATGACCAGTATCGTTTGGATCGTTTAAAGTACAAGTTCTGAGAAAAAATACAGATACAATTCCGGCTTTTATTCATAAAAATATTCTATCAGAGTCCAAAGTTTACCCAGGCTGCAGCCACTCCGGCCTACCCCCTTCCAGAGTCTGTAGTTCTGATAAAGCGTCCAAAAAATTCACCTGTGTTTGGCATTCTTTCATTATGTTTATTATCTGCATAACTCCTCTCTCACTCCTGTCAAGCTCAAGAGGTTCTTTGACTATTCTCGGTCTTGTAGGCTTGCCATCTTTTAACAAAAGATTCTGTGACACTGGTGTTCCGGGCAGCCTAGCAGCACTGTAACTTAGCTTAACATTATTTGGAGACACTTTCCCCTCATTTCCACTCTTTAGGACTTCACATGAGCTAAAATGTAACAATCTATTGCACTTTTTTTTTTGTTGCATGCCTAACCTTAGCAGACACAATGTGGACACTTGCTTGCAAACCCACTGTACACTACCTGCTCTGCACCAAACGGCAAGACAGACAAAGTTAGCAATTAGCTCGTGAACATAGCTAAAGAGCCAGATATTTTCCTCAGCAGTTGGTAGAGACCAAAAACAGAGCTAAAAGAAAGTCACAATTGGACTAACATTCACCAGGTGGCCGGAAACACTTCCAAATGAATGATAATGTTGCTCTGTAACTTCTGGGTGTGTAAAAGCAACTGTTTGCTAACAAGTTCACCATATTAACTTAGACGCTGATAATATGTCAATGTTGTGTTCACAACTTGTATTCACTGCCCCCAAGTGGCCAAAAAAGAATGTGTTATTGCAGGTTTAAGTAAAATCAGTATCAGTAAAACTGATCTTATGATTATTGTCACAAGTATGGCACAGTAGTTTCCGGAAAATCATTGGATTGAGTATGGTAACTGTTAAAAATTGTTGATGAATAATTGTTGATAACTATCTGTCATTTAGCCATTAATACCCGGACGAAGGAAGACATCACGTAAATGCTTGTTCATATTTTATGACACAGCAACACTGAAGCAACATTAACATTCAGTTGCCACTGTGAGACTGAACACAAAAACAAAGCTAAAGCAGCACAGCTCTCACTGCAGTGACACAGAATGAGCATCATTATAGGAGCTCAGGATGGGATGAGGCTGGTATAGTGAATGAGATAGACAGACTATCACACGTGTAGGCTGATGGACAGACTCATTTCCCAGCTCACCACTGTCTACTATTGATCCAAACAGCTGTTAGCTATAGTTAATAGTTGTCCTCCAGTATACATAAATCCATAATACAGCTTCCTGCTGTTATCACCACGTATGTTGGCAAGCACATACACTTCATGTCCTTACGTTACACATGTGTGACCTCCATCAAGAAGTGCTACAGTTTCTTATTCATTCAGAGCCGGATAGATGCTGTACTATCTTAGTATCTCATATAATCTTACACGAGTAAGATTTGTATATATGTATATTAAGCCCCCTGTGCCAGCCAAAACAAGACAGGGGACGTATCTTCTATAGAGGACGTCTGTGGGAGGTGATGCATAAAATGGCCTCTGTGATTTGTGGCCGCATTTCAACTGTCTCTGAGGTCCTCTTATACTCATTAATCCTGAGCCTGTGTTGGTATGATATTCAAGTTGCTGGTAGAGGAGTGAGAAAGTCAGTGCAGATTAAATATTTCCTATTTCAACTGGGCTGATTTATGGTGCTCTGACAAGTATGGGTGACTTCAAATGAGACAGGATTTAATAAAGTTTGATCACATGTCAATCATAAGGCATACGCCTTTATTTGATGGTTTGAAAACCTTACAATACCAAACAATAAAGACAAATTAGTAAATACTGCACGAGTGCAATTTATCCATTAGTGTCAGTATTTTTCCACATTCAGTCTTAGGCTGTCATGAGCTGTCAAGGCCAGAATCATGTGCCTGATCCTTGATCTGTAAGCGACGGTTGGATGAGCACCATTTTACAGGCAGCTACAACAATAACAAACCGGGCCGGAGATGCCTGAGCCAGCTGTGCATGGGCATAAACACAGTCTGATTATAACAGAAGATAATACCATGACGGAGTCGTACATTAATGACTAGCTAAAGGAAAAACGCTCTGATCACAAGAGAATGGACACTTACGGCTTGAAACTAGATACTGACGAAATAACAAGTTTCAAATTAGGCACAAAACTGAAAACAAGGAAAAACTCCAAACATTCTCTGGTTTCACCTTCTCCAGTGTGAGGATTTGCTGCTTCTCTCAGTTTTATATCTAAATAGCTTTGAAGTTTGGACTGTTGGTCAGACAAAACAAGACATTAAATACAGAATGATGAGCAAGAAAATAACCAGCAGATTAATCGGTAAAGAAAATAATTGTCAGTTGCAGCCTTATATTCTTTTTGTCAACAAATCCAATAAAAATACCAAAATTGCCTATTCTCCTAATAATACCACATTGTATCCAAAGCTTCCAACCATCCCATCCATCGTCAACCGTTTATCCTGTGTACAGGGTCACGTGGGGCTGGAGCCAATCCCAGCTGACATTGGCGAAAGATGGGGTACACCCTGGACAGGTCGCCAGTCCATCGCAGGGCTGTATCCAAAACTTGATTAAGTTTTTTCCTCTGTGCCAAAGACTAGCTATTTTTGAAAATTACTGAGCCTTTTTTATGAAACTTTACATTCGTGACACTTTGTCTTAAAGACAATTTTCAGCAGGAGTGAATGAGTTTGGCGAGAGACAGGATGGGTAAGTCGGATGTGTGAATTTTAGTGTGTTAGCTTGTACACATGAACTGACAGGTAGATCTAGATCTGCATCTCTGTCTGATCTGTGAACCTCACATCCAGAGAGGTAAATGTCAACCAGTCAGTTGATGGATGGAGGGATGGATAGATGGATGGATAAAAGGTGAGTGTAAGAAAGTAGCAGAAAAAATACACTACGTGCCAACCATACACTGTATAAAAGGTGCCAACAGACACTTTGGAATCAGCAGAAATGTAAAGAAAACTTCCCTTACTGTCCAAAAATGGAACAAATACAATATTGTAAACACAGATTAATATGTTTTCTAACAACAGAGGATTTCTATCTACTGTGGGATCATGGGTAATGATTATGGGATTCAATGTAACAGTTCTAAGAGCTGCGCACACACCAACTGAATGAAAACACACTTACACAAAGAACATAACCACACACACACACACACACAATCGAGTAAAATATTCTGCATCAGTGAGACTGCTGAACACTGCAGGTTTACCATCACGTCTTGAAACAGTGAATGACGAAGCCATGGGGGTCTACACACAGGCACTTAGCATGTATATGCATGTTGTATGCCTAAACTGCGGCAGTGCAGATCCAGAACACGACTCTGTCTTGAATAAGAGAGCAGCCAATCATTTATTAGCTGAGTTATCTTATGACAGATTAATCTAATCTACAAAAAAAACACCAAGCATGTTTATTTTCTGCTTCTACTCTTGTAGCTATTCCTCCTCTTTTCAGCATGACTGCTCCAACTTTTGTCACATCTGATTTCTACAAACACTATAAGTTAAAGCCAACTGACTTTCAGATTTCTCATGCACTGTAGTCACATGACAGTTTCCCAAACTCCAGCAGCCCTGGCTGTTTGTCACTTCAGCAGTGCGTGCTGCCTGAAGAGCAGGGGCACACACTGAGTCTGAGGCTTCCCATGGGAATATTATTATTAGAGTGTGAATATTACAGTCATGATTTCCTTAGACACTTTCCTCTTGAATCCAAGTGTGCTCAGAGGACTATTAAAGACCTCAAATGTGCATGAACACAACACCGTCTGTGAACACAACTGCAAGAAGATAATAAACTCATATTTATTATGCTAAAATTCATATTCATACACCACAACGACCAGGTTACAGCTGTGTGTCTATATAAGCTGACACATTTAACTTGTAACAGAGCCCATTTCAATAGCGTATCTCTAAATACAGCAATACCAGGTATAATTCTCACACATCCAGGCCAAACAGGCCGGTTAAAGTCTCCAGTCTGAAAAGCTGATTCAAGCTCTCGATTGACAACCAGTTTAAGAGTAGCCTAAACATTGGCAGATTTGGCGCTAAAAAAAAAAAACATTGATCCTCATATCTGCACTGCACATGGATCAATCGCAAGCAGCACATCATGTGGGTGTGGACGAGCGGCATCACCAAATGTCATCACGAGCAATGAACGCCGCCGTAATGACTTAAATGCACTAACAAGCCTGGAGTCAGGTTAATTCACACCGATGCTGATAGCAGCAGTTGTGCCCTCTCGGAGGAAAGGGCGACAGCCTTGCATGCACACGATTTTCTCCTGTTTCCACAGCAGCGCTGGCTCATCGCTGGGCTGGTCTCCCGACGTTGCGTAAATTTGTTGCACATGAGCAGCGGCGTCAATAAAGCGATTATTGTAAACACACACACACACACACACACACACACACCGACACAAATGTGATCGGGAGAGGTGGTTAATATGAAAGAAATGTACATTTCACTCACCTCGCAATCTTCTCCCCATTTTTTTCCGCTCCAGCCTTTCACTGACGTCACGCAGCCCCTCTCTGCAGCAGAGAGCAGCAGGCCTGCAGAGGACGACCAGGAAGGAGAGAGAGAGAGAGAGAGAGAGAGAGAGAGAGAGAGAGAGAGAGAGAGAGAGAGAGAGAGAACGCTTGAACAGATGCAGAAACATGAATGCAAAAACTCAGTCCTTCCCATCTTCTGATTAAGGAGAAGATACCTGAGAGTGAGGCTGTGGGTGTGGAGATACGTGACAGACAGTAGATAGGATAGGATAGACAGGCAGAGAGCATATCCCATTCATCCAGCTCAGCATTACAAGCTGTTAAGACAATTTGGTCCTGCCAGTTGCTGCTTTGCTTTGTGAATCAATTGACATCAAGTAAATTGGAGGATTGTGAGACATCATCCATGTGCCATAGATTTTACTATTTAGCATCATGTCAGTCATTCAACCAATATGTTCCCCAGCCAGTATTGATACAAAAAGAGACATGAGGACTCATGCAATTCATGGACCCCCAGCTGGTTTTGTTCCTCAGCACCTCAGAAAAATACAAGGTAGTTCGAAGATAAATTTTGCTCTAAGAGTTGTTTGATCCACTTAAAATTTGTTTAGACGGATCAGACACATCACAACAAGACTGCCTATAGCTAAAACGTAGTGTAGCCCAATACTAGCACATGCAAAGAAGGGTTTTCAAGTCAGCAAACTAAATCAGTTGCTATCTATCTATAGTTTTCCAAACAGTAGTTACCATAAGCTCCTGGTCATACCAGAACAAGATGGATGTAGCAGCAAAATTCCTGACTGTAGTGAATTTAGCAAGCATATTTTATTTCTCTTGAAATAAACTTCAATTTGTAAGAATTTCTTTTTATAATGTTGTCTTTCAAAAGTTACATAGTCTCACTTTAACATGAGCTGTAAAAATATAATATTGTCCAATACAATAGACCTGTAATAGATTGGTTGGTCACTGACCTCTGTAAAACTGGGATGTCTGTCACTATTTTCCTACCATGTAATAGATCAAATAATAAATGGCTTAATCAAGAAAATAACGGACAGTCGACAATGAACATAATTGTTAGTTTTAGCCTTAGTTGTCAGAGAGGTTTTGCACAAGTACTCTGTATTGATATTTTATTGTATTTGCTAATTCTGGGGTTTGCATCCTGCAGCTCTAATTAAAGGCTGATTTATTTTGAGTAAATGTTTGCATTTGACTGATTAGACCAAAAACACTGATTTGGAATTGCATATTTCTCCAAAGGAAATGTATCTCTTAGTTATCGGAGAAGGCTTAGAAACAGGATTTAGTAATAGTAGATATACTCTGTTGTACAATCTAGAAGTACTAGTTGTAGTAGGGGAGACCGGGTATGGTTGTAACACTTTTTGTTTCAGTAACTATAACTCACTGAATTTATTAGCTAGAGTTCTCAAATTTTTATACAAAGTACCCACATTTGTTCACTACAAATGGCACCAATTCACTCCTCTACAAGAATATCACAGACCTCGTGAGTTGATGTCAAATGCATTGTGTTCTCTTGTTACAACCTACCCCAAAAGCGGGGTAGGTTGTAACATATGCTGGGGTAAGTTGCAACAATCACACAAAAGAATCAAAAATACATGCCACAATATATGATAAGCTTCCAAAACAGGTCTTGTCTGATGACTCACATGCATGAACAGTATGTAAATTTATCTATAGAACAAACTTACTTAAAAGTATACTTAATAAATCCTACTAAAATGTTCCTAATTAAAGAACATATCTGTACATCCTTAGGTCTAACTAAAAATAGGTGTGTGTGTGTGTTTGTGTGTGTGTGTAAATTCTTATTCAGAGTCACAGTCAGTGCTTGAAGTGGGCCAGTATTCATCGGAACGTATACCAGCACTTCTATATTTTACTCTTTGGCGTACCGGGACTTTTTATTGCGCACAGGCACTTCTCACAAGCTGCCCATACACTTTTCTACCCTCTCCACCGGCGGAGACCGTGTATGGAAAAGGCTGCGTGACGATACACATGCCAACATGTGTTCAACATGTGAATGGGGAGTACTGGTGACAGTGCTGACAAATTAATGCTGGTAACCCTGGTTGCCGGTTTGCTGGGCCCAGACTGCATAGGGCACTCTGTAAAATATTAAAATCAAAGAAAGTCCCTAGTTTTATGTATAGAGGATGGTTGTAACACTTTTTAAAGAAGTGTTACAACCCACCCCACCCCTGTCAGCCTTTAGCTAGCTGTATTACCATAGTGGCTTGAAATTAGAAAGGAAAAAATGCGTCACATGTTGCCTGAGAAACTATATTTCAATCTAATATAAGTCAAACAGATCTATCTGCAATAGTATAGATACTAAACAAAAAATAGTCTTGGTCAAAAAAATTTACTTTCTTATCTCAAAATCAGTTTTTTCTCTATATATTCTGAATGCACCTCTTTCCAGACTTGATAACCACCACACTTGATCTGGGAGGAAGTAGGTAAATACTGAAATGATCACCTAACTCATATCTTATCTCTATTTGGTGGAATTGGTGTTGTTACAACTCTCTCCATGTTACAACCATAACCGGTCTCCCCTAATGGAAATTGCAAAACACTTGTCAGATATGGTGTCAGCATTGTGCTGTTTTTTTCTTTGTGGGTCCTTGACACCACAATGTTTGAGAACAATGTGGATTGTACACAGTACTGTGGGGTCTTGAAACTAATCACGTGTTAAGTTACCCTATGGTGACGGAAAAAAGAAGAAAATAGAAACAAGACTACACAACTATAAATCTGCTCCGAAAAAAATTGCTTCATTCTCCAACTTATGCTTTGGTCCCATTCGTCACAGCATTTTCTGTACCAGTGATTATAAATAGCTGTGTATTTACAGCAACTAGTATTTGTCTTTATCATCTACTTTATAGCATTTATCACTGTAAATTGCATTCCTGTGCTACAACTGTATGATGGAAGGTTTATCCTTGATTTTGACCAAATGGTTCTCCTACAATTCAATTCAATTCGATTTTGTTTATATAACGCCAATACTTAACAAAAGGTATCTCACTGCACTTTTCATATAGAGCGGATCTATACCATACTCGTTGTAATATTCTTAACAATTCCCATCATGACCGAGTGCTTGTCAACACAGGCAAGGAAAAACTCAGTTTTAAGGAGGAAGAAACCTTTAACAGAACCGTGAGTCAGAATGGACGGCTGGTTAGGGTCCACACAGAAATACAAAAACAGGAAAAGCGGTAGTGGTACAGACAGAAAATGAATGATGGTACTAACAATGGTAATAATAATAATGATAATAATAATTGGATTAATAAGAATAAATGTAGCAGCGGGAGGCAAGCAGGAACATGGGGGCAGCAGGAAGCCTGCAACCACAGATCCAGACTCCGCAGCTCCAGAGTCAGAAACACCTGCAGAAAGCGATAGAAGGAGAGAGGAGAGGGACGAAAAAGCACAAAACTATAAGAAAGGGAAGAAATCTAGTTAGTAATGTGCATTAATGGGATATGATTGCATACAGATGGAGAGGAGGAGGAGAGAAGAGCTCAGTGCATCATGGGACGTACCCCGGAAGTCTAGGCCTATAGCAGCACACTTAAGGGATGGTTCAGGGCTCACTTGAGTCAGCCATAAATATGAGCTTTATCAAAGAGGAAAGTCTTATTCCTTACTCTTAAATGTGGAGATGGTGTCTGTCTCCAAAATCCTAACTGGGACCTGATTCCAGAGGCCTGGATGTCGCTGAAGTGATGCCACATTAAGGATTAAACATGTAAAACAACCAGCCTCCCACTATTCAAAACTTTAAAATAGGAACACAGTGAAAGCAATTATTTTTAAAGTTGTGAATTCCTAAATCTCATCAATCTGTGTTTCCTTTGTCAGATTGGGCTCCTGTTTTTAAACACATCATCAGACAAGGATAAACATTGGTCCACTCAGATAACATACGGTATTTGAATGAGCATGTAAGGTGCAGGAGTTTGAAGATTTGCAACACCTACACTTTTGGATTATGGCTAAAGGAAGTCATTACACCTCAACTTCTGCATGTTTATATTTTGTATTGATGTTTGTTAAAATCATTTGAGATGGAAGATGCTAAATGCCTCTAGATGGCAAAATGTTCAGCTGTAACACGATCCAGCTGGAGACAGCAAAGTGAATGTACAGTATAAGGTTTGATTTTATAATGAATTGATTTTATTTGAATTTCCAAAGAAAGTTTGTGCGTGTGTGTGTGTGTGTGTGTGTGTGTGTGTGTGTGTGTGTGTGTTTGAGAGAGAAGGAGAGAGAGAGAGAGATGGAGGAGTTGCAGGATCCCCACAAATCCCATTTAGGAGCTCAAGCACCACTTACTGGTCAAAGATTAGAAGTACACCACGTACAGACAGCCATTTGAACCCAATTTAGCAACTGAAATATATTAGTTGACACTTGCCATATGATATGATATGTATGACTCAGAGATGATTGAACTGGGTATTCCAGCTCTCTGTAATGTCTTTTGTGCATGTAATGAACTGAAATGATATAAAATACAGTATATGTCATTTACAGTTTTACTGTACAACACACAACTCCCCATTATATTATCATAAATTAGAATGACCTAAAAAAAAAAACTCTTTGCATCATTACCACTGCAACACCTCACATAATTACAGATTTTAACATAAATCATATCATCAATACAAATACACATGAAGTACAGGTTGCCACCTGTAACAACACACACTAACACTTTGATATTATGGTGTTCTACATCAGGATTACAAATGAACTGATAAAATCCATTTGTCAGTTTTTTGGATGTAGTCTAAAAATGTTATTCCACAGTCTAAAAGTGACTTAATAGCTTAATTTTGAAATTGCAATTAAAAAGTCTAACCCTTTTTGTCTGAGGGTTTCTGAGAACTAATGTAGTCCACTCAACTGTAGATTATTCTGAGCAAGTACACAGAACATTAAGGTGTCAAATGGGCCATAATTCATCACACTGCTGTGACTGTCAAATTATTCATGCCAAATGTCAACATTTTCCTCACTCATTCTCTCAGTAGAACTTAGTAGGAGATCTATGATACAGCTCTTTATGGCCAATGAGTTTTCATTTTAAAGCTTTTTTTATTGTGGTAAATACAATTCTATGTTCATGTAGTTAATAGCAAGCTGGTGTTCATCAGAGGGAATGTTTTTCGGTAAAATTACACAGGAAACACATCCACAGATCTGACACTGTTCTACTATATATATATATATATATATATATATATATATATATATATATATATATATATATATATATATATAGTATAT
>NC_060153.1:9838936-9881886 GCF_021292245.1 Micropterus dolomieu | reverse complement strand
TTTTGTTCTAATATATATATATATATATATATATATATATATATATATATATATATATAGTAGATGTATTTGTCAGTCTTTCAGGCAGGCTTTTTATAATCTTCAAGTGAATAGTTCAGGTAAGGAGGGACTGAGCAGCTGCTGGTCAACACAGCTGACGTGTTTGCATAAGTTTTGAATACCTCAATAACCTTTGTTTAGCAAACATGCAAGGCGAATACAGCACATACTAACAATAATTTAAATATAATTTAATTAACAATGATTAAGCGGACATGGTTTATTAAATATTTATGTGCTTTGTCTTTATAGTACACCAGCTGTCACCAAATCAATACCTGACAACAGCAGGCACAAGACAATAAGACAATCACAGATGCATCTTTCTAATTTATACAGCTTTACTGTCTGCAATATCCTTGAGATTGTCATGCTGACACCTTCAGGCTGTTTCTAAAAAATATATAACCCCTTTCATAATTAAAAAAAAGTAAAAACCCAAACCTGTTACATCAATCTCTACCCCTCTACGCCCTCTACATGCTGCACTCATCCAGTCATGACAGGGAAAGACTGACACACAAAAGCTTAAAAACTCTCTCCCTCAGGAGATTTTGATAGGATGAATATGATGCTGGGCCGTTTTCTCATTCTCACGTCAAAAACCGTGGCAAATTTAGACCGAACACCTTTATCCATCCCTTCTTATTCATATTTATGAGGAGAGACTGACAAACTCATTGTGTGGTAATTACAGTGTGGTGAACCTTCATTGTCTTTAGACTGGTAGAGACTGAGACATGCTGTGCTTTGGCTTGCTGCACTAATGCAAACCTCTTCCATGTAGATATTATTAGTCACTGTTTGCTTAGCAACCACAACACATGTCTGACATTTTTGTACAATGAAAATGTTTTGCCCAGAGTTTATTTTATTTTGGCTGCAAGGATTTTAAAAAATGGCAAAAAGGAGAAGAACATTGAAACAACAAAGTCTGTTTTTATTGGCCTTTATAATCATAATGTATGACGTTCAACATTACGTACGTTAGAATTATTTAACAGTTATATTCTTAAGTGATGTCAACGTCATATGTGAAATCAATGGAAGAAACAGATATCTATAAACAACTCTGGTGATCACATGTTTAATTCATCAAAAGGAATTAACTATAATTTTGTTTATTGGGACAATAGTTCCCCCCGAAGATAGTTATTATTATATTCTCAAAGTAAATGAGCCCATCTATCTAAACTTGAGATCAGTTTAATTCAATAGGTCATGTTAGACTAAATAGCCACTCTTAAACACATCAATGATCCTTGGCTGTAGGATGTAGCAGCAACAATATGTCAAGGAAAAAGAGAGAGAAAGCAGTTAACGTTTTGAACAGCAGAGGGCACCAGTAATATGCAAGGACTGACTGATGCACATTATGACAGTTACAGAGAGAAATATTATAGTTCTTTTTAGTCATTAGAACAAGATCAAATGAAATATTAGAAATGTATATAACTGTTTGTGCAGACATTGTCTTTATGGATGATTGTTACCTTAGTGTCAGCCTGTTGTCTGTATTTTTCTCATTTCCAAAACCACACATGGATAATGCTCAAAAACGATTAGCTGTACAGTGCAATATGTATATAGGTGTTGACTGCCATCAAATCTTTTGTAAACATTGTAGAGTAATTTCGCAAAGCCATATGCTCACTGATAAGGGACCACACACAGTGCAAAATGATCCAGTGCAAAATCCTCAGAAGGATGAGGAATTCTTGCTAGTAAGTCAAATGGGCTTTGGCCGTCTGTTAACACAACAGAACAACATACAAGCCTGTGGGAGCTCAGCCAACATCAATATAAGTGTCAATTTTACTCATTAACGGGACAAAATGAGATGAAACTCAGGGCTAACCGCTTGAAAATCATTATCACATTCACTGCACAACAATACAACTCAGCTGTAAGTGTACAGTTATTATCAAGCAGTCCAGCTATGAAAATCAGTGTGTGCACAGACACTCTGGGGCGAGAGGCCAAATAACGGGTAAATATAAAACATTTGGAAATCACTTGAAAATGTATTCAAGTAATTTTGGCAAAAAGCGCTACTATTATTTACAGTTGGCGCTTAACACAATTATCAGTATTCTGGAGAAATGTTATATTGACAAAGCAAGAATTATTATCTAATTTCTCCACTTATACAAATGTATGTTTGAATTTTCTTTTCAATGGTGTGGTTTGGTCCAAGAGCTGTTAAATGTTTTCTAAGTGTTGCAGACACTGCCAGCTTTCATTTTCACTAAAATCTGAAAACTGGAAATAGATGTATTGTTGGCAGACTGTTCAAATCTATTTGTCAGATAAAAATGCAATACACAACCAAACACGAGAAAATCAAAAAAGTTTACAATGTGTAGTTCTGTGATTTGTTCATTAAATAGCCAGAAAATGCATACTGATACACCTACAAAACTACCCTTTTTAATAGACATATAAAAATGCATGCAATGAATGCGGTACTCAACATTTTAGACATCTTACATTCAACCTACTAATATCATTTCTGCAGGATATCCAACAATTGTTGCATAGTTTTTTATGGAAACCTTTATTTATTTATTATAAATAAAGATGAAAAATTAAAACTCGGGCCATAAAGAAAGGTGTAAAAGAACCAAAACCAGACAAAGTGTTTATCACCTTTCCAGGACTTTAACATTAGCAGAGAATAAAAGAATCAAGCTGTTTAAAATCCATTTCACATTACAGTGTTTTGTCAGAAAAACAGGATAAATTAAAAATGATTTTTCACTTGTGTGAACTGCCACAATATTGTCATTTTAATTAGTGCAATGTACAACTCTGTACAGGAAGGAGTAGGCTATATCGATATTAATCCTGAAAACTGAGATATAATAATGGGCAGAGGCTTTTATGTTGCAGACAGCTCAGTTTATGTATAGTTATTGTTGAAAGGATTTCTCAATGGAAACTGATCTTGCTGACTGCAAACACATTAATGTCCCAATATAGTAATACATGGGTCTTATAGCAAAACCCCATGTATCACAATGACAATGATTATCCAGATCTCTGCATTCTTAGCTTGAGCCATGGATGTTGCCATAGTAACACGAGTATGTCTTATCAAGTACGGCCCTTGTGATTTTTCACAGCAACTTATTTAGGCTGTTCACTGTAGGTATGACAACAGGCTATTGAGATGTTGCATTCATTTCCATGTTAATGGAGTTAACAGCCATTGTATGTTAGCTTAACCTTTGATCTTGCCTTGTCAAATTGTTGTCAGCTAATATTAAATTAGGCTAGTATTAGAGGCTTTTTATGTAAATGGTGCAAAATGCTTCAAAACTATAAATAGGCATTATTCAGCTGAGAACTAATATGATGATCTCTGCAATATCAAAACATGTTTGGTGCACTTTAATTATCAGATTGTGAAAAGCCATTTATGACACAGGTATGTAGGATACAGTAATGTTAATTTTATTCATCCTAATCACAGTATATTTTGGATTTAATTCTATGATGGCGCAGCATGCATAAAGTACATTTCTACTGCTTTGACACTGAAGAAGCTGAAACATTAGAGGTCATGATTCCACATAATTTTCACCAAATCCTGTGTAAATATGAGTGAAACCAGTCTGGAGAAACACTTTAATCTCTGCAGCATTTTGCTTGCATAGCATAACCACAAAGTGCAGATTTTATTTGAACTTGGTAGTCACTTTGTAGCTCCAACTCGTCACACACTTGCGCTTCCTCCCTCGATGAAAATAATGAGGCTGTTTGATGTGAGATCACTATGGTCCGTAATGAGAGGAGTAGACTGTTCAGGACACATGAAAGCTCTTCAGTCCATTTGGACCATGAGCGGCCATTACAGTGCGGGACCGAGACACCATGGAGGTCTGCTGACTTTATGAAGGGGTACAGGATTTAATGATGGATGCAACAGCTAAATCGGTCACCCTTTTAACTTCTCGTGGAAGGAGGGAGAAAATATTTCGGAGGTGTTAAACACAGGGAGACCTTCAACATTCAAGGGCATAGTGAATGGGCCATATGAATAGAAACATGGTCACATTAAAAATGACTGTGTACCACACAGGTGCTGTAGGAGATCACAAATGAAGAGAATCTGCTACATAAATTAAAGTCCTTGATTGTAACAGCTCTACGACTGTTTAAGTGATTGTTCAACTTCAATCATACTTCTGTATTCGTTCATAATGATAATTTCTTTGAGGGTTGTTCTTTGTCAGAAAAAAATACTGTTTTCGCAACCCGCAAAGTGATGAGTCCATAAATTATCTTTTTCTCGTCCAGAGGCAGGAAGCAGCACATCTAGGCTACCTCTCATCATATCAATCTATCTTCCTCCTTCACAAGACGCCACTGTCAGTGGTGCCAGAAGAGACACAAACACTGAGAGTGGATGAGTAGGAGGAAGGAGAAGCTGATGGTGATGGAAGGATCAGCATCTCTTCACTTATCTGCAGGACGATAGAGGAAGAGCCCCCAGCTCAGGTGGGGTTAATATTTCTCCAGCCCAAAGTTCTGGGGAGCATTGTGATTTGTCACCTCAGTGGTAAGCCAAGTGCCAAGAATCTAGTTAATGGTTAGACAAAGCATCCTGCCACTGGACACCATTTTGGGTCCATAACAAAGGAAAGCCTGCCTCAGCCACAGAGCACTGTGGATGACCGGGGGCCCTGTCACTATCTGTCTCCCCAAAGATGGCAGTTCCTGATTAGTTAATAGTTAACGGACATGTGGATGCATCAATCCTGAGGAGTGACAAGGAGTATAAATGCACAAATACACAGACGGTGGGAGCCCAATGCTGATGCTGTAAACATATCTTGTTAACAGGAAGCGGACCCTATGCCGCCACAGCATTGAGTGACAGGATCACAGATGACTAACAACAACAGAGCAGACTCTTTTCCCTCTTCTGTTTCCTCACTAAGCATTTGTGCTGCAAATTTTTCAAAGCTGAATGTAACATTATTCTCTTTATTTATTCTGTGCAGGAAACTTGATTTAGAAAAATGGAAATTAAATGATTTGTACCTTTGACAGAAAGTATCAATTTATGCCGTAAGGCCTGGATTGGAGGATTTTGACTTTATTTATAAATAACTTTATATGTTGTATTTTATACATTTTTGCAGTGTTTTATATGCTCATCTACTGTGCTACAGCATAAATCACACATTTAAGGCGCTCAATTTCTTCATTTTCAGCCATAACGTTCTTTCCAAGGCTACAAAAGCAATTAAAATAACTACAACCTAAATCACATTGTTAATTCACATGCTGATTGCTTACAACACAAGACAAGAGACTTTGGGCCTGCAGTGAGAGAAAGCATTTTGATTTTTAAATGTGTACTGCTGATGTGACTCATACATATGAAAGGCCCCATTTAAAGCGCCAAGAATCACAGGAGGGGGACAAAACATGTCTCTTTAGGTTTCCAACACTCTACAGGTTTGAGATCAGAGACAGCTTCTGTCTGATATATGGCTGGGGCTTTTAGACTTGGGCTTTTAGGCTTGGGAAACATACTGTACTGTATACACCCCTGTGTGACCCCAGCATGGCTCCTATACACTCAGACAGGGGGAGACGTCACTCTCTGTGCTCTCCCCCCCCCCGTGAAAGTGACGTCCATCACCAGCTAAAAGCCACTGGGAGGGCAGATCTGGCCATTATGCACTACTGAGAGGGAACAGTGAAGAATAAGGAGGGGACTGTGTGATGCTACAGCTTGGCTATGCTGCTAACCAGAGGGGGATGAAAGCAGAGAGTACAAGCAGGCAGTGGCGGAAGAACTATTAAAGTCCTGTAGTACAAAAGTAACATCAGCAAAATACACTTCAAGTATCAAAAGGAAAAGGCCCCTGTCAGACTATTGTAATTATATATTAAATGATTATTATTTCAGATGCATAAACACATATGTTTTAATGCTGTAGCAGTAAATGGAAATACTCAACGAATTACATGTATCTCAAAATACTATTGTACTTGAGTAAATGTATGCAGTTATGTCCTACAGCTGCAGGAAGGGCTACCTGAAAAAATATAACTTAATAGTACTTTTAAGTTGTGCTCAGTAGTGTTAAAGATATCCTTACTGATCTACAAGGAAACCAGTAGTGGAAAGTGCATTTACTCAAGTTTTGTACTTTTACGTGCAACGAGTACTTTACTTGAGTATTTCTACTTTATTTGCTTTATAGTTATGTATATTACCACTTCATTTCAGAGGGAAATATTGTGCTTTTTACTCCACTACATTTATCTGACAGCTATAGTTACTAGCCACAGTGCAGACTCTTTATTATCCAATTGGGAAAACATTGCCAGAGCTATTAAGCTGCAGAATAAATAATAAATACAAAGACTGGAGGCTGATCAACACAAAATAATAGAATACAATACAACAGAATAAAATAGAATAAAGCAGAACTGTACAAAATGTGATTGATTAAAACAGAATAGAAGATAACAGAATCTAATAGAATGGAACAGAATACAGCAGAACAGAGTAGATTAAACCAGAATGAAAAATAACACAATAGCACAAAGACAAACAGAATTTAATAGAAGAGCTCTCCTAATGTTAAAATAAACAAAAAAATACACTTAAACACAAAGTAAGTGATCTTAAACCTTTATAAAGAACCACAGTCTGATTCCATCTATATGATTTAGGTCATTCAAATAAAAATTATAAATAATGAGGCTCTGTGGTCTCTGTTATTCTTTACTAATGGCTACAATCCCCAGCTATCAGAATTCAGCTGGCATTAAAACAACTGTTGCGGCAGAGAAAGCAAAGCTGCTAATGCTGAAGTAGCTACATTTTGCATACATTTCATGGAGATCCGAAGAGCGATGCTTGATTTGGATGGTTAATTTAGATGCAGAATACATACTGTAGTTGGCGTTGAGGCTGGTGTGCACATGCAAATCATCGCCCTGCTTGACGGGAGGGTGCACTGTATGAGCTGAGCATGTTCAGCCCACTCATTTTTATACTACTAGTCTTTATGTCCCAGCCCAGCCTCCTCTCCCAGTCTCTGATTCCATCTTGGCAATGACAGACATCCATATACAAACACACACACACACACACACACACACACACACACACACACACACACACACACACACACGTACTAATACACTTCACATACACTCTCAATTGGCCTCCCTCACTCACTTCTTTCTCTCACTGAAACACACATGCGCACAGATTCCCTCAGACTTCGACACGTTCTCTTTGCTTCTCTATGGGTGAGCCATCATTATCTAGAGAGAGTGCCAGTGTTTGGCCACAGTATGCCTCCTTCCCAGCGTTGAACTGAACAGCCGAGACATGGGCTGCTGGTAGTGACACAGCTGTCACAGACATGCCTCATTACTGCTGTTGCAAATGTCAAAGCACTAAAGTAATCACTCACAGCTCTACTGGACACATGGTCATACCGTAATTTATTTTATGGGAAAAGGGGTTAACAGTTGTGTGTGTGTATGGTGATGTTATATGGAAGAGTGGATTTTACACATTTCTTTTATTTGAAATACTTTGCGAGATGGCTGCATGCTAATGTGACAGCAGGTTTCTAGATATTTGCAGCAAGTAATAGCATGATGGGCATTTTTTTTTTTGCACAAGCACAAACTTCCTTCAGAGTCATTACTGTCAATCTAGGATGCTTCCAGCTATGTTCCTCTCATGGAGTTTATCATATATTTGCACCCGAGGCGTATTTCCCCTACAAACGTCAAAGTATTTGTGCTGGGTATTTCATTGTAAAAAGGTTATTCAGCTTTGTTCCACCAACAAAGTGATGAGAGCATAGGTGTTTTATTTATATATATCATGAGTGATTTGACTGATCATTCACTGTTAGAGGAAGCTGGAGTACTCTGCCACCGGCTGATCGGGTTAATGGTTTACATTTCATCCTGTTGTCACTACAAGCTGCTGTCACAGCCGTCCAAACTACCATGGACCACAGTCAGTGTGGTATTGTTATGGATTGTTATATAAGTTGTAATATCAGAGACTTAAAATAACTAACACTACAAGGGTTAGTTATTTTAAGTCTCTGATATTTGAAAAGTATAAAGAAAAATGGTCAGAAGAAATGTTAAGCAAGCCAAAACTGAGAGCATATTGTGTTACTAAGCACACTTACCATCCAGAGCAATGTGTCAGCTCTTTTTGTGCTTGGGTAAGATCAGTGATGTATGTACTGTAAGTATATATGTGATATAATGTGTTGTGGTTTTTCTTGTTCCCTCTCGGAATGTAATATAAGTAGTGTCTTGTAAGTCCATGTGGGCTGGGAACCTTTAGGTGTATACCACTTGAATAATAAATATTCATTCATTCATATTCATTCATTTGTTATGGAAGGAGGGGGAGAGAAGCTAATCAGGTCTGTTTTCAGAACATGAGCAGGTTGTCTTGATGGAAGACGTATGATGGTATTTCCTTTTTTCCTTGAAATTCTAGAGGCTCAATTTGTCTTTAATACATTTATATTAAACCTGAAAATAATTGATTCTTTTTTGGTGAACTTGGCGGTGGCTGAAACAAGCTGTGAACACAACACAAACATATTATCACCTTATAAACAGCTGTTTATTTACACATCCAGCAGATAAGGTGCAAAATTAGCATTCATTTGTAGTTGTGTTTCTGGCCACCTGATGAATGCAAATCCAAAATTCACCGTCCTTTCAGTTCTGTTTTCAGTCTTCACCAGCTTCTGCTCTTTAGCTGCTAAATGCTCCACTGTCTTCACCAGCTAGTTGATAACTTTGTCTGTCCACTGCTGGCGGACAGTCTACAGTGAGCTGTGAAAACAGCTGTCTGTTGCAGCTGAATACTACACTATGAGAGCAGTAAACAGAAACAGTGAACCAAAGCATTAAAGTTGTGGTTCGTAAAAACCTAAACAATGAGCTGAAAGATGCTAAAATACTCCACAGAGCTGAGCGGAACTACAGAATGAGGTAATAATATTTGTTGGGTTTGTCACTACATGAGTCTCCTTTCACATGAAACAATCTTATTCCTTAACCTTGTTCTTGTTCTTTATTGTCTGCCCGTTCACTTCCCGTGTTGTCGGAAAGCTTTCAGAGACAAAGAGCGTCCCCGTAACCAGGAGACATTGCAGATAGTCATTTATTGTTAATATAAAAATACTGATTATAGCGGTTTTAAATTATTTATGTTCATGTTATGCTGTTAAGATAAATGGTACCCGTTCCTATACTTACCTCAAGAAACAAGTATCCAACACACCGGGATTTCAGACCAACAGGTTAAAAAGAAATGAGTAGGGTTACAAAGCTGTTTCTATGGACTGAAAAGAATATTTCCATTGACCAGATTCCAGATTCCTGTGTTGTAAGGACTCAACCCTGAAATGTTCCAAGGGCAGCTGTGAATGTTCCTTGGTGTGTGAATGCATGTTCACCGCTTTGCATTACCATAAAGTGCAACATATACTGCAAGTCCTTTGAGGTAGTTACCATAGAGATGTTATGCCCAGGATAAATGTGGTAGACTGGAGTCCTTGATCCTGGAGCTAACTTCTAGTTTATGAAGGAGCAAGGGAAAAGTTCTTTACTCAGTTTTGTGCTTCGCCTGATCAGTAATACAAATGAAGAATTTGGGAGCCAGAACAATGGAAAGAATTAGGCACTTAAAAATGTTTGCATAACGAGCTCCTTCTCACCGTAATGGTTCTCTTCTTTTTAATCACCTGCACTCTCCAGACCACCTACACCCTTCTTCATGATCAGATACAGGACCGACAGGCTGATGTATGATCCAAGGAATTAATCTGCTAAGCCTGATTGCCATTACCGCCATGCGATTATGCACCTTGATTACTGAGCCCACCCCAAGGACCATGACGTGCCCTGTTGCACATTTTAAAGGTGCGCATAAAATTATGTGGTGATTACCCCACAATAGATCAATCCACAAGCGAATGAGACTGTGTGGCCATATAGACCGTCTCAAGTAGGACTGTGATTATTAATAGGTACTTGAGGTGACCTGATACCTGAAGCTTGAGCAACTGAAACTGCCTCAGATCCTTCATATAAGCAAATAAATTCATTTTCATACATTCTGAAAGTCATTATTGGATTATTGTTGTAGAGGTAGAATTGTTTGGAGTTCAAGCATGGATAAAAGGGATGTTGGGCTCTTCAGAGACGACTGGGGCTGCACTTGTCCCTCTTAAGACAAACTTCAGGCGTCTAATGGCAGAACACATGTGGATGGGCTTGACACTGAGGAGGGTGGCACGGTTCACTTATCAGTCTATATACTGGTAACACACACCTATTGGAGATCAGTATTTGCTTGTGTATGATGCAAAAGAAATTGAAAAATAGATTTTTGTGTGCCAATCAGAAGAAAGAGAAAGCTTGTGCTTACAAGTAATGAACATGTAAGTACATATCATTCTGCAGTGACACTTATCCTCAGAATTTGGGCCCATCTAATCCTTCACTGTCAATTTTAAGGATTTTTTCATTTAATCCTGAGCCAAAGTACTCATTTGGTAGAGCAGATAAATAGTCCCACTGACTTATCCAGAAGCAATCCTACATCAAGCGATTAATTGGATGAGACAATGAAGAAGTGAAATCACATCTGGTGACATATGGACTATGTTAGTCACACCGAGACATTACCTTGGATAACCCCCCACCCCTCCTTGTGCAGCAGTCCTAATGTTAACATATTTGCATTAGTAATATCCTGGCAAGGATTTAATGGACTACCATTCACAGCAGAGGTCCATGTTCTGAGAAGCATGGTTCTCAGTGGCGGTCATGTGCCCTCCCCGCACAATTACTTAATGGCTTCAGCAATTACGCACATCTACAGGAGTAAAAAAAACCATAAATGTCAGTCAGTTGAAAAGAACTGATTTATGTCTTTTGTCTGTATCAAAGCACAAGCTAGGAAGGTTTTTGACATTGTAAACGTATTTGATAAAGACAACACAGCTGAAACCGTACGCACATGCTGTAGATATATCAAGGGCCATTTACAGTATGCAAATGTGAATTTGAGCTTCCAAATGCACAAATGCAGAAATTCCATCACTGGCCAGAGTTCAATAACTCTTCAGTCTTCAAGTGTCTGGATAATGGTCACTGTGACTGCACATCACTGCAATTCAAAACCTCAACTATCCATCGCTGGACAATGTTTGCCACTAAAACAACATGGATGAGGGAGTGTGTGTTGATGCTAGTTGGGCCCTGTGCTATTGTAAGTAGTCATGAGTGATGGACAGGAGAGGATGGGTACATACTATTCACAGTGCTCCATGTGGCAGCTTGCATTTTCACACTGGTACAGTATGTTTGTCAGCTACAGACAACGCAGGCACTTACGCACTGTCGTGGGCAAGCAAAGTAGTGTTCTGCCAGCCGACTGCGTCACGGGCACATGCATGTCCTACGTACCGCGGAGTCCCTGATAATACATGCCTGCATGGCTTGCAATGACAGATTGTAAGATCTTGGCATCCTAGAAAGATGCACAGGACATCTTGAAATCCTATTTTAAGTATGGACACAGCAGTCTTCTCCCCAAAATCTCTACCATGCACACTTTGCACCTTAAACAAGTCGCATTTGCTTACCTTAGACATTACTTGTACTATGCTCAAAGTGTTGGGAATTGTACCACTCCACATGGAAATGCAGTGCCATTCTGTTCTTGATACTGCTTTGAAAAAAATGCCCTCCCTATTACAAAAAAAGCAGTAGCTTGCACCATTGTTTTTCTTTATCTCTATTTTTATAGCCACAGAGACCATTTACTGCATTTACAGGAATGCACAGGCAGTTTTGACAAGAGGAGACTTCAGTACCACCATTCTTTTAGAGGAAAAATACATGATAATAGACCATAATCGACTTCAGCAATAGGGTGGAAATTAATATTCTTTTATTGCAAAAATGGATGAGTGAATGAACAAAGGAATGAATGAACTGAGAGCATCAGATCATGTCATTGACATGGCAAGAAAATGTCCTGTGTAACAGGTTTCCCGTAGAGATTACCACAGTGTCCATGATGTTCCTCTCTACATTTACAATATGAGAAAATCAATCTCTGAAGTCCGGGGGATTCAGAATCACGGCGCTGAGTAACAGTGTATTCACTTTAGTGTATTTGTGTCAAAAGCTTTGTGAGTCACAGGGCAGAACTGTGATGTCTTATGCTAGGGCTACAACGTGGTGCTGTTATAATGTATATTTTAAGAAGACATACACTCATCTGAATGCTCTGATGGGTGGTCCCAACACTGTATGAAACAGTTTGGGCAGAGTAAGAAGGAGAAAATAGTCACTGTGATCAGTCTAAACCATGCACAAGAAACTTGCTGCTTCCAGAAAATGTTTATTTTGTTCATAAACTTTTCATAAAAATAACAACATCAATATTAATTTAAAGTATTGTAGAAACTGTATATGTACAAAATCTTTACTTGAACAGTTAATATAACTTAAGGCGAGTTAAATAACTTTTTTGCAGAACCCTGTTGGTGACAATTTCACCAAACTCTCAACATTGTGTGGTTGGTGATGGGTTTTTTTTTTGTTTTTTTGTTTTTTTGCTAAAGTGAACATTTCAGCATACAGTATCTCCAGCAAAAGATACCAGAAGTCAAAACCCTTTCATCACCAAGGTAAAGTCCACAGAAACTCGCAGCAATGTGTGCTACCTGATTACTCAAAAGCAATGTTTATATGATTTGCTAGTCATGTCTAGCTTGATTAAACATACTTCTGTACATACCATAAAATCATTTTTGTTGAAAAGCCGTACCACAACTAGTTAACATACTGGTCCCTTTTAAATGTAGATCAGCTGTTCAAATAAATAACTCTAATCATACCAACAATGGGATGAAGTGCGAAAATGTTTCTGATATCAAATTGTAACATTTAAAATATTGTGTTACTAAACAATAGCCCTCAAAAACCAAGACATTATTAATGATTTAGAATACATTTCACCTTGATAAATGACGTTCAAATGTGATTAATGTAAAATATACAGTTAGCTATAAAAATACAAAGAAGTACAGTAATACAAATATATTTATTTCCCATTTATGATATATCTTTCACAATTGTAATAATCCAAACAATTGTAACACAATACAAAGACCAATGACAAATAAACACTGACAACCAAATGATAAGAAGTTAAACAAACACTAAATTTGATCAAAGATGGACACATTTATGGTCAAAGCCATAAATGTGTTAGCCTACATTCATGTCAATAACCCTCACTATGGAGTGAAGGAGTACCTTGACAGTGGTTGATATTCCAGTTAAAGGAAAGAAACACTGACATAAACATGCATTTTAAGAAACATAGTCCAAACCATTGCTCTAAGAATGCTAAAAGCAGAAAATAAGAATCTTAAATGGAGATATTAATAATCTGTAAGTGCAATCCATCCAGGCTTGGAGGCGATGGAGGTTGGAGCTGTCCAGATGAAGAGGTGCTGAACAGCAGTCATGCAATGCCGCAGCAGAGAGGTTTGGCTCTACTGACAGTAACAGCAACAAGTCACTGTTGATCTGTTTACCGACTTTTACAACTTATGCATCTTTGCATAAAGTCAGCAGCATCAGCAGCAGGCAATAAGGCCGAAGCAGACCTCTTTATCCCTTTCTGCTCCTAAAAATTGTAATATTCGCAAAACCTCTTGCGTCAGGCATTGGCTTACAGTCAACCCAACTCAGACATCAACTTGTAGTCAGCTGGCTTATCTTCCAAGACGGAAAGATCCTAATATTGTATTTGTGGGCAAAGCCTTGCCTTCAAATTCCCTCGGGAAGAGTGAATGGCCATGCGCCGGTGGTCACCTGTGGCTTTATTTCCATTTTCTCCTTCTGTTTCAGGTGTACGCGTCCGTGCCGTTTCCTCTCGTCGCTCCGGGCGAACCGTTTGCCGCAGACATCGCAGGAAAACGGCTTCTCCCCGGTGTGAGTCCTGGTGTGGGTGGTAAGGTGATCGCTACGGCTGAAACTGCGCAAACAGATGCGGCACTGGAAAGGTTTGTGGCCCGTGTGGATGCGGATGTGCCGGTTGAGCTCATCCGAGCGAGAGAAACGCCGGTCGCAGCTCTCCATGGGGCAGGCGAAGGGTTTCTCTTTGGCTGGGCCGTGAGAGGCGGCGGGGCTCTTTCTGGCCCTTGGGGGCTTCGTCGCACGGGTGGTGTAACTTTGGGCAAAAGAATCTGGCAACAAGGAAGAGTACAGGATGGAGTCTATGGTGCTCGGTAAAGCTGGTGACGTGTATAAAGAATCACACTGATTGGATGACTGTGGAGGTTCGGGGAAGGGTTTCAGGTTAGAGGAGAGGCCCATCGGAGGTGGTGGGAGGTAATTATTGTACAGGGGGCTGGAGTAGCTCTGAGAACAAGTGTCAGAGAAACACGGTTCCTGTTTGATACCTCCCTCCACTTTAAACTCCATCTCTGGGTTGGGACAGATTGGGGGAAACGTGTCTAAAAGTTCCTTAACATCCATTTGCTGGTCAGGGGGGAAATCGCTTGACATGGGGAAGGTTTCTGTCTGGAAACTCGACTCCAAACAGTCAGATTTATTAAATGCCCCCCACTCATAGCAGCTGCTTTCAAACTCATTCTTGACCACAACAGGGAAGGAAGCGGCCTCTGACTTTGGTTCACCCTTCTTCTGGTTCGGGGCTCGGGAAGAGCCGAAGCTTAGCTGGGAAGTGGACGGGTCTTGGGCCTGGCTGCCAGCCTGATCATCAGCATACCTCGGGCACGTCTCGTCTGGAGAGTATACAGGGGGGGAAGGTCCGGAGCAGGTGTAGGATTGCCTTTTGACGCCGGGGTCTCCAAAATTGCCATTGCTGCTGTCCATCGGCGCAGGCGATGGATAAGTTCCTCGACTGCTGCCGCTCTGTTGCACTTCTGAAAGTGGCAGTGTAGATATGCCCACGATCTCAGTGATCATATTGAGAAGTGTTTCGGTGCTGCACGGCGCTCCCTGAGATGCCTCAACATAGAAACTGCCAGAGTAGGCGAGCGAGGAGGGGGTGTAGGTGTCTTTTGGGCACTCGCATGGGTTAAAAGCAAATTCCGAGTTGGAAGCTTCGGTTTTGAGGGTTGCAGGGGCTCCTTCTGTTAAATTAGAATAAGAGAAAACTTTGTCACCGCGAGTGTTTTGAGAATAAGTGCAAAATAAACGAAGAGGAAAAACAGCGTTACATAAACACATGCGTATTTTGGCACAGGAATGCCTTGATAAGATACCTCGATATACACGACTGCACGTTTGGAGTTATCTATTTCTCTGTGGTGCTCACATTTAACACATTTAAATTCTCATGCATGCACATTTTAATCGACTGTGCAAAGATGCGAACTCACCGTGGCCGAACTGGGCAGGTACCCCCCGCTCTGCATCGACGTACACCTCCTGGTTGTCCTTCCGCACGCTGTTTTCCATTCCCAGGGAAGAACTGCTGCAATTCTCAAACTGAGGGTAAAAAGAATCTTTCGCATTCAAATCCATATTGTTCAACATAATGATGCACTTAGAAGTCCGTCTCTCCCAGGGAAAAAGGTAAAAGGGGAAAACTGTAAAACAAATTATGCAGATGACTGTTTTCTTTCAACCCCCCTTTTGATGGTTTTCAACAAATGATCCAAAGACGTCTGTGTCAAAAGGTGTAAAAAGCAATTAAAGGTATTCCTTTTCGTCTCCGCTCCTCGGTAGGTATTTGCTTGCCGTGGATTTCACATCAGCGACTTCCCCTCTCTCTCCTTATATACACTTTGGCAGCTCCCTCGGCCCTCCTCCCCATTCATCAGCTCCAGTGAGAGGATTCCCCGCTGCGTGTAAACTTCATGCCCATATATGGACAGAGGATGTGACGGAGTCCCCACCCCCCTTCTCTTTCTAATCCTCCCTCCTCCCATACTGGAGAGATGGAGTCTGACGTTGCAACAAGTGGCGACCAGTGTTGGTGGTAAAATGTTGTAATGATGGCATTTCTTTCCACAGTAACGATTTATCAGTTCAATTAAAATACAATTAAAGCAAAGCCAGACTTAAAATACTGTTGTGGTATCACCCTCCAGCACACACTGGAGGTAATATTTCTCAAACAGCGACGGTACCTCCACCATCCGCCGATTAGTTTTGACCATCCTCTCAGGGTATAAGCGATAACACATGGTAGAAAAGAGGACACCCGCGCTGTTTAACTGACATTCACTGGTGGGATATTCCAGTTTTTCCATGTGACAGACATACTCTTAGGGAGTCTTAAGTACTACAGTGCTGAAGTAGGGAAATTAGAAATTAAATATGTTTTATGTTTAAGAGGGAAAATGCAATTGTACAGATAGGACTAGTGTAATTTTAACATATTTCAGGATATAGCTTACCATACATGCATGCAGGCCTACTGTATAATTTATACAGTATTTGAATATAAATAAACACTAGTTAGCTTTATTCTAATATAAGAATATAAAAATAGAAGAACCAGCAGTGAGTTTAACTCATTTCTACGCCAGACTGCATGGCCTAGATGTTTTCTAGCAGTTCAGATGAACAACTCCTCCCGGCAGTCAACTGCTTAGATTTACTTTCACAAATCCACAGCCTCTCGTGTGGTCCCTGGAAATTGCGGTCGCTTACACCATCAGGGCGAATAACTGCAAAGCCCAGTCTAAACGAACCCTTGGCCTTTAAAAGCATTGAAGGGAGTCAATAACACCCCTGAGGTGTTCAGTGGTTGAACCCAACTGTTCACATGACATTTCAACCCCCAAAGCATTTTTTCTGTTTATCTGTTGCTGGGTGCCCTCCGTGGTCACACTTCCTATTACAAAAAGTCGATACTCTTTCATAGTCGTTGCAGTCTGCAGCAGACCTCTGGCACCGGTTGGAGGTTCAGGACCATGGATAGCGACGGTGCGGCATTCAGCCATGTGATCACACATGGACCAGCAGCACACACTTTACTTTTCACTGTACACTCAATGGATCCTGTGGTTCTTTATTCGTGGGAATGGCAAATTGTTTTTGCATATCACCCCAAAGGACTATGGGGAATTCTAAGTCACTACTATCACAATGATTTTGCATTTATTATATGGTGCAATTCTTTCTACAGTAAAAGTCATCAACAGAATCGGAATAGGCTACAATGAGCAGAGGTTTAAGCAGTATATTATTATACTATAACTAGCAATATGCAAAGGCAATCAACACATTTATCGGATGATATGAGTCCAATATGTTTTATTCCCTTGTAATAAAGATTCAAGCCACAGACATCGCCCCTAAAATCTACATTTTAGTGGTGATGTACACTTTTTTTGCCACTTGTTGCTTCTATTCCACTACATTTCAGAGGGCAATATTGTACATTTTACTACATTTATTTGACAGCTTCAGTAAATATTTAATTTTGCACTCAGATTTGATCAGCTTGTATAATATGCAGGATCGTTATAGTTTTAAACCTATATAAAGCTGTTAAATTAGCTCCAACTTGACCAACTACAACATTAAAGTGCTGCTTAGATGAATAACACTGACAGGAGTAGTTTTACTTTACTATTTTTTGGTACCCTCACAAAGAGTCACAAGATTGTTGGGGTAAAACAGTTTTGAAATACTGTTAATGAGAAAGATGTCTAAGAAAAGAATATTTTAAAAAATATATACACGATTTTCTTTTGGTAAAATGTTGCTTTTGAAAATGTCTTACCACAACAATCTTGTGACCCTTTGTGAGGCCTTTATTGACAACAACCTGTGACAAGGGGTCACAAGTTCACATGGCTGGACACAAGCAAGAATGTTTGAAACCACTGCTGTATAAGATAAGTGGACCAAGGTTATATCAGAAAATCATACCTTCACACCATTAAATACTGCATTTTACCAATAACCACAGGATTTTTCTTTTACTGCAATGAATGGGCTCCTGTGAGCTCAGGGCTCAGGTTATTCCAATTGTATCCAAGTGTGCTCTGTTATGGACAAATTTAACTGAAGATAAGAAAGCTTGTGGGCAACATGGAATAAAATATATTGTGTCTAGTGCAGCTCAAATGCAACAAGACTATTAGACATAATACACAGCCTGCTTATACTAGACTGCTCGGATTTATGTTATCTCCTTCAATACTGAACGGTGGAAAATGTATCAAAGGATCTCAGAGACGCTGCCCTGTCATCTTTTTAAGGTAGTGTATGATAATAGCGTATAAGCTCTTTCGTTGCAGCAGTGACATTCTCCTGAACAAATCGTTTTCACCTTAGATGTGCACTCTAATTCTAGGCACAGAGATGTTTAGCTTTGAGGAACTGCCTCCAAGTAATCCAGAGTCTATTAAAACCAATCTGATCACACAGAGTTCAGATCACGGGATGCTGTTATGATAACTGCAGTGTGGCTAACCTCTCTCCTCCATAAAATGCCACAGCACGGGGACTAAGTAATGGATTTATGTAATGTTAGCACTTACTGACATTATAGCGCAGGGGTAACTGCATACCTGTGAAAGTTAAATGAAAGCCTTTGCTTTATTCCCTTGCATCTTAGCACTGTGAGACAAAATGCGCCTGTTTCTTAGGGAACAGTGTGGTAGGTTGAGAAAGAAAATAGAGCAACACAATGCTTCCATGTTTTAACAAGAATATTGACTTCAGAAGAGTTCAAAGTACTGGCTATGGAAAGAAGATGAAACATTGCTTTAATGAAAAGATATCCTGGCACTTCTACTGAATGGATCATTTCAGTAAAGCACAAGTGGAACATGCTTAAATATAGTCTTGACCTAAAATAGGTTCTGTGTTTGTTTTTTAAAATTCAGCAAAAGAATAAAATTGTCTGTCTACGTAAGGTAACAAATTAAATCCATATTTCTAGCTACATATTATATTACTTAGGTATTTTATTAACAGAGTGCTACCGGAATCCTAATAGGAACTTCCAAATAAATTGCCCATGTGCATATGGCACTACTACGAATTTAATGCATATACATATTAATGCATATTTAAAAAGATCAAGAGTCTACAGCCATTCTAGTGGAACTGTGAAGCTAAATGTTAGCATCAGCATCCTGACATGCTCACACTGACCTGCTAATGTTAAGCAGGTATAATGTTTATACCTTATTTATACCACGGAGTTTAGCATATTAGCATGCAAACATTTGGTAAGTACAGTTGATGGGAATGTCATTAGTACTGGACAAAGTGAAATGTTGACCTGACAGTTGTCAAGATATAAGGCCAAACCAATATCCCAGTCCAGACTGTGGTGGAACAACCGACTGACACACCGACATTGCCATCCCTAGAGTCACGCTGCTAGCATGGCTAAAAATGCTCCTGTTCAGCAAAAATACAGCTCATCTTACATAAAACAACAGTATTTTGCACAGTACAATAGTTTTGTCTCTACATGCTCAAACAGAACAATGTTCAGTCTCTGTTGATTAAATTGTTGATGACATTACTCCAGCTTCATCGATTGTGTGTGTAATGGCAAATATTGCTTTCAGAAGTGAAATGAAAGTGTTGTGCCCCAGGGAAAGGTAAATACTTCTCTTCATCCTGTACATGTAACCCCCTGGCTATTTTCAGGTTCTCTCCTGGACAGGGCGTGGGAGTTGTGCTTGCAGGTGGGTGCCTGATAGAGTTGAAGAGGCAGTGAGGAGTGACTGCCCTCTGAGATCACTGCCTGCAAGATGAAGGATGGGGTGGACAGTAATGTCTGTTCTATAGTTTCTTATTTTAACTTTTAATATTATTCTTCTGACAACCCTAAACTCATCTAATCCAGTAATATGGCCAAACACAGTTGTCTCTCTCTGTATTGAGCATTTATGAAACATATTCACAGACAACATATAAAACATTAGCTTTTACAACACATTGTTTTAGACAAAATCTACAAGCTGTGGCATGTTGTTGATTTTGCTAAACTGTGCAGCAGTCAAGCTATTGATAAAAACTAAAGGCCCATCAATGGATCATATTACATCTAATTTGGGTTCTGTCCATGATAGTTTTAGAATTGAGATTTTCAACTGGACAGAGACCAGCATCACTGTTATCATTGATTATTCTTATCATCATATATATACATATATATATATATATATATATATATATATATATATATATATATATATAAGGACTGAGAAATATATATATATATATTTCTCAGTCCTTCATCGACAATAACCATTTTAAACCCAGACTAACTGAAGACCAAAAAAGTTTAAGTGAATTTAATTACTACTTGACAGCATTAAAGACAACCATTCTGACTTACAAGTTTTACTTCAAAATGGAATATATCTCACTTGATGTACAGTAGCTCCTCAAAGTCTCAATGCCTTGGCATTCTGTCAACCAACTATGCAACCCACACTGTTTGAGAGTAAATAATAGAAGAACCTGATCCATACCAGGAAATCCACTGAGATGCAGAGGCTGCCATTGCTGTTTGATATAAAAAAGCACTTAAAACCTAGCATGATCTGGAGAGGTTATACAGGAAAAACTGTACTGGATCGACAAGACAAATGCAAAAAGCCAGAGAAAAAAAGGTAGGCAACAGCTTTGCCTGCATCCATATAGTAATGAAATGCATACAGTACACACATTTACATTCAGCCTCAAGTGCTGTGTTGTACTTTTGACTAATGCCTTTTTAAGTTTGTGGATGTAAGGCAGATTTCATGGAGCAATCCTACAAAAGCCAGGGTTGCACAACAGCTGGAGAAATTCATCTACCTCCCCCAAATCACATTCTGACATGTCTCACAGACAAATCTCCCCCCAAGGCGTTAGATGAGGGAACATCTTCAATCTAAACCTGGATACAATAGGGCCTGTAAGACACCGCAAAAATGGATTGGGAGTGCTAAAACCACAGAAACCTCTGCCGGAAACACGACTTTCTATAAATACAAGATACTCGCCTCAGCTGCCAAGTTCGTTATTTTCTCTCCCTCTCTTTCTCTTTCTCTCTCTCACTCTGTCATGTTGGGCTCTGCATAGTTATATATATACTGCATCATCATTCAAACATTGGGCAATTGATAGAAAAATAGCACAAATAAGAAAAATAAAAGCAGCGGAAGCGTGGTTCTTCTTTTGAAGGAACATCTCTCTCCTGCTCTTCCTCTGAGAGTGGGAGTGGGTTAGGGAAGCCCGGTACCAGGCCCCGATGCTGCTGCTGCTGTTGGTGTGGCAGGTTTCCCGTGCGATCCAAAAATACTTTCGCACTCGCCCACTTTGGTCCCCAGCTGCCTGTACTCTTTGGTTCTACAACAAGGATGGGTGAGAATCATATTCAGCTCTCCAATCGTGATTGCGGAATGCCCCTGTGTTTCTTTAACCATGCCCCCAGACTCCTCCACACGCATTGCACTCACATGGCTCCCACCTTGCCCTCTTCTCTGCTGGATCCATGCTCGCAGCACTCTGACAGTCCAATTCTTGGGCCTGATCCAGCTACTGTACCTGCTGTTACCTAACTGCATGGACATTTTCAAGAGAAAACCATGAAAAAGAACAGTGTATTTTCCTATTTTCTTGACTTCACTGATTCAAAAATGTTTGAATCGAAACTAAAGAATGCCTTCACTCCCAGATAACTGATAGTATGTTAGATAACAATAAATAGAGTGCAATAAATATGTAATTTCACACTAAATGCAATTTTTTTGCTTCACCACATACGCCAGCAATTCCCTTAAACTGAAGCTCAATAACATCTACTGCACGAAATCATTATCCTGCAACATGGGACTAATTGCATGTACTTCTGACCAGTCCATTGACACCACAAGGTGTATGAACAGATATAAATGTTAATCATTAGGAAACATTGTTTCTATCACTGCTTTTTTGATGGACATAACAGTCAATATAGGGGCATGCAATGCAAACAGATTCCAACAAATAGCTAACAGCAGACGTGAGGAAACAGATGAAGAATGTTAAGAGCTTGCAGCTAACAAAAGTAACTATGGAAACGGCCAGCTCTACATTGCACTAGCTTCCACAGCTCTCTCCAGAAATAAAAACTGTTGGGCTAAGAGCGAATCAGGTAAAGACAAAAGATCCCGGGTGAACCTATTTATAGTGGGCCTTACATAACATACATAGACCTATGTTGGCTGAGGCAAGTTTGGTGCTCAACAGCAAGCTTCTGGGGGGCAAAGGCAGGGTACAATGAGCTAGAGATGCTGGATTCTGCAGGGTATTTTACAGACAAACATTAAGTATAAACAGCAATTAGGCCAGTGTGGACGATGATGCTGATGGCAACTGAATTAAAGAGAAGAAGGAAGGCTTGCTGTTTTGATGTCAGGGAGAACAAACACTGTTAACACGGTCCTGGGAGGGCAGTGATGTCAAAGCTGGAGTTCCACGAACAACATTAACATGCGGTAAACTGACAGAAATTGACACAGTAAACAGTTCATCACAATGAGGCCTGAGGAATGCACAGGGAAACAAAAGCACACGTCACAAGAAGCAGAAGTTCATAGCCAGTTTGCCCGAAAGACCTTGTTTATTTGTATGGGAGCGAAAAAAGTTATGTCAGTACGCACACACTCATACATTTGTGGCCTCAGGACAAAACGTCTAATATCTCCAGTGAGATGATATGAACATACAAGCCCACATACGCACGGAAAACCTGTGTGAGAGCCACTGCAATGCAGGAGCAGTGATCATGTAGAAATACTGCCTGCCACGATATCTTAAATCCAAATTGAGCCATTAGCATAATTATCCACTTATACTGCTTTAATTCTAAGTAGCTCTCCATTGTAAGTAAAATGATAGCTAAGCTGTATTCAAAAACCTCTTTTCCACTCACAAATGCCTTATTAATTAGCTCCCTCTAGCATAAATTCCCAGTAATTACATTCAATACAGAAGTCAGTGCTACAAGGGGGATATTTCCAGCAACTATTAGACAACTTTATAATTACTCTGCAGATGTAGCATGATTTCCAGCATAAAAATATTCTCTTTCAACATTTAGTAGCGGCCATTTGGATACCATGTTCACTCCATGCTCACTGCATTCCCTGGACAATTCATTGTTAGTCGGCAATCACAAAATATTCGCTATATAGACGCTCTGACATGGTTGGGATGATATGCAAATGAACACTCCCTGACTCATCTGTTTATTATGCAGTCACATTAGTTAGCTCCGATGCTGTTTGGCTATTATCCCATCTCACTGTGAAAAAAGGGTCTTGGGTGAGGGGGATGGATTGCGCAGTGAGTGCTTTAGTCACACAGATTGTCCGCACTCTTCAAAGAAATAAATGCATTTTCGACTGTGGTCGTATTGAGGGGATGAGGAATCCATTTCCTCTGAGAGAAACAGTGAAAGGCAGAGGATATGGCTCATCTGTGTCCAAATCCCTTGATACCGTGCTTTGCGTTAACAGGTCAAAGGGTCAAATGATGAGCTTGTGTCTCCCACGACTGAGCCCGAAGGCAATCATTGCGCATTGATACATCATACGCTAGTTTTTTGAGATCTAAACTCACAAACGATTCACACAACTAAACATTTCCCAATGTTGAAAAAAAAAAAATGCTAAAAGATTAATTTTTTAACCTTATTCAACATGCACACAGGTACTTAATTATAGTGTCTATTTGTATTGCTCTTAATAGACAGTATCTACCATTTTAATGAGAAGAAAAACTGAGGGACATGCTGTAGCTTCTAATAAATGTGGTGAAACTAACAATCTGTGGCTTCACAGCCTATCTGCTGTTCTGCTAACTGATAGAGGCACTATTTTTAGCCGTGCAACCTTAATGCACCATGCTGCCTTCAACTATACAACTGCACATCTAGCCCATTCAAAGGATTCATAAAAGTATAGAGGTTGAAACCCAGTGGTCATGCACACAGACTAAGAGCCCGTATCAGCGCTCTCTGTACCATTTTTTTTTTTTGGTGTCAAAGCATTAATAAGAACATTGCCTCCGTTTGCCCCTGTGTGTGAATGTATGTCAGCATATGTCAATAAGTAAGAAGAGTTTGCCACCTATGTGCTCTCTATGGCTTTTGATTTTAGCTAATTAAGCACCTAGCTCTCACAGCAACTGCGCTCCATGGAAACCATGCAAAAAAGCAGACGTCAGCTAGAGGCCTTCAAATGTGCCATCTGACAAAAGAAAGAGGACGGGGCTGCTGTACTTAAGGTCACAGTGTGTTGAAGCTACTGTCTGCTTTGACTGACAAAGGTTTGCTGACATCTCTGCTAAAGAGTTATTAACTTGAAGCTGAAGAAAAAGATCTTGTCATTTCAATACTTTACTTGTAAAACAGGGTCAGTTTATGTCAATAAACAATAATTGGAACTGCAGGAAGGTATGATTTTGGGCTACTTAGTAACACTGCAAGCAGATCAATCAAATCCCTGCTGTTAAGAATGTACACTGAGAATTATATACCCTGGACAATACACTGTACTGTCTAATATTCATTAAATATTACAGCTCTTAGAGCTTATTTGTATTTTGGGGGATAATATTCACTCCTAGGTATTATTGGGACTACTGGAAAGATTTGAAAAATACAAGAAAAGGAGTCATGGTGGGTTTTCATCTACTGGCAATAAGAGCAACCTTACCAATGTAAGATTACATGTTATATCCAAGATATAAAATGTGCAAACATTCAAAAACCATGCATGCATCCTGCTGTGACATTTATCATGTGGAGTAACACCAACATTTCCAAAAAAGTACAGTATGACAAAAATTATTTAAACTGTTTATTGTTTCTAACAAAACAAAACCATTGTCACAGTCACTGTTGAATTCCCTGCCAGTCAAACCACGGGCTGTGTATATAAAAATGTGGCTGCTTTTAGAAGCAGTAATTTTTCAATGTTGAGCAAGACTCTGTAGAACTTTTTCTGAAAGACTTGATCAAACAATTAAATATCAAAATCACATTAAGACAGAGAGCTAAGGACATACGATTAAAGAGAAATGGCACAATCAAGAATAATGGCATTTGTCAAGTGAATACAGAACTTGTTCATTTATGCACCGATTTCCCAGATGGAAACTTGAGATAAATCTGAGACGTTCTTCATATACGACATCACTCATAAAGTGTGTAAGCATGAACGCAGAGAGATGAAGCAGCGTATTAAAGAAAAACACTGTAATCACCTGTCTTGATTTTCCATATTAAAACACTGCAGTTGGAAGCAATGAAGTTGTGCGTGTCTGTAGTTGTGAGGGCTATGAGTTCATTAAGTGTTTCCTAAATGCATCTTAAGTACACATAACTGAAGCACTAGACAGTGCTTGGCTCCCCATACAGCAGGTTAGCTGCACTTACACTTGAAGGTACCCTTCAGAGAGCAACTGTGTGAAACCTGTTATTTTAATTAAAGGTGAAATGTGATCATAAATACCTATTTTTCAGAAGGATCTTGCAATTACAGTTTTTCAATGGCTAGTAGAGTTTCATCGACCAGACAAGACATATTATTTTATCTTAACACCTGATCATGTAGTTGTCTCAACCACATCCAGATAAATGAAAGCCATTATCTTAGAAAATGTACAGTATCAGTACTGTTCAGCCATCATTAATACTGTCAGGGATGACCAGCCAGTGAAGGGGTGGCTTCCTTGGCCCCTGCCAGTGCTGTCATTGTACTGTTCCCAGATATACCCTGTTTCAACATACTGTCTATAAACATTATTGATGATGTTAGTCCTGAGTTCCTCATAAAGAGCAGCTGCCTTCTCTTGGTATGGTCCTTCTGTGTTGCTATAGTGGTGGAGGGCTCTGACTGCCAAGTAGTTGATGTTAATCCATATCGGTCCCCTCCAGTAGGGTGCATCGTGTTCTGTGTTTCGCTTCATATACAGCGGATCAGCCTTAGAGAGTGAACGCAGGCCGTACGGTGTCCACAGCTTATTGGAGTCTCTCATGTCACGCAAGATATGTTCTAGTTTGGGAGAGTCCGGTGTGAGAATGTGAAGTAAGAAAGGGAACAAGCTAACATAACCCAAAGCATTAACATACTGCAGCTTGGGGGCCCGGCGGACTGAGCGCACAAGGCGAGCCACAGGGAACTGGTGACGAGGTTGTCCGGGGGGCACGTACACCTTCTCCTGCTGCAGGGACACAGCCTGGGTGTGGTTGCCAAAGTCACTGAAAGCATGAAGTTGTTCTGACCAGTGGAGCTCATTCAGCAGGTTGTTGTCTGTGAGCACTTGGTGGGAGAGTTCATAGTCCTGATGGGGCTCACCTAGAAGCTGGGCTATACTTGCCATAATGCCTGAGGCCAAGGCCATCCAGCAGTGTAAATCCACATGGCGCTCATCTGCTGATGGGTGTGAGGCCCGAGGGTAGTCATCAAGCCCAGAAGTCAAGGTCTTGGGATTAAGGAAAAGATTAGTGTCCTTGTCACGTCCGCGCCAGCGGTAAGAGTTTGCTAGGGGCCCTGTCTGTGTGGTGTTGTACCATTCAAACCAGGTTTTCAGTCTGGGGAAGAGCCGTCGGAGAAAAGGCAAGGTCAGTTGATAGGCCACTTTCTCTGGATTTGAAGAGAGCTGTTCAATAAGTTCCTGAAGAGCTAAGAAAAGGGTAGGTGGGTTGGCATTCTCATTATGCTGAACTACAAACTCAGCTGGGACTTTACTGCGAGCCTCGTCTCCCAGGATCTGCTCACGGGGGATCCAGCCCTCCATATTGATCAAGTCTACCCAGTGGGCAATCGCCTCCCTTGTCACATGGGGATCCCACTTGCTCAGCAGCAGCTGGTGAAAGCCTTCATCCCAAAGGAATCCTCTGGGAAAGAAAGAGCGTGATGGTACGGCTGTGAATAAAGCACCTTCAGGGTACAGGAGTGGGTATTCATTATACACTGACTGTACCACTGACTGGCCATAGAAGTAACCCATTCCACCCAACATGTTGCTGAGCGCTGCCTTGCCAAACTGAATATGTGCTTGGCTAAAACCTTTGCTCTCAAGCCCAAAATTCTTCTCAAACTTTGCATCAAACTCCGTTTTCCTCTTCTCCAGCTCCTGAGTCATGACGGGGCCCACGAGTTGGTTGGGACGGTTGCGGAAGCTCCCAGACTCAAACAGAACTTCAATCTGGAATGGCGTCTGGACGGTCACCTGGTGAACCACAAAGTCGCTGTCTTTCCTTGTGTCAGCGGGTTTCTGATGGTTTTGGTGGGGGGGGGGCTTGTAGGTGTCTACAGCTATATAATGCCTCTTCTCGCCAGACGGAGAGCTGTAGACAAACCTGCGGTTCAGACTGTGCTTCACAATGTCAGTCAGCTTCTCCAAGCCAGGAGAGACAGTCTGAAGATAGTTGTAACTGAAAAGACAAGAAACTATTAGTTGTTTTCAAAATTGATGAAATCAAAGCAGCCACAAAAACCTTTAAAGTAGTTTATAGTCACTCACAGACAAACAAGTGATATCAACTGCACTAACAATGTCTGTGAAGCCTTTGCCTACTGTGGCATAACCTTGAGCGTGGTATAAGCCTTTGCAGGGGGTGGTAATGGCACAATGGATAAGACTATGCCTTTGGTGTGAGAGACCCGGGTTCAATCCCCCACTGTTACCCATCCACCATTGAGTCCCTGAGCAAGACACTTAACCCCTAGGTGTTGCAACCTCTGACATATATAGCAATTGTAAGTCGCTTTGGCTAAAAGCTAAATGAATAAACGTAAATGCAGTATTGTACTGGTGCCTCAGAGGTTAAGCGACTGGTCACAGTAAAATCAAACTTTAAGCTAAAACTTACACTACATGATTCATCTTCCCACAAGAAATCATAATTTAAACAGTTCTCATAAATTCTATCAGTGCATACTGTACCTTTCTATTTTGCTAAGCTGGTCCTCTCTGGCCCTCATGAAATTGTGAAATCGTTTTGCTCTCTGTTAGTGTTGCTAGCAGACAGTCCTGATCCACTCAATACAAAAAATACTGATGGTTCTTTCTGAAGGCGGATGAACACCTTCAATAAACGACAGCTGTGTCTTTTCAGGAAAAGACTATAACCCTTATGGCCTGCTTTTCTTTGGCTTTTCAAATGGTATATGTAGTATACATCCTGCTATAATATATATCACAACATTTAGAAAATGTTCTAATTTGTTTTTTTGGATTTACAAATTGATGAAACAAAGGCTGAAAATCCTGCTTTTGCTGCCATCTAGTGGTTGGATTTCCTTTTGAGAGGTGCAACAGACTTCAAACTTCATCATTCGAATAATGCTTTTCTACTATAAAAGATATGGTGATTCATCACACACATTGCTACGCATGGATTTTTTTACTCATATACGGTTTAAATGGCCACTGTTCATCACTGTTATATGACGATGTCTTCTCACCTTTCTATGGATGTAAATCTACGTACATAAGCCTCGTTTACCCTCACTGACTGATAACTGAACTAACTGGGTTATAACTGCAAAACAAAACTATATTCTTTTCATTTAAAATATTATTTGGTTAAAGTATTTTTGGTCAGCTGTTGTAAGCAATTCCTAATTGTCAGTTTTCTTTCCTGTATATATCTTTAATCCTGATCAAACTGAACACTGGCAGTCATTCTGCAGTATGACTACAGTAGATTCCCTCCAGCTTCCTTGTCCATTCACTCCTGTATTCATGCATTTACCTGGCATATTTAGCACTGGACAATTCCCCGGTCACTGGCTTTCGGAAGGTGATCTTGAAGTTTCCAAGTTCCTCTGAGAAACCAGTGATGGATGCGAGACGGTTTCTCTCCTCAACGTGAGCCTCCAGTGAGCCCTGTGTATCTGCTGCTGCGTAAATCATCAGGGAGATGACTGGAGCTTGAGGGGCAGAGCTCTGGTGGGTAAAGAAAAAAAAAACATTTTTAAATCCGCAGCATACTGTTATTAAAAAATATATGTGTTCGGTTGATGTGAGGGAACAGCTGCACATAAGGCTGAACAAACAGTATTCACATGCTGTTTGGCAGTGACCCTCCACGTCCAATCTCCTCCGTGATCCCCTCCCATCCTCTTGACAAACTCCGTGGTGAGTGTGAAATCGTTGTCTCGGATTTCCTGGACGCCAAAGGTGATCCCATCATGCATCAGCCAGCCATAGCTTTGCAAACGATCCCCTTGTTCACAAGTGTGCCTCAGGTTTACATCCATGTCAGAAAACTGACGCATCCACATCATGCCTGGGGAGATAAAACAATCAAAGTAAATACAATTGGTTGTGAAGCACAAAAGGATGCACAAATGAATTATTTGGAAAATAATAACTAGTTTCACATAGGTCCCCAAACTCACTGGCTACATGCACCATTTTACCAGCCAACTGTGTTTTGAGAACAGCAGTGCTTAATCATCTGTTACACAATATTGGAAAATGTAGTCCACTTTCAGCTGTCAACTAATCAACAATATTGGTCATCCAAATTGGCTGACAGGGTAAATAGTCCTAGAAACTGTGGCCAGAATTTACTTGAATTTGACAAGTGCCTGGGCTTGTTTCCCACCCTGTCCCTGATTTTGTGCAAGTAAACATTGAAGATTTGATTAATATAACAAAGAACAATATTTTGTCAACGCAAAAGATTAAATATTATATTATATATTCACCCTAAATCTAACCTATGACTCAATGTTTTTTTATGGCGCCGCTATTCCATAAAATGGAAATGTATATACGTTTTCTCCAAATCTAGCCTGATATATTTTGTATCTTTAGAAATTTTAGAACCTCTACTAGAATTTGAAATAAAACTGTGTATTGCATAGAGTCAGAGGGATGGAAGAGGGAAAATAAATATTTTTTATAGTTTTATTATTTTACAGTGTTAATCTGAGTGAACACTGCTCCTCAACCTGCTTTGTCATCATAGCCAACAACAAAATATGGACACATTACCATATTATCTACTGTATATCAAGGTCACAGTCATATAGTGTACTGTGGTTTGGATTTTTCCCTTTAACTGTTCTGTAACAAATTTATATAGCAGCTTCAGCTTGACTCTGGAGGTGTCTGCCTACCTGTCACAATTGACCTGGGACTCCTGGTTTTCATGCCAAAATATACCTGAGGCCTGTATGAGCCCCAGAACCTCTCCGGGGAAACCTTGGCACTGCTACTATTGGCATCCAGGACAGGAGGTGACGGATGTAGGGTCACCACCCGTTTGGCAAGGCTGGACCGCATGTAGAGGGCATAGAAAAACCAGACCAGGCTGAATATGCAAAGGCCAATGGAGATGTTGATGAAGACTTTGCCAATATCAACTTTCTTTTTCTTTTCTTTGCGGTGAAATGCAGCAGGCTTCTCATCTTTCCTTGGAGGGGGAGCAGCTTCACCAGTCACCACCCTCTTCCTCTGCCTGCCCATCCTACCCTTCTGAAGCTGGAGAAAAGAGGAGGAGGAGGGAGGACAAAATGTTGATTTACAGTCTAATTCTGTGTTAATATCAAGGAAACTGAATGTCTGTTTCAGTGCTTTCTTCTGTACTTATCAACCAACCATTTTATAAATCTGCACCTGTTCTGTGCATGCAAGTGTACAACAACATACAGTATAAATTTACAAGTCATTAAAATCTTGTAACTACAGTGTAGGATCCAATCATTATCTAACCCTAGCTATCCCATACGTACACAGTAACCTTCAGTTCAAGTGAATTGACTGAACTGCAAACAGCTCTCATTTCATTCCCATAGAAATTTTAAAGCTTTATTAACTGATGTTTTTTAAGATTCTTGCAATCATTTGTATGAAAACTTGTCACTTGCTTATTGGTTGTCTTGCATACACTACTCAGTTGAAATGTACATGTAGCTGCCAATTTATTAGGCCAAACTAGTGCATGTAGTTTTTGTTGAAAGGTGTTGACTCACCTTAACTGTTATTTTGGAGTCAGTCTGTGTGTCTGCGTGTTGCAGTTCAACTGTATTGCAATTTACTGAGAATATATCTGAATATTTAGTCCATCATAAATGACATAAATGTCAAAATATAAGAAACACCTCCCAGTGGAACCACAACACAAACTACAGACTGCAAAATGACCATGGGATGGAATCAACACCTCTCCAAAACAGTTTCAGCAAAATCTGAACATTATAACTTTCATTATGGTAGGATTTCTTGCAGCACTGCTTTATTATTAAAAAGCATTAACGTTAGTTTTAGCTAACATTGTGTATATAACCTTACACTCACAAAGGAGTTTATTTCTCCATTAACCAAAGCAGCAGCCAATACTATTATTACTAGAGTATATACACAGTAGAGAATCTGGCCATAAATACAGTAAGTTAACATCTCAGACAGAAATTGTCCTTAGGAGCCTTCTGTAACGTAACGATTACTTCACGTCATCTCAGGCTAAAAAAAGGCGGTCTAAGTTAACGTTAGCTTCCAGGTTGTATGATGGCAGGAAAGTCGTTATTACGGCGCCGACCGCTTTATAAATTAAACTCGGCTTCTACACAAAGTGTCTCTAATTTAGCAAGTGACCACCGACACATGTTTTAAACTAATGTTATGGTTTCAGCCCACAAGACATTCAGCTGGAGACTCGCCCGTACGCGCTGCCTGCAGACAGCACGCTACTCGCTAGTAGTATCGTTATGCTAACGTCAGTTTAAGCGAAACATGACCGGCAGCCGCGATAAAATATGGCTTTTATTGATCGGCAGCTTATAAAATACGGAGTCAGTTAGAACTTCAAGCTTAATATTCATTGAGCAAATGGTTACCGACCTGTCAAAATACCAGGGTCTCAGCTGCTCATTATCCGTTGCTAGCTTACTAGCCACTTCCTTGTTACTACTCGTTTGTACTGACGTGTACTCCGCTCCCTAGTGTATCTGTGACGTCATCGTTTACCTCGCTCATCATACTACTAAACAGCACAAATATACTAATGACATGATTTTAAATAAAAAATAAAAAGCATATGTGTCATCGTAGAGGGGAAATATGCAATTTTATTGAAATATATAATGTTAACTTCTTGTGTACGGGAGTGTGTTGTGAACAGTCTGCTGATCCAAAATAAATCAATAGTACAAACATGACTGTAGGAATACAAAACATTGTTATGACAATATAACCTCTATTCCACAGTGGACAGCTGCATGCATGAATGTCCTGTGAATTACACCATCAATTTCCAAATAAGAGCCATTTAAAATAGTTTCCCTCAACAACTTATTTACACTGTAGGCATAATAAAGCTGTGCTATGAAGACACATAGCCAGACATATTTGATGTATTGTAAATGGGCTCATGAGCCAGAGCCTTGGGGGAGGGGAAAAAAGAAAATAAAAAAATCTCAACCTTTGGCCTCAAACTGCTTCTCAATTACAGGTTTAAGTTCACAATTGTACACCTGCTCTGACCGTTGGTCATAGAGAAAGAGTGGAAATGAGACAAACTGACAAGAGAAGGTATAGATGAAACACAAGGTTGAAAATTACATTAAGGATCACAACTGATGACTGATCAACAAATGTGATGGATGTATCCTGGTCACTGCTGGCATGAACAAAAATAAATAAATACAAAAACTCCATTTTGTTGCTTTTTAATGAATGAAATATATTTCTTAGCCACATCTTTAACTTTGGTCAACATGTGAAACAGTTACAGACAGCGGCAGTCAATCTGAATATGATTAACATATCTTCTAAAACAAACAAAAAAAAGCTGGGGTTGCCATTTCACAGACACAAACAGATTCAGAATTTAAAGACAATTTCTAGATTAATCCTGCTCTGTACAGAAGGTGTGGCATCATATTGTAAGATTGCCTGTCCAGAATCCACTGCTGACCATGTGAGCTGCAGATTGATTCATTGTAAGCAAAGTCAAGAGTGCTCAAAATATTGCTGTTAATGTTTATTAAAAAAAATAATTAAATAAACCCCAATTTATTCTTATTTTTCAAAAAGGGCTTTCGAAGTATATTTGCCCTAATGCTAGTTTCAAATAAACTCCCAACCAGTGCCCAACACTTTTTGCTTTGCCTGCTGTGCATTAACTAGTGAACATTTGGCCTAAGAGACCGAGATGCAAAAAAACAAAATGAACACCTGTTCATAAAAATCATAGATCAACTTGAACCAGAAGGTACAAATCATGTTGTCCTTAAAATAATTTGTGGCAGGGAATTTTTTTTAAAATTTTTGTTGAGCTAAATTACAAAGTGTTCACTGACTGTACATTATGCTCTGTCTTTTAAGTGCTTTTTTCATTTATAGCACATTACAGGAAAGAAAAAAAAAATACACAAATGGCAACAGGTGAAGCAAAGCAAGAAACAAAACCAAACTAATTCATCTCCACCACTCCCCAGCCTGTCCCCCATGTCTATCTGCCGCTCTGACTTTTATTATTATTAGGAACAGGTACAGAGACTGAGGCAAGATGGGCGCATTAACCACAGAAATAAACAATATTGTTACAAAAAAAAAAAAAAAAAAAAAAAAAAAAAAAAAGTCAAAAACAGTGATTAACAAGATGAAGGGAACTGAACGCCCAGGCCACTTTTCAGTCTACTTTCACCGAACGTCAACGCTGGTTTGTGTAATGACAACATTATAAGAAGAGGAACAAGCAAACTTTAGACTGCCAGCATTCTCAGGTTTCAGGGAAAACATGCTGCAGCGGAAACCAGGTGTGAGAACCTGTAGACACCCCTTCTCCTGCTGCTGCTGCTCTTCCTCTTCTTCTTGTAGATCAGTTCTTGATCACTCCTCCATCTCCTTCGCTTACAAAACGCTTCCGCCCTCTGGTGGAGGAAGTAGAGTTTGAGAGACATGTTGCACCTTACAATGTTAAAAAAAAGGTTAAATTTTTTTCTTATTCTCAACAAATCCTGTGAAAATAATAAAACCAAACACAAATTTTTCCATATAAAAAGTATTATCTGTGTACTCAAAGCCTGATATTGCTTATTTTTTCTGTGCCATTGAGATCCACTGTTGTATTGATAACACATCAGTAAGCCACACCATTGCACTGGGTGACATTATCCTTCATTACAACAAACACAGGCGCTGTAATTTATTTTAAGTCAATACCACATAAGACAGTCCTATTGCAGTTAATACTTGCTAGTGCCCTGAAGCTGAAAATAGTCCCCAAAATTCACGGTTTACTCAGATTTAAGTAATGCTTGCTACCTTTACTAAAAACTATATATTTGTGATGCCTTTTTAAAGATTTAAATCTTAAGCAGGAACAAGTGGGCTTGTGGCCGAGAGCCACAGACATGTTAAGGAAGTCAGAAAGTAGTGAGAGAGACACTTGACACACATCGTTGGTTTCGGTCTTTTCATGGGATTTGCTGTTAATATGAAGAACATTTTAAAATTAGTTGATTTGCTAATTACTGGCCAACTAACCTGGAGGGACAGGCATCCCTCAGTTGTTTGGTGATGACAGACTCCTGGTAGCAGAGGTCCACAAAGGTCTCCATGATAGAGTGGGCATGCGGAACATCAAGGTTGATTTCAGGGAGCTCATCATAAACACGCTGGAAACCCTACATGGAAAACAGCGTATTTTTGTATAAAATGCAGCTTTTGTTAAAATCATGATTTTCCACAGAGAAAGATCTTGGCCAAAAACTAGCACATTAAAAAAAAAGGCACTGACCCTGTTCATCTGATCCACAGTGATGAGGCCCGTTTTCCAGAAGGACTGCAGCAGCTTTATCATCATATGACTGGCTGTGTCTCCTGTTGACTCCAGCACCATCACTATAGCCTGAAAAATATTATAACATGTAATATGTGCAAGAAAGATAAGTGTGCTACTATCATCTAATGTCTATCATCCAAGTAAAAGTAAAAAAGTGAAAGATCAGCAGAATCAATAAGTGATTATCAAAAACAATCTTTTTAGACATGTATAAGCTGCATATTTCACCACATGATGACAGTGTTTACCATTTCTGTTTTATACATAAGAGAAGAAGGTGCAGATGCAGAACACTTGCAGATTATAAAAAAAGTTTCTTATTTGAATTTGTGGTTATTTGTAGATGACAAAAATCTGACAAGACAAATGGCAGACAAGGCTGAGCTGGGTGAATACTTTGAGAATGTGCTGCACATGTAGAACAAACAGCAGCAGGCTACGTAATTGTACACTGTGTACACAACCGAAGCCAAAGAAAAGAACAACCCAATCGGACATTTGTGAACGATTGATCATAACTAGTTTTTATTTACAAAAAGGAGACGACACAGAGGTACATTTAATGTTCTTTACTTAAATAAGAACCATCACAAACACCCTGTGCCTATTAATCACTGATGAGTTACATTTTTATGGAGGATAGAGAGTTCATTTTTATGCAACTCAATCCAAAATGGACTGAGCTGTTAATACATGTAGTGCAAATGAGAGAACATCTCTGCCAGACACACACTGTCCTTGGCAGAAAACAGAAATGACCAGTTTTCCTCTGCAGTTCACTTGACTAGGCACCAGGGAGATAAAATAAAATTGGGAAGAAAAAAACAAAAAAAAACAAAAAAAAAAAAAGGTTCACTGTGTTTTAACCAGCACCTTTTTGTCATAATGTGGGGAGAACATGAAGGAATATGACAAAGTTCTGACTAAATGTTGAACATTATCTCTGCAAATGATTTATACTTGAGATACTGGGTCATGCTTCACTTTTATGAATAACCCTGTGTTTTATATGCTGTTACAGTTTGTTTTATGTTTCACATTTTGTTTCTGCATGTCAGAGTTTTACATTGATTTGAATCTACGTGCTTTTGTTTGTTTTCTCTGTGAATGTGCAGGAAAGTGTGTTATGTGTAGGCTGTTTTCTGAGAGAATAAAGCCAAACTAAACGAAGGCTGACATAAAGTCTTTAATTACCTCATAGACCAGCTCATGGTGGAAGTGTGGGACTTCCAGGTCCCGCAGACAGCGCTCTGCCTCCGTCACGTCTCCTGATACCAGGAACTCCTTAAGCAGGAGGTTCATCTGGAACAAGGAGACACACAATTCAACATTAGCTTTTGTCGTAGTTGTTGCGCTTTCTGTGCAGAATCGGCATCAAATACAGCTGGAATGGAGTATGACCTGTAAATACTCACTGTTCTGCACTCAAATGCAATTTCTTTATATACGGTTTTGTGTGAGAACACTACAGGATGGACAGACAGACAGACATTAAATCTTTGTCTTGCGATTAAATAGACAAAATCAGAGTGACAGTGATGATTATAGTATGACTATTGACAGAATATTGTGGAAATGTAAATGATGCTTAATTGTCCATGTTTAAGTAAGATAATTTTATTTATTTTATATTTTATTTGCTCCAACACACCTTGGATATTGCAAATTTACAGTGACTGTAAAACCTCAATAATAGGTTTGTTTGACTGAACACAGACAGAGCTGAACAGAGAGCTCAATAATCCCTGACAATACCTGTCTCTAAAAAGTATTTCATCAAGCCACTATAGATAGAGATTTACTCCAGCAATAATCTGACTTCTACGGGAAATGAAACTTGACACACATGTCTGATATACCTGACGAACCAGTAAGAAAAACAACCTTTCTTCCAGTTTGGATCTGTGTGTGAATCTTTCAGTCTCCGCTTCATTTGTCAGTATTGCTTATTGGTTATAACAGGCTCACTGCTAAGTTTCGCATGCACCAACCACTTTGCTTAACATTTATTTATGGAACAATTAGTCATACCACTTGAGATTTCAGAGAAGCTTTATTGATGCAACAAGTTCAAAACCCTCAAAGCTCAACCTTGTGAGTTAATTTTGGGCCTAATGGGCTGAGCTGGGGGAAAAGTGTGGTCATCTCAGCATCAGGAAAAAACACAATGGGACAAAATGTAATGTGGACAGGCAGCACAGTGACAGAGGAGAGGACTGAGAAATTAAAAAGATTAGAAGAGGCTGCAAGTAAGAGCGCAACAACTGAGTGAACAAGACAGAGTATGAGAGCAGCAAGTGAAAAGAAGCCTTGTGCCTCCTGCAGCCCAGCACGTTCCCCCCTGAGGCTGCACACAGCCAGGCAGGAAATCAAAACTGGACAGGGGAGCCCGAAGGTCTGAGGGCTACTGAGGCTTACACAATACTGTATGACTGAGAACACACTGACCGAGCACTCTCCCCATTTCTAGATGGCCACAAAATCCCCTGAAATGTTGCATAACTTCCAATTTACAAGATGTGCACTTCAAACTCTCACACTATCCACGCCCACATTAGCATGAAAAATTGCAGAAAATCCAGATCATGAAACAATAATTTAATACAAAGACAGAGAGCATGTGGGGTGCAGGTGCGTCCATGAACAGCATGCGCACGTGGAGTCTGTACTTCTGTTAAAGGCAAGGGTGTGTATCTGAGTTAGCCCCTCCTGCATTTTTGCAATTCCCACTTCTCAAGGGAGGAAAGTGCTCTGCTGACACAGCTACACAGCAGAGGGCTGGCCTGTGGCTCTGTACCCAACATGCATTTCTGCCTTCTGTTTATGTTGCATAATGTCAAAGAGCTTGGAAATAGTAAACAATCTGAATTCAGGTGTTTGGGATTATTTACTGAATTATTTTGCATATGGAAACCAGCAAATGACTTGTCAGTTAGGTTTTCAAATGTGCAGTATCCTCCCTGTTTGGCCTGAGCTTACCTCTTTGACGAGAAGTTTGACAGGTCTCAGGCCTCCACCCACACCCCACACATTATCTAGACGAACCATCTCCCTCTTCATGGTCAGCAGCACCGCGGCACGATCTAAAGCCACTCTAGAAAAACAAAACAAAAAAACAAAATATGATTGTTTTTGCACAGAAATGTGCATACAGCATGCGCATTAAGCCTGGTTTGGCTAGAGTGAGCATGGAAGTGCAAAATGACAAAGATGACACCATAACAGATGTTTTACTCTATTTAAACATTATCTGATAAACACACTGTACTACAGGAGAGGATGACTGTTAAAAATACAAAATTAGAATCTTTTTGCAACACTTCCAAGGAGGAAAAACAAAGAGCGTTTCGGTTGCATCTGTAATCAACTTTCTGTTTATGTTATCGTAAAATTAACTTGACAAATTCACCTTAAAAAGAACCCTAAAGGGGCTCGAGAAATCTTGCAGCTGTTGCATTTAAGGTCGATTCTTTAAAGAAGTTACTGTTTCTGCATTTTAACTTTGCTTGTCTTGGCTCACCTGGCATGCTCACAGTCCACTTTGCCCTTGTAACAGTCCAGGAAAGACATGGGGAGGATGTGGTCCGCTATGGCTCTGGCTATAAACTGGCCTAACATCTAAGAGACATCAGACGTAATTTATTACAAGTGTAATCATAGTTTCAGTAAACAACAACAACAACGTGACGAGCATTTTTTCCTGAATCAAGCATTAAAGTCTGATCCCCGCAACTAAAGGGCCATATTTTCTTTGAACAATTACAGAATCAATTTGACACAGCTGCTCCTTTAAATTCAAGCTATTAGGTCCATTAAACTTTGTGACAGTTACAACAGACACTCGACAAAGATTGTTATTAATATGCAAGTGATATTTTGGCTCTTGATGAACATCACAACTATGAACACACAATCTTGATTTGTGTAAGGTATAAAAATGGGTGTAAAGACAAGTACCGAAAACACAGCCTAATGTTTGATTTGGTGGCACGAGTGTTGTGTGTAATACCAGTCAGTACCTCATGAAGTTTATGTGTGCACAAAAAAAACAAATTAATGCATGTTGTGTCATTTCTTATCTTTTAGTGTGTTAGCAGTGCGTCTCCACCCTCTAATTTGCACACAACACAAAGTCTCAAACGAAAATCTGTGCCCCTGACTGATATTCTCCCCTCTGCATATAAAAGGTCTACCTGAGGAGCCTCGGGTGTGTCCAGAATAAGGTCTGGCAGCTCTTTGAGGATCTTGTCGAAGGCGCGGGCCATGTCACTTTGTGACAGCAGCTTGCCCGACAGATCAGACAGCAGGCGGGAGGTCAGCTCTCTGTGACTGGCCTTACCTTCAAGAGACAGGGACACAGCCAGGGAGGAGAACTCATACTTGTGTGGGCCCAAGTTGAGCCCCTTCAGCAACATCTAATGGGAGGGAGGGAGGACAAAGAAGAAAATCCTAAATCAGTGTGCATTGTTAACTGTATAATATATGGAGTCTACAGAATGATGTCTCTAACCAGTACTGCTACTGATCTAACGATATGTGCATACAAGCGCTCCATCACTTGGTTCATCCATCCATGGATTTATTCTCTAAACATACTAATTCCTGGTGGGCAAGCATTGAGTCAAGAGAAAAGGAAACACTTTTTGTTTGAAATCATTTACCTGGACCTCTTTTGTGTCTCCATGTTCAAAGTACTCCTGTACAATTGGGTTGACCATTTTTTCCAGTTCCTTCTCATCTACCTCGGGCACAACTGTTGCATAAACTGTGTCCCCCTATGCAAGAACAAACACATAATCAAGTGGGGTTTTGCTATATCCAAACTACATCCAGTTTCTAACATTTCACATCTTTATCTCAGCACTGTACATTGAAATTTAAGCACTATGACCTGTTTCAATGATCAGTATAGATTTTTTTGTCATACTGCACATTGCTGCAGCTCCTTTTTTCACCCGGTGTGTTGAACGCTTTGTTTTAGCTATGGAGTGATGCATGCTTCTACAAGGTCTTTGTTGGGATTTGCACATGCGCAGTTCCTAGTTAAGGACTACTAGCCAATCAGAAGCAGAGCAGGGCGGGTCCTGAAAAGCCGGTAAACACTGCTTCGCTTCACCTGTAGCCTATATGTTCCCCTTACCAGTTTAGCAACATGGACTGGAGCAAGAGTTTCAGAGTGGTGAGTTATTAATCTGTAACAAATGTATCTTTCATCCATAAAGTTATAACCGTGCACCGTCTCTACATCACAGTAACAACTTTATGTGGGAGAGCGGGGTTCGAATCCCACTACGACACATCCACCAATGTGTCCCTGAGCAAGACCCTTATGGTGCTTTCAGACCAAAAGCGAAGCGAGCGTTTGGGGCGGTGAGAGAACATACAAAGTCAATGCCATTCAGAAAAACAAACATTTTAGAAGTTTAGAAGTCCTGCTGTCTTGCTGACAGACCTGACAAAGCATGAATTCATACATTTAACAAATCTGCATCATATTGTAGTTACTTCGGCATCAGTTTGATCTGTTTATTGCTATTTAATCACAGCAAAATGTTTAATGTTAAATTTGTGTTGTTTGGCCTGAATGCACAGTTAACCCCTCATTGCTCCAGAGGTATGCGACCTCTGACATATATGGCAATAGTAAGTCAGCTAAAATGAATGTAATGTCCACTGAGGGTAGCTAGTGTTTGGAAGGGAGAGGAGAGGCAGCATGCGGACATCTTGTCACTGCTCAGTGTGTTTTTCCACTGGTGTTTTTGAGGGCATGTCGGACTAGCCGCTAGGCCAGCATATGACGCCTGTTTTTCTTGTGACGTCACAAGAAAGCGGAAGAAAAGGCTGGACTACAATGGAACTGTTTTCAGGCAGTTCAGAGCAGTGTTTTCTGTGGAAGTTGAGAACTCCCTTTGGGCTTGACTTGGCTTTTTCACTTTGCAAACATGCAAAAAGAAATAAAATAAAATAAAAAAAAAAAGATATAAACTCACAAGGGAAAAAGCAAAAAAGCATAATATGACCTCTTTAAAGTCATGTGCAATACAGGTATGAAAAGTTATAATGTGGCATAATAAGTACTTGAAGATTCACGTTATTTGTCCGTGTGCTTTGTTTCAACGCTTGCATCAGTGAATGCCAAGATGCCGGTCAAAACCGGTCCAACTAACTTTTCAGGTGAGGTTTTGTTTGTTTGTTTGACAACAGCAGATGCCGATACAACAATAATCTTCGCACAGAGTGAATATATTATTAACCTATAAACCTACAAACTATAAACTTTTATTGGCTTTTTTAAGAGAAAAACTGGCTTCCATATAAATGGAACAAATAATTACTCAATCATCTTGACCTTTTCTGAAGCCCAAGTATTCAACAGGATAAAGAAGGATTGTAGCCAAAAGTCCAAAACAGTGATTCACTTTCCTGTTTCCTGCTCATGTTGCATGAAGAGACTGTTGACTGCAGAAGGTAGGAGGGAACCAAAACAATCATTTATGGCCAAGTATAAGCAAAAGAAGGAACATGTATTTTCTGCAGAAGCTTCTTTATTTTTGTCTCAACATGAAGGCCACTGATACTTGTCTTGACCAATGACTGATCAAAGGGGGCATTCTCAAGCATGTTATAGTTGCCTTTACAGGGCTCTTGAAATCAGTTTTACAATCAGTCTGATTCAAAGGGCACTGTCTGCACATGCCCTGTGGATTTTCCTGTACAGCGCTTTCCAGTCCCCTCTAAACAAACCAACATCTTTCCAATACGCTCCTACAAGATTCAAGGCCAAATCACACTGGCTTTTCTGAGCCACTCTTAAATCGTTAAACTTCTCACCGACAGCTGCTCCATTTCCCACTCTGCATTCAGTCAGCGTGACCACAGCAGGAGACAAACAAACTTGGCCTTCTCATCGTGCAGAGCATTTGCTTGATAACGGGGGTCAAAGTTCGAAAATTCTTTTGATTGTGATGTGACAGGGCCATCTGGATGAAAAGATCATGCGAGTGTTTTAAAATGAGTTTTGGCCAAATTAAGTGGACTTTCTGATATAAAAACAGTCTAGCATTTCCCAATAGATTAATGACCCCAGTATAAGTTACAAAAAAATTTTCTTTGATCATTTGCCATCCAAGCTATAACAATTCATCACAAGAGACACATTGTGCAATTCATTAGTGATGCAAGAGTGCATATGCTTGTTGTCTGAGCGTGGACAATCATTATCTTGCTCACAGAGCAAAGCCTCTTTTATATTCAGTGTTTTTCAGCAGCAGCCCTTCAACATCAGCACGTTTGCTTGACACAAGAAATAAAAAAAAAAAAAAAAAAAAAAAGGCGTCATCCTGTACGCACAGCTTTGATCAGTGGGCCTCTTTGGAACAAAGAGCTGCAGGTCAGACCAACAACAACTGTGATAAACTAACCTCTGCTGGTGACGTTCTTTCATCAGTGGCAAAAACAGTTCAGAGCATGTGTGTACAGACTGCTGATGCTCAGGTAATGCAGACGTTTAGAAAATAAAAAAGGATCAACTTCCACAGTGTAAAAAAAAAAAAAAGAAAAAAAAAAAACAACAAAAAGAGAGAAAACATCCCTTTACAGTTCAAATGATGAATCGATTAGCGGGTCGACAGAAAATTTATCACCTGTTAATCAATCAACAGCGACTATTTTGACAAACTGTTAATCTTTCAAGCTGGGGAAGTCAATTTATTGCAGCATTGTTATATTTGTTGAAATTCTCTTTACACGACGACAGCAATCAATAAATCAAATGCTCTGGCCGTCGCATGACTATAATAAGTACGGCAAATTATTTAATTCAGCTGGCCTACCTGTCTACCTACAGTGGGGGAAATAAGTATTTGACCCCTTGCTGATTTTGCAGGTTTGCCCACTTACAAAGAATGCAACGATCTATAATTTTAATCATATGTACATTCTAACAGTGAAAGACAGAATCCCAAAGAAAATTCCAGAAAATCACATCATATGAATTTATTAAAATTGATAACCATCTGATGAGGAAAAACAAGTATTTGACCCC